>NW_022145606.1:50613832-51141332 GCF_000002235.5 Strongylocentrotus purpuratus | reverse complement strand
GGGCAACTTTTTTAATAGCCATATTAGCATAATCATCTAATTAGCATATGTGCAATATGTAATAATGTTGCTAATCTCAATCCAGGAAGCCTGAAAACATGGATAATACGATTTTTCAAAGGTTTTCTATGACAAGGAATTCGTTTATGGCACCAATTTTTATTTTTAAGTAATACAATTGTCTTAAATAGCATAATTAGCATAATATGTATATATGGACTTCATTGTCATTGTTTATCTATAAAGCCTTTAAATGGTTCAACGCAACATTGTAAATCCCTTTTGAAAGATTAATCATAAATTCATGAGCAGTTATAGCTCATTATGCTCATTGTGCTATTTTAGACAATTGCATTACTTGGAATTAAACAAAATAGTGTCATAAATGAATTCCTCATCATAGAAAACCCTTGGAAAGTCATATGTTTTCAGGCTTCCTGGATTAAGATTAACAACATTATTACATATTGCACATATATGCTTATTAGATTATTATGCTAATTAGGCTAATTATACTACATCTACATGGAATATCTTCTCATGAATTAATGATTAGTCTTTCAAAAGTGATTTACAATGTTGCATTGCACCATTTTTAGGCTTTATAGATAAACGATGACAATGAAGTCCATATATTGTACGCATGCTTATTAGCTCTTTATGCTCATATGATTGTGTTATTTAAGACAATTGCATTATTTTGAATAAAAAACTGGTGTCATAAATGAATTCCTTATCATAGAAAACCCTTGAAAAGTCATATTATCCATGTTTTCAGTTTCCCTGGATTGAGATTAGCAACATTAATACATATTGCACATATGCTAATTAGATGATTATGCTAATATGGCTATTAAAAAAGTTGCCCAAAGCTGGCAACCAAGCTGAATTTACTTCAATACCCATTTAGAACACAAATCAAAAAAAAAAATTGTACTTATCAACTTGTCCAGGTCTGAAAAACTACTACTGGTTATATGTAACACTTATAGTCATCTTAAAGCTGTTTAATAATGGTTCTCATTTATCTGCCAGTTTTACCAGTATTTTATTAGCAAAAAATGTAAAAATGCTTGTTTTATTTTAATATCTTTCATCCAGATTACTTTGGCAGTGATTATTCAAAAATGCATAAAGTTTGACGTCTTCATGTGCAAAAGATCTGTGGATATTTGGTTTGTACGAATGAGATGCTTTCTCCGAAGTGTCTTATACTCCGCACCTTCAAAAAATCCCAAACCGACGATTATATATTTTTTTTTACAAAGTAGGTCACTGTGCTAATGTGCTAATGTGTTTCTTGGGGTCTGTTTTCAATTACTGTACTAGCAAACCCCTCTAGGCACATAGGGACACTCTGGAACGTGACTTGCGAACCTTTGACATTACATTGCATTTTATCACACTATGCTAATCCTCACACCGATAATGCATTTCGTTTTTATAAAGACGGTCATTGTGCAATTTTTTTAAATTTTTTTTTCGGGGGGGGGGGGGGTTCTATTTTCAAATGCAAGCAAACCCCCTAGGCACACATTGCACTTTATTGCACTAAGCTTTTATCCTGACATATTGTGAAGGATACAGGCATGATTGTGCGTTGCATGCAATGAACAAAACCCCACAACATCATTCACGCAGACCTCTTGACTAATGTATTTCAATGTATGCATGTTTCGCTTCAGAACCACTGTCTACTACTTACCTCACCCGTTGTGTACATCGGCATATCGATATAGTTATGCAATCCACTTTGCATACATACCTCGTCCCGAAATCTAGATCTCCCTAAACCGAATTCAAATAATTGCAAAAGAACATTCTTTTATAGGGGCGACACAATATAACAAACTACCAGAATACATCCGAAATGTAACTACATTATAAAGTGCGTATGATATTATTTTTGAATTTTGTTACTTTAGTATTTAAACAAAAACTTGTATTAATGTTTTGTTTCTATTCTGCTTTATGTCGCTTTTATGTACCCCAAGGGATGCTGAATTGGGCTTTCCACCGATTTTTTTGTCTATGTACATGTATAAATATTTCATTTTGTATATTTTACTATGTATAATATTTATATCTGATTTCGGAAATAAAAACAACAACAACAATTATACATCAACATTTGCTATGGCAAGCTCTGACCATTACAGCTTCCTGCTCTGACATTCTTTAGATTTGTCAAGAGAAACATCTGTGCAAGTCAGAGATATGCATACGATTAGTAAAGGATTATCCAAGGGTTATCGGGGAGGTGTGATCCATTGATGAGGGTTCCTGACACGCACGCGACAGGTCATCCTTTAACAAATAAAGCATGGACCTATACGTCTAATGCCACAAAGCAGTAATTATCCACTCGTTGTTTTTGTTTACAAGCCATGTGGATGAGATCTTTTGGGTGGTTTTCAATGCGACAGAAATCGTATAGAAACATTCAAGTCATTAAAGCTTGGCAGCTTTGAAGGAAGTGAAGCAAAATAAATTACCGTGGAACAACGGATTAAGTGTCGCATTTTATGTATTATTTTGGCCAATTATTGGAGATGTGGTGGTTGGAGCTCTCATTACTCTGGTTCGAAACGAGGGCAAAGATTCGTTACACATTGCGGATGATAGACCTATATCTCTATTAAATGTAGTCTACAACACTTTGATAACATGCTGCTGCATTTCATGTATCTTATTATGACGTTTCTCAATCTAATTCCACATTTTCTTATAAAGCAGAGATGGCCGCAAATGTACTTTCCCTAATATGGTTATTACAACTCCCAGGTTTCTACACCTGGGCAGTTATCTTTTCACTCCAGGCCATAGAATTTCGTAAAGACGAATCGGTTATTCTTGACATTCTAACCCTGTGTAGTAAACTAAAATACAAGGGCGCCCAGGTCAATTTCGAATGGATTCCCAGTCACAGTGGTCTACAACACAATGGCCCGAATTCACAAAGGAGGTTTGTCAAGAAAACTAGGTTTATGTGCCTCATACCACGCGTTCCAATACGTTTCAGACCAACACTAAAACGCGTCATAATAATATTATGACGCACAGAAACATGGGGGTTGACAAGTTTTTTTTTGTTTTTTTTTAAATCTAATAATTATTTTTTCTTTTTTTATTCATTTTTTAATAAAAAGTGTAATTTTTTTCAAATCTTTGAAAATTTGATAACATTTTCCGAAATTTGTATTTCTTCTTTTTTTAATTTTTTTTTTATAAGATACATTTTTAATGCAGGATATAAAACAAATATACCAAGCCTTCTTTTCTAGGTACTGGTTAAAACTATGGGCCTCGGTGACTCCAAAAGTACCATTTGCTTCGGGGCTGCGCCCCTCAGCAAATAGTACTATTAAAGTCATAGTGTGGTACGGTATGTCACTGAAACAGCTCCTGTAGAACTTTAATTTTGTGCCAAAAATTGAGTTTTTTTTTTTTTTTTTTTTTTTTCTTTTTGTGTGTGGATTCATTGGGGTCCAACCTATCAGAAATTGATGGGGTTCAAATTTTCCCGAAGACACCAAATTTCCCTATTGCGCTCTTTATAAGCCATTTTGGCGCCCAATATGGACCCCCCAGGAAGTGAAGGAGGGGTCTGAAAATTTGAACCCCATCATTTTTGGCCAATTGGGACTCTTTTGAAGCCAAAACAGCAACAACAAAAAAACAAAAAAACAAAAACAAAAACAATTTTAGTGAAAAAATCCTACGGGATTACATACCATACCGCACTATCACCTCTTGCGCATAGTTTTAACCTAAATATCTCAATCTCAAGACAGTGTATATTTGTATACTAGTCTGGCAAGCTTTTGAGTTGTCAAGAGAAACAATTGTTGAGAGAACAAGAGATCAAGATATTTTTTGATTTAAAAAAAACAAACTTATGATCATTTCGGAATGTCGGTATTCATCTCGAATGTCCTATTCAGAATATGAGATCACACCTACACTGGTAGTCTTGAACATTCAATGTTAAATTACTTTCATTAGGAGTGATATATATATATATATAAGCAAGTTTGGTAAAACTACAATTTCTGACAGTGCTCAACTATAGGAGCAAATGTAGATATAGGAGTTGGTAAGGTTAAACTGTATTGGTACCAATTAAGTTTAATCTTACCAACTCCTATTATATATAATCATATTGTCTCTCTCTCTCTCTCTCTCTCTTTCTTACTCTTTCGTCTCTCTCTTTTTTCTTACTCTCTCCCTCTCTCTCTTTCATCTCTCTTTCTCACTCTCTCCCCCTCTCTCTCTCTCTCTCTCTCTCTCTCTCTTCATCTCCTCTCTCTCTCTTTTCCTTTCTCCCTCTTTCGTCTTTCTCTCTCTCCCTCCTTTTCCCTCTTTCATCTCTCCCTCTACCCCCCCCCTCTCTCTCTTCCCTCTCCTTGAATACAGGTGCATTCCTGGTACCTTACTGCACACTGCTCCTCTTCGTGTGTATACCCCTCATCGTTCTGGAGTTTGCCCTTGGTCAGTACAGCTCTAGCAACTTTAACAAGGTGTGGCGAGCATTACCAATCATGAGAGGTAAGTCTTTTAGGATTTTTGTTTTCGGAATCAAAATAATTGTGTGGCTGTGACAACAATAAATATACGTTAATCCATATCATACCAATGCCTCAATGTTTACGAGGGGGGGGGGGGGTGGAAGGATGTTTGTCCGAGAAAAAAAATGCCTTAACTTTTGCCTTTCGAATAAACATAAAGTATCCATCAAATATCACTAATCTCATAAATATTTGTCCTTCATAAAATTGTCTAACATGTTTTAAAACATTTATTAAATATTGCATGTAAACATCTCCGAATTGCCAAATAAATTGCTTTATTAAATCAACTGTCTGGATAAACGCTTTGTCCGAACATTAAGGCCCGAATTCACAAAGGAGGTTTGTCGACAAACCTAGCTGTATGTGCGTCATATGACACGTTTCTCGTTTGTGAATTCGGGCCACAACGTCTGGGTACTAGGGGCGGATCCGGGATTGTTAAGGGGGTGAAATGCCAAACATTATTAAGGATCAATATAATATATTCTTGTTGTACGCCAAGTGGGTAAGAGGAAAGGCCAGCAACCCTCCCCTCCCCCTCCCCCCTCCCCACACACACACACGCACACACACACACACACACTCACACACGCACACACACAAACACACTCTCGAATTTGCCACTTAACTGTAAAACCATAATTACAACATGTGATGGTTATTGCATTAACCAAGCTTTGGTTGTTGTAAATCGAGAAAATGAACTCTTTAACGTTCGATTCCACGACTAAGTTAGGGGCAGGAGGAAGGGGGCGGAGGATGATACTTTAGTCCATAGACCTACATTTATGGGACGCCAAATTTCAAAGTCTCAATCCCGTACAAATTGCTTTGAGAAGAAACGAAGATCGTTCTGTCACAAAATTGATATTTCCTTTTAAAGCTGAAGGGCGTATGCCGAAGGCCGGAGGCCCACTTGACCGAAACTGGACTTAACCGTCTATCCCGAGGACATTCGGTATCGTCGCGCGCAATATTATAGAAGGACTACGAGACCGACACCTTTGGGCCGTTGGTCTCGCGAACCTTTATCAATTTTGATGTTGATGGATATTTTACATTCATTCTTTTCTTCATCAGGGATTTCGTACTGTCAGATGCTGTCATACTTGTTGGTAGGGGCTACTACAATGTCATAATAACCTACTCCATCTATTACTGCTTCGCCTCCTTGACATCTCAACTACCCTGGGTTGGATGTGGTCACGAATGGAACACGCTCTACTGCAGCAACCTCTACGACGACTGCCTCAATCAAGACGGGATTATAATTTCCAATGGGAGCTGTGCCAATGTGACTGTGCTGTCCGATGAAGAACTTGCTGGGTACAATATCACGGTCTTTAACGACACTGTTTTGGATTTAAGCAACTATACGGATCCTATAAAGAAGATGCGTGTACTTCCGAGTGAGGAATACTGGACGTAAGTGTACAATGCCATCTATAAACATGGGGGTGTTACACAAAGATCCCAAGTTATCTCTAAGTTGGACTTAACAATTACGGAAATCCGGAAGAATATATTTTATTTTTAGGCTACGAATGGCTCTCCATAATTTTTAAGTTCGACTTAAGATCTTTGTGAAACACCCCCTGGTTATATATAGAGTATATAGTGCCTTTTGCATCTAAGGCACCATGCCTGACCTAGCTCTGCGTCTGCGCCTGGTGCAGCTTTTGACGTCTCGTGTACAACGGCTATCATGTTAAAAGTGTTATTTTAAGTACTTTACCGTCATCTGAAAGTGAAGGTGCAGCGTTTTTTTTTTTTTAGCAATTCTTTCCGTTTAGTCGGATCAGTTAATGTTGTGTTAAAATAATTTGGTTCATATTACACGCCATTAGTTTACTTCAACTGCTCTATATCAAATTGAACAATGCCCCCCCCCCTGGTATGTATTTTGTGACATTAAGGATGAGTATCAAACCTTTTAGAACTTTTCAAAAAACTAAAACCGATCATTTTGTTGTCCAACCCAGGAACAAGCTGTTACGGGAATCATCGAGCATCGAGAAACCAGGCGGTGTTGTATGGCAGCTCGCTCTCTGTAACCTCTTCGTCTGGATCGTCGTCTTCCTCATCATCGCCAAAGGTATCAAGACTTCTGGCAAGGTAATAATACCAGGGGGTGTTTCAAAAAGTCTAAGATCGACTTTAAATTGGACTTAACTATGGCAGGCCGTTCATGCTACTATTTTCTCTCATCACTTACTGATATTGGTATCTCAAGGGACGTACCAATCTTGGTCACAAATCTACAGACTTGGCATTCTGTGATAGTTCATTATCGTGTGAACAAATATTTTCTTAAGATTGTAATTGAGAGACTAAAGGTGAGAGCAACCAGTGGCATGAATGGCCTGCCATAGTTAACTCCAACTTAAAGTCAATCTTAGTCTTTGTGAAACACCCCCCTGCACTTATTGTGTTCTCGAGGCACTTTTAAAAAATTAATGCATTCGTTTCGTAAATCTTCGATCTTGTGGACCTCTCTTTTTTTTTTTAAACCATCAGTGAGGGGGGGGGGGGGGAGGTAGTGAGCGAAATATCTATTTGTTTTTGCCCCCGGAAATTTGAAATACGTGCAGACCGTTATTTTCGTTCAGTGGAGGGGGGGGGGTATTGTTAGCACTAACTAAAACATATTTACAGGGTATATGATTTTGTTTTCTTCTATTTTTTATTATTATTTATTTTTTTAAAAGCCCGGGGAGCCCGGGCCCGTCGCCCCCCCCCCCCCCCCACCCCCCTCCGTGGATTCGCTTTAGTCTTTTTGCCACTCTGTCCCAGTTCACATGGGAAGTTCCTTAGGTTAAACAGGGATCAGGAGCTTAGGCACGTAGTATTTGTCATAGTTTTTGTTTTCCACCAACGACTATCCATAATGGGTGAAGTGTGGTCTAAATTACTAATTGTGTTACTTTACTCCCTATCGTTATTAGAAATATATACTAAAAAACTGGGAATTCATCGAAAAAGAGATTACATCAACAACCTTCTTTTTTAGGTGGTGTACTTCACAGCACTGTTCCCGTATGTCATGATGACAGCTCTGCTTATACGTGCTGTAACACTGGACGGATACCTGGATGGAGTTCGCTACTTTGTGAAACCTACATGGAGTAAGATTGTACACCCACTGGTAATGCTCACTTTATTATCATATCTTTATTTACAGTTTACCATATTATTTCACAATTATTATTACAACAGTGATAAATTCTACCTACTAGCGTTTTCCGAGTCACGCTTTTAAGTATGAATTTGTTTATTTGGCATGTTGATTTATTGTACCTGAATAATGAATTGAGTTTGTTTATCATTCTAAAGAAAAATCCTACTTGTTCATTTGTATGCATATTTAGAATATGTAGAATAGAACAAACGGCAATCGTTGATTAAACGCCAGATACTATTTATTTATATTACTCAGAAAAATAGTTAAGCAAACCTAAGAACACCTGTCTTTTTGTCATGTTCTCAGCCTTGGAAGGACGCAGCGCAGCAAGTGTTCTACTCATCCGGGTCGGGAGGGGGCGCCCTTCTTACCATGGCCTCGTTCAACAGGTTCCACAATACGTTTGTCAGGTAGGTGACACATTTCAAATTAACCCTTTGCATACGGGAACCGGGTTGTTCCTTCACTAAGCCAGTTGGGAATGACAGCATTAAAATAATAGTCAAAGGGTTAAGCAGAACTATTGTGTCCAATACGTTACAGACCGCATCAGGGCCCTGTTTCATTAAAAAAAAAAAATGTTTTCGATAAGAAATGCTAGATTTCCATGACAAATTTGCTCTCAACAAATCGAATGCCACGATTCTGGAAGTTTACAATAGTTATTGTAACTAGATAACATGTTTTATGAAACAGGGCCCCGAGATTGATTATAAGTATATCTGATGACTGTATCAAACTGATAGCTTCAATCGGACAATAAATTGAATAAAAATGACATTTATGTGTCAAATAACGTTCAATTAGGTGAGGCGCTAATACTCATTACAAAGTCATTTAGAGTGGACTCCCCCCCCCCCCCCACTGCACTACTTATAGCTATTTGCGCCCTCTATATAGCAAACAATGCCCAAGCGGAACCTTGGTCCCCCATGATCCCCCTATTCTTGTATTATTTAGAGCTGATTTGATGAGATAACCACCTGTTAATGACCATACAGGGAGGTCTAATCTCTCCTGGCCAAACTAGTGCAGACAGTCTTAAGGCCGACGGCTTTTTCACTCAAAAGTAATTATGCTAATTTATTTTGAAAAACTTCCAATTCGTTTTACCAATAATTGGCCGACACAACTACATCTTCAAACGCTAACTGTATTGTTTCCCTTTATAGTGATGCGTTGATCATGGCCATTGGAAACAGTTTGACTAGCCTGTACTGCGGGTTTGCTATCTTCGCTATCTTAGGGTACATGGCAAAGCAGATTGGAGTTCCAGTACAAGAGGTCGTCAAAGGAGGTAGGTCTTACTATGGCGATGTATTTTCTGTCATGCATTATAATCTGATTGGAAATTATGCCATCTCTCCTTCTCTATCTCTCCCGTTTCCCTTTGGACCCTTACCAACTCTCCCTATATTTCTCTCTTTATCAGTCCTTCGAGCTTGAGCTCTCTTTTCCTTTCTCTTTCTGCTCGTATTTCGATTGTGATGCTGCTCCTATTCTACTTTCATATTCACATTTATATTCATGATGTGATTCAGAATTGTATTTAGAATTCTTGCTATGTAACTATAAGTCATATAACTGTATTGTCATGCTTTGTCCTGAAAGCCGGAGGACCGTACCTGCTCATAGACTTTTTCTTATAGAGTCTTGACGCCCTTCTGGCTTTCATCACACGACACCATGCTTTTGTCTTATGTTTTATGTATTACATGTTTAATACACCAATGGAAAACAAATTTCTGTATTATATTATGGATAATAAAATCTTGAATCTTTAAAAACCTAAGATTAATCGCATACGGAAGCTTTGTCAAGTTGATCGGCTGTCATATTCCAATTGTCATTTTAGTCAGATTTATGCGTTTGCACATATTTTCTGTATTTCATTATCCTATTATATCTTATTCGGCGTGAGAATTTTTTTATTTTTATCGATGAGTGTGGAAAAAAGAGCGTTTATCCATATTTTTAGATTAATGTTTCAAAGTTAATGATGGTCTTTCTTTATTCATGCCAATTACAACACCATCTAATGATGAAAACGAAAGCAAGACACAGTGAGTCAAACAAACCTTTTGAGATGACATTTGTGCAAGGTCAAAAGGCGACCAAGAATATAAGTGTACAACATATTTTAGATACATATTTCTAACATGTTTGATGAGTTTTCAATGACTTGAATCTGGACTCTTAAATCATTTCCACAACTGATTGCAATTATTCTATGATGATTCACGGACATTCCTGTCTGTTTCCTCCCAGGGTTTGGTCTTGTATTCGTGGTTTGTCCTGCAGCCTTAGCTAAGTTTCCTGGTGCACCCATTTGGTCAGCTTTATTTTTCTTCATGATTTTCTTAATAGCATTAGACAGTCAGGTGACTATACTTTATCTTCTATTTCGGTTTATCAATTCATTACGTCTCATGTTTTACAGAGAAATAATAATAACAATAGTAATATGTATATTTTTATAGCACCGGTATCTGCCTGGCTCTAACGCTCATGGCGCTGTACATATTACAATCACCAACATCACTTTCGTACCTAAAGTAAAGGTTAACTATACAATACAAATGATTACTCCACAATTATGAATGACATAATTAGATAGCACTGTTTGGAAGGAGTAAGGGTCTTCTTTTACCGTTTGATCTTCTCGTCTTTTTAGTCATTTTCATATCGATTTTTAGTTTAAAAGCTTGGTTGCTGAATATGAAGAGCGACGCAGAATAGATGATTAAAGAATCACATTTTCAGTAAATTCAATGGATAATCTGTGAAAATATTAAAATAGGAATTGAAGTAATACCTGTCATTTTCACACAACCTAGGCTTTTGATACATCTTTTTTTTGTATTGGAAGTTGCGTATATATTTGTGAAAGAAAATGATTCTGCTTACAAGCTCATTATTTTGTATCATGCCCTTGTGTTTTGTTTTGTTGTTGTTATTATTATTATCATTATTATTATTATTTCATCGTTATTTGTATAATTATTATCATTATCGTTATGAATAGTAATATCACTATTTTGTATTATCATTGTTATCAGTATTATTATTATTATTATTATTATTAACTCATAGCTTGTCATGAGGCTGCATGCACGCTACAGTTATAGTGCTCTGTACATGCGAGCGAGCCATTGCTTTGCTGCCTTGTGCATGCTTGCACGTATTCGTAATAACTTTCCTTTACTTGTCGATAGTTTATGTGCTGTGAGTCGATGGTAACTGTTATCATGGATGCCATGCCGCGGTTAAGAAGATGGCGGCTCTTTGTATGTGCATTCGTCTGCTTTGGAACATATCTCACAAGCTTCGCTGCCTTGTGCATGCTTGCATGTATTCGTAATAACATTCCTTAACTGCAAACTTTCCTTTACTATTCGATAGTTTATGTGCTGTGAATCGATGGTGACTGTCATCATGGATGCCATGCCGCGGTTAAGAAGATGGCGGCTCTTTGTATGTGCATTCGTCTGTTTTGGAACATATCTCACAAGCTACGCTGCCTTGTGCATGCTTGCATGTATTCGTAATAACATTCCTTAACTGCAAACTTTCCTTTACTTGTCAATAGTTTATGTGCTGTGAGTCAATGGTGACTGTCATCATGGATGCCATCCCGAGGTTAAGAAGATGGCGTGTCTTTGTATGTGCATTCGTCTGCTTTGGTATAACATTCTTTAACTCTTTCCTTTACTATTCGATAGTTTATGTGCTGTGAATCAATGGTGACTGTGATCATGGATGCCATCCCGCGGTTAAGAAGATGGCGTGTCTTTGTTTGTGCATTCGTCTGCTTTGCTGCCTTGTGCATGCTTGCACGTATTCGTAATAACATTCCTTAACTGCAAACTTTCCTTTACTATTCGATAGTTTATGTGCTGTGAGTCAATGGTGACTGTGATCATGGATGCCATCCCGAGGTTAAGAAGATGGCGTGTCTTTGTATGTGCATTCGTCTGCTTTGCTGCCTTGTGCATGCTTGCACGTATTCGTAATAACATTCCTTAACTGCAAACTTTCCTTTACTTTTCTATAGTTTATGTGCTGTGAGTCGATGGTTACTGTCATCATGGATGCCATCCCGTGGTTAAGAAGATGGCGTGTCTTTGTTTGTGCATTCGTCTGCTTTGGTATATACATCACAAGCTTCGCCTACGTCACGAATGTAAGTTAAGAGTCCACGAGGGTGTTTCACAAAGATCCTAAGTCGAACTTGGACTTAACAATTATGGAGAGCCATTTGTAGCCTTAAAATAAAATATGTTCAAAAGTGAAAAATCAAGTATTTTTGACTTTTTATAAATTCCGCATCAAGAACATGAAATCTCCTTGATAATAGAAAATATGAATGATTTGAATCAACATTCTATTCCTTTTAAAATAACTTTTACAAAATATTTTCATAGATGCTAACAGCTTTCCATAATTGTTAAGTCCAACTAAGAGATAAGTTTCAATTATAATCTTTGTGAAACACCCTCTAGTTCCAAGTTGGATTTATTTAAATATAAAGTTGAGTTCTGGTCGTGCGATTGCATTGTGAAAGAAACGTTGTGGAATCGATCAGAAAAGGTTGATTATCTAGCATAAAAGTTTTGGTGTGTACTGCAAGGTTCTCTGGAATCATCAATGATGATAATTATTATAATAAATTAAAAGCAAGACATTTCCTTTACGACATGTGCACATGAGGAACTTACCAACAAGCTAGGACTCTAAATAATGTTAAGCCCCTCTTGTGAAGGAAATAAAACGTACAATTATTGATGAATTAACACGATCGAAAAGATCCCTGATCATATGACAAGCGTGATAAAGGTAATTTGTGCGCGCGTGTGTGTTTGTGTGCGAGTGTGGGGTGCGCACGTGTGTGGCAGGTGGAGGTGCTTTACGTAGTCACTGAGAAGATCTCAGATCTCACAAAATAGGATTATTAGGTTTCACATCACAAATATCGTTATGCTTTTGAGATTAAAGGCTGAGATTAAGTTTGTATCTTTATTATTTTTCTTTACGATAAAGGCTGGGCCGTACTGGGTTTCCCTCATTGACAGCTACGCATCAGGTTGGATCTCCCTGATTACAGGCATTGCCATACCGATCTGCTTCACCTGGGTGTATGGCTTTGACCGGCTCAAGAATGACTTCAGGGCCATGCTGGGAAACAAGACGGTTGACCACTGGACATTCTATTACTGGAAAGTATCCTGGATGGTCGTGTCACCTGGTATACTCGTGGTAAGTGTCTGTAAACATCTGACAAGGTGTCCAGGGAGTGTTTCACAAAGATGAATTTATCTTTGGGAAGCCGTAAGCATCTATACAATTATTTTGTAAAGGTTTTTTGAAAGGCATAACATTTTGATTCAATTCATTCATATTTTCTATTGTCAAGGAGATTCATGTTTTTGATGTGGAATTTATGAAAAGTCTAAAATACTTGATTTTTTGTTTTTGAATATACTTTATGTTACGGCTACAAGTGGCTCTCCATAACGTTTAAGTCCAACTTAGAGTTATGTTTGACTTAGGGTCTTTGTGAAACACCCCCATCAAGGAGCTCCATCTTGTATCAAATGATAGCCCTGCTATGGCTTTCCAAGCCTGATCTGACACTCTAGCTGCAAAACATCACAGCTAGAAGAATCATCTGGAATGGAGAGGAAAATGGTTCAGGCAGTTGCGTTATCACGTTTTTTTTCTTCATTATTGTAATAGGTGATTTAATTCTGTTGTGCAACACATTACGTCTTTTTTCCACAAAATATTTCATAAGACAGTGAAGAGTCTCTTGATACGACCACTAAAAAGTGTGCTCTGTCGCCCTCATGATTATGTTAGACTAACTTCTTTTATTTTATGTCTAAGGTCATCCTGATATATAACATTAGTAATTGGTCGCTACCAGAGTACAATGGCCCATTCCCTGCTTGGTGTCACGTGATTGGTTGGTTGTTCATAGCAGGTACGCTAGTCTTCATCCCAGGTGTTTGGATTTTCGACATGCTGCATTCTTCCGGATCATTTCGCGAGGTTTGTTTAATTTCAATGATTATAAAAAAATATATATTAATGGCACAATAATAAAAACCTTATTTTCATGCCTCAACAATAACTCACCACCTTGCAAATTTTTACTCTTCATTTTATGTTAAGTTGTTCCAGTATTTCGTGGGTACATGTATGTACCGCAGGACATCTTATAGTCGTTCATTCACTTGACTTTCAATTGATGACCGGGTCCCAAGTTCGAGTTTTAACTCTTTATATGCCAATTTTTTTCACTGTGCTAAATTGTATTTATCATGGAATATAGACCATAGGCTTTAAGATTAATTATTGAACCGTTTCAAGTGCAAGATGAATCTATGCCGGGTTAAAAGCGTTTTCATCGTAAGATCAGCCCGGAAATAGAGCTAGGCTAAGCAGAAAATGGTTAATTTCGAAAAGCCATGTTGCACAAAGCAATCCTTCCGTTAATTTGTAATTGTGGAATAGTATATGTGGGAAATAGTAGGTAATTAGACACCTTGCGTCAAAGGGACAATTATGGGAAACATTTGCAGACATTGAATGTGTGCAGATTTGAAAGAAAGAAAAAAGAGTAAAGGTAACAACTTTCGAGAAAAGGTGTTCTATTTCCACGATGTTCTCAAACATGTGAATGCGTATAGTGTTTGTGAAAATAGGGTACTTTTATTAATGTGAACGAGATAGGGTTATATTTAGAACCCATGTTGTACCTGTTTTTTGCAACCGGGGTCCTATTTTGTGGACAGTGCTCTTTAAAGTATGCAAAATAGGGGAATACTTTGGATACTGCTAACGATCACCTATCAATATGAAGTAATCCGATCGGGTATTGATATAAACTAATGAGAGCTATTTGTTGGACTCAACAGCGTTTTGGACGGCTTTGTCAAATCGATCCCAGCTGGGGCCCCTCCAAACCCGAGGACCGCCTGCTCGCCTACCGCATCCACGAGGAGTATGGGACCACAATGGGCGGAGTACTCGATGTCGATGATCAGGGGATGAAAGAGAAAAATGACAATATCGACTTCGAGTTAGAACCTTTCAAGACTGATGCGAGCAGAAACCGCAATCATGTCAATGGAAGCCACGAAGATGTGCAGTATGGTCGGTTAGATCAATAGTTGGTGTGCTCTTGACAAAGGCATTGCCAGATATCTCTCTTCTCCCCATTTCCCCCCCCCCCCCTTCCCCCTCTTTCTCTCTTTCTCGCTCTCTCTCTCTCTCTCATTCGTCTTTTTACTCCCTGTCTCTCTGTCTCTCTCTCTTATTCTTTCCCCCTTTCCCCCTCTCCATTTGATTTTGGAGTCGCGATTAAAACGTGACTTTTAATTTCCTACACCATTTTTAGGATTACCTAAGCATTTTTATACATATATTTTCTATTTGTATTACAGAGCACTTGAAACTTTTTTTTATTCACAAGGGTTCTATAAAATACAAGCCATGCTTTTTAATAGACTCCTCTATGTTTTCACCACTATACCAATCTTAGATTATTTTTGTGAACAATTGTATAATTATTTAACGCATCTTTTGTTTAATATTATGTTCTTGAATTTGTATATTTGAGTACCGAAGCTATGACGTCATAAAAAAATTTCTTCTTTTTCCGAAAGAGCATCAAAAATAATGTCCAAATGTGGAAAACCAATTGAATATGTAAAGTATTGGCTGAGATATGACCATCTGAATAAATATATGTCCTATGGAAACTCAGTGTTATATGCTCTGGCTCCAGACCATTTCGGAAAAAAAGAAAAAATTATGCAATTTTAAAAATAGATTTTTTGATGACGTCACACTTTACCACTCTATAGTGCATATTCAGTATTATATTACGTGGGGAAAAGAAGGAACCTTAAACCTCGAAACCTTGAGCTTGGGCTGAACAAATCACGTAGTAGATTGTGGGGAGTGGAGTCCGCCGCAATTACGCTTTTTGAACTCCTTATGAATAGATCTTTAGATGTTTTCATTTTGTCAAATAATTGGTGACAAGTAAATTAACAGGGAAATCGGGTATATATTTTGGTAATGTTAATTATATAATTATTACATGTTTAAAATCGATTATCGAACAGTTTTAAACAATTTGACAATTGCTTTTGATATTGTTGTATAGTGATATGAACTACATTATCTCCTATACAACATACTTCTGAAATAAATTGTATCATGATGGAAAGTTTCATAATTATTGTCCACGATGGGAATTCGTCGTATTACATGTTATATGGGTACACATATATTTAACTAATACACTCTTGGACAAGTTCAACAAAATAATGTTTGAGTTGACAGAGAACGAGAACAAAATAATGAACAATCGGTGTGTACAATTATCACTAATGTCTCAATTATCATTATTATTATCATTATCATCTATGTCACTAATATCATCGTCATCATTATTTTAATATTATTATTATTATCATTAGTAATATTACTATTAATGTTAAGCCAGGTATAATTATTGTTGTCATTATTATCATCCACATTCAAAGTGATTCTTTGGTTATAAAAACATTTATTATTGTATGTTTTGGGGTTGTTAAAATTGATTTCTAATAATTTATAATAAGAATTGAGTTGGAATAATTATTTTGAAAAAGAAGAAAAGACAGCCTTGGTGTATTTGTATGGTGTTTAACATTGGTGAGTGTACGGTGCTTGTGTTAGGGGTGGGGTGGTTGCGAGTCTGGCGAAAGGTTTCCATTAGGTTTTAGTGTGGTAAAAAAAAGAAGAAAAAAGTTATAAGCACGCAAAAAACTTATTTGGTATGAACAAAATTAAAATGGCAATGGCCATCCCGCTTTGTGTCCGAAATTGCAAATCTAAGACTATGGCAAATACGTAATCATATTTGGAATGATCATTTGTAAAATCCACGGGAACGTGGGGACATCGCCCTAAATAAAATGGAAGTGTGAAAAATAATATCAGAGGCAGCCCCCCCCCCTAAATGTCGGTCTTTGTAAACTTGCATCTTCATTAAATGCACACCAATGTGTCGAAAATTATTTGTAAAGTAAGCATTTTACAGCTATGGTTATGATAGCCTCATTTAATCATGCGATTACTAGGAGAAAAAAAGAGAAACCCAAAATGTGTTTCATCTATAAGTGTGACTTGAGTTTCTTGGTACACTCTGTATAACCGAACCTTATTTCAATGAGATGTTTGAGTTTATTTATTTTGAGTTTATTTATTTCACATTTCACATGCAGAAATAATACAGATAACAAAATATACATAAAATACAAATCGTTTCATAATTAAAAAAAAATGATTATATTTATTGACAAGGTAATCATCACATTTGTTTGACAACTAATATCATTTAAAGGAAACCCAGGCAAAAGTACAAACTGTGAAATGTGCAGGAACCTATAGAAAAGCAGAGCTTGTAAAGAATAGGTTCCTGGGAGACTTGAAAAATAACAGGGAGAGAAAATGTTTACTGTAGCGAGAGGTACACAATTAAAATTAAGACGGCAGTAATTTGACAAATAATTGTTTGCGAGTTCAATACAATACAATACAGAAAAAAGAAAGAAAAAGAAATACATTAAAACGAAGAGGAGTAACGAGCCAATAAATAGCAGAGTATGCACCTTTCTCTACCACGCCTGTTTGCACCACCTGAACGTTTACAATAACCGAACAATAGAAATCATGAATTATTCATTCCTTTCCTGAAAAAATCTAACTTATGTCACACAGGCAAAAGAACGCCTAAAATTGCAAATGAATTGTAAAATGAATTGGAAAATGGTACACGTTATAAGAAAAAAGAACATTATACATAAAATGTCTAGTCATCATTATTATTGTATGCATTCAACAAATGTAACTTGAGTTTATATTTAAATTGATGAATAGAAGAAGAGTGAAGTAAATCAGGATGAAGATTGTTCCAAAAAGACGGACCGTGTCAGCTTCATGACGAACGTCATCTGTAGTTATGTAAGAGGAGGATGCCTGTGAATTATCAGGTGGTAAAAGTTTTTGATCATTACCAACATTAGATAATAGAGGTTCAGTCATTGATAAAACATGAAGTAACAGGTGAGTAACGGAGAATCCAGTAGATGAACTGGAATGACATGTATAGGAAAGAGGAACGTTCAGGTGGTGTAAATACACAAAAGGCGTGGTTTATAATATGACATTTGTTGTATAATAGAATTAGAGATGGCTCGCAATAGAATGTAAAACCCGATTTACAGAAAAGGAAGTTAACTGAATCAATTGTACATACGTATACATTCATTGGAAATAAGATCAAGACAAAACACAGATAAGAAATAAAAACAAGAATATTCATTACTTAGCACTTGTACTATAACACGTGCAAGAAACTCATGGGCTCCTTTCAGCCACCGCACGTAGAAGAAATTAAGAAAATTCAGGCAAAAGCAAGAGAGAAAAAGAGGAAGAGAGAGAGAGAGAGAGAGAAAAAAAAGAGGGGGGGGGATACCTTTCTTACGGTATCGGGTTACATGTATGTTTACATGTTAATCAAAACTTAATTCAGAATTTAAAATGCGTTTAAGTTGAAACGGTAAAATAGATGTACATGTACAGTGTATCACACAGTACACAGAGCACATTCCAGAGAAGGTAAAGAATAATTATCATAACTTTTGTTCAATGCTGAGGTGATTTACCTTACTCCTGTTGGTTATTCCACTTGGGGGTGTTTTTTTCCTTCCATTTGAGTTCAACTGAAGCTCCGACAACGAATATCTTAGTGGAGACTCCCTTTTGCTTCCGGAGGTCGTAAGCGATCTTGGCAAGCATTCCCCTCCTGGCTTTGAGGGCTGGGGGGAGGTCTGTGCGCACTGTGATTCTCACTGACGCCGTGGCGCGATCTTGGGGGATCCTTTGGCGCTGACCGTTTTCGAAAGCGGCGAGCCCGCCCCCCCCCCCACCCACTCAGTGTTATTTAGGGTACGCATATGCTCGTTCCCTCTTTCTGAAAGCACCCCCTATCTGAGGACTGCCAACATTTCCGAACCCCCCTTTCGCGGGCTTTTTGCGGGCTTTTCATGCCTTGGAGACCCCCCTAAATTCGGGAAAATGCTCAATGTAACCCCCTTAATTCGGAATAATTTCTCAAGAGTCCAAAGAGATGAGAGAAAAAAAGAAAAAACACCCCCTTTTTAAAGAAATCTCCGGTTGAAAAGTCAAATACACCCCTTTTTTCACAATTCTCGGGCCGGACTTTGTCGCACGAAAAGTACCCCTTTACCGGACATTTTGGCAACACGCATGCGGTCATTCCGACCCCGGAGTGGGGGGGGGGGGGGGCCGTGGCGGCGAGTAGGCGGTTACGATCCTCCATGTAATCGAACTTCGCGATGATTGCATTCGGGGCTTGTGGGCGGGTGGATGAGGCGGTAGCTCCGTTGTTGCGTCTTGGTAGGCGGTGTGCGTTCGCGATCGCGATGTCGTTAGCTTTCCTTTCATTGATTCCGACTCCGGAGTGGGGGGACCGGGGCGGCGAGTAGGCGGTACGATCCTCCATGTAAACGAACTTCGCGATGATTGCATTCGGGGCTTGTGGGCGGGTGGATGAGGCGCCCGGCCCCCCCCCCCCCCCCCCCCACTCAGTGTTATTTAGGGTACGCATATGCGTGTTCCAACCGACCCCCCCCCCCCCCTTTTCAGCAAAAGTCCGGTGTGTAAAGTCAATACGGCTCGACCTTTTTCTTTGTATACGAGCCTTTTTCCGCACCCCCCCCCCCCCCCCCCTTTTCAGCAAAAGTCCGGTGTGTAAAGTCAATACGGCTCGACCTTTTTCTTTTGTTACGAAAAGGACATTTTGGCAACACGCATGCGGTCATTTTGAAACCTGAGTGGGGGGGCCGGTGAGGCGGTAGCTCCGTTGTTGCGTCTTGGAAGGCGGTGTGCGTTCGCGATGTCGTTAGCTTCCCTTTCATTGATGCCGAGGTGTATGAAGACCTTTTGCAAGACGTCGCGTACTTTTTCGTCGGGTGTTTCATTAACGCCGTAAAAAAGAAGATTTGCGCGCCGATTGTAGATTTCCATTATGACAATCTTCTCTTCGAGGTCGGCGATGTTTTTTCCCCCATTTTCTTTTCAATTGCGGGGAGCTTTACATGCTGAAGGTTGACAACCAAATCGGAATTCATGCTAACAGAATCCTCGAGTTCGGTTTGCCTGCGCTTGATGGAGGCCACCTCTGCTGTGAGTAGGTCCAGTTTCACGCATACTGTAGCTGAGCTAGCGGTTATCGAACGCTGGATGTGTCGGCGAGCGTCAATTCGGGTTCCGCTTGCGGGCGAAGTAGCGGCTCACTCGGGCCTAGCTTGCTGGCACCTCTCGTAGTATTTGCACCTTGCGGGTCTGGAGATTGGGCGGGTCCGTTTGTGCTTACAGATGAACGTAAAGCCCTGGAATTAGCCATTTCCTTAAAAGTTCGCGGTACTTTACTCTGCTTCTAGTGTGGAATGAGATTCTAAGATATAAATGTCCTCTATAGTCCAGTAAAATCCTTGAAGCAGAAATGCTTAAGCTCGAGTAAGGGTTCGTTGGGTGAATAAAAGGGCGGTGGCTGGAGAGAGTAAAAATTACACGTCCGTTCCCATTGAAGTAAGTGTAAGTCTGCTGATTTTGATTTATCATTATTGATTTACCAAAAGAAGCCATTGGACTATAAAAATGCTTAAAATTAACCTTAGAGATCTCCTCAGTAAATCTATCTGTCTCAAGCGTGAGTGGAAGCAGAATATTGCGCAGAAGAGACAACAGTATATAAGATCAAGAGGTAAAAGAGGGGGGTGAAAGAGAAAGAGAGAGGGAATATTAAAGAGTGAATGGAAGGAAGAAAAGGCCAGAAGGAGAGAGGAGATAAAATAAAGGATATAAATGTAATTATACTACCTCATGTACTGTTCATACATGTCTTTCCTCTTCAAATGCAATTTTACTCTGAATACTCCTAAATTAAGAATTTTGATGCAGATGACATTTTACACCCCCCCCCCTCCAAAAAGTATATATATATATATATATATATATATATATATATATAATTCTTTTCATCAATCTACAAAAGGCGTAATAACGTATTGTTGGATGTTAGTTATTAATACATGTACATGTAGTTTCAAATGCAAGCATAAATATCATATATTTTACCTTGACTCATAGGTAATCATCATGTATTTATCATGTCATGGCATTAACTGAGAAAGTTTAAAATTATACAATTAATAATAACAACGGTTTTACACGTTGCTTTTGAAATGCCTAATTTAAAGGTCGATTTTCTCTTTGTCTTCTTCAGATTCAATTGTCTTTTCCATCACGTATATGACTTCAAGTAATGAAATAAAGAGGTCTTCTTGAGTGGAGGATTCAATCTGAGGAAAAAAATGTTAAGAACAGATTAATTGCTTCTAACTTTCAGGCTCATGAATTTTCATACAACAGTAATGATATTAGTATCACGCACACAACTTCAAAATATAGTAGTGGTGGTTTTTACCTGACTGCTAAGAAAGCATATTAAAATACTTGTTAGTAAACAACCAGAGAACCGACGGTTTTAGGTCCTCTCCGAGGGACCTGGTAATGAGGATTAATGCCTTACCAAAGGGCACTAGCGCATCGACTTGGTTTCGAACCCGGGTCACCGGAATAACGAGACCACTCCTCTATCATGGACTTCGTAGTAGATTGTTTTACTTGTTTGTTTGTTTTTCTTATTTAATATCCGGCTTCAGCTTTGTCGACTTACGGCGCACAGACTACATCTTTCTGTAGTATATTTCGAATGTACTTGTTGTTAGGTGGTTAAAATTGGTGTGATTATTTGTATAGATCATCTTGCCATAACAATCATTTAAATACCATCACACCAAAACACTTCAATGCAGTCCGTCAATTATTTTGCTTAAAGAGATTGGGTATCTTTACCTCAGATTCTAAACAAAATCCTTGATTAGCTCATGCTGCAATCATAAGTATAAACCTTAAGGCCAGTCAGGAATCCCATGACTTTTACAAGCCGATCACCTGTCTGATTATCAAGATATTTATGATTGGAATTCGAAATGTCAAAAACCGTTTTCGCAACGGTTTTCATACGACTACAGTCTAATAGGGAAAATGAGTATGGTAAAACTGGTCCTTCAAAGATTTTTACTTTTTTGAGGCGCAATTTGTTTAGGGCTTCAATATTTACACCACATCACAGACACTGATAACACGTAGGACCATACATCTCAGATTTTCAAAACTTGAAACACTGTTAAACAATGCCTTTAATCATGGTTCAAACTTTCGTCATCTATAGAAATAAATCGATCATTGCCGTTGAAGGATGAAGTATATGCAAGTCAATACATGTTTCATGTTCGTCTTGTGACAGCAGCAGTTTTAATGAATAAATTAGACCTTAATAGGATTTGTACATACTAACATATAACCAATCCAAAACTTGTGTAAACAAAAATCCAGGTAATTATAATACTAATGTGTTTACAGTAAAGATACTGTGTCTATACTAACAGACTTTGTTAGGGCTTGTGAACTTTGATTTGTTCCTAATTATCAACAACTGGTCAAAAGGTTAACATTTAATCTTTTGGGAAATTTGTTCAAACACGTAGCAAGATTTAACAAAAATAAATTTTGTACACGAAGACGGCATTAATTCTCAATGAATTTGTAAATAGTAAAGAGGTGTTACTATTAACGAAAGTGGCGGTTGTTGCGAAGTGGTGTTGAAAACATCCGTCATCCTGTTATGATTGGTATTTAATTTAATATATATAAATATATGTATATTCAGTTCTCCCCCTTTTTTGTGGGGGGTGGGGGTAAAGCAAATAATTATCGCTAGCAGTCTGCTGAAATTCGTTTGGTTAAAGGAATAACACTCAGTAACGACACAAATCCTATGTAATGTTGATAAACTTGCCTGACTGGTCTAACGCTTGCATAGTGATCTGATATTGGCCCCACAGTGGCTGTTTATGTCGGTTGGTTATTTTAGGTTAGGTTTAGGAGTTAGGATTAAGTGAATAACAGGACGGCAGTGCAATGAACCGGTTTACTAACATATTCAAATATATGGATGTTTCTTTCCTTGTGACGATTTATTCTATTGACCCGTTAACAATGAATGAACTATAATTGGAATTCAGTCTGCATACATTACGTATTGATATGTCGGACAAACCTATGGCAAGCTTTCGGGTTGTCCATATAATAACAACCTGTTTTTAAACAGTATGCATACACTTTGAGAATGTTAGCAAACCGGTATATTAACCGTCGTACTCACGTTTTGATGTTACGTTTTAAGGCAATTTCGCTACATACATATACCAAGTGTACAATGGTATAAAATTAAACATGTTTGTGAGTGCATTAGTGAATATGCACTGCACGCAGGTTAAGTTACAGTAGGATAATGAACGAGACTTATCGAGTTCATTGTCCGTCTCATTGTGACTTAACTAAGTGCAGTGCATATCACTAATGCACGAGCTGAAAACATGTATTATTTGTAGATGGGTCTACAATATGAGTATAAAGTCGAAAGATTAACGGTTATGCACGCACACGTGATACATTTCAACGCTTTTCATTGGCTACATTCTCTTATAATATTTGATATTGCAAAACGCTATCAATGGCCTCATAATATTATCTTCATCAGTCATTTAGGCATAAGTAAACTTTGATCGGCGATCTGTGCCTCATAATTGTAAACGGAGTGTTATCAAGATAAAAACTAGTTATCATTACGAAATTATCCCAGCGGTTTATATAATTAAGGGCCAGCTAGTCTGTCGTAAAAAGTCTCGTTTTAACGTTAAGCGAAAACTATTTTTAATTAGGAAGAAATTAACTGTTTTGTTTATATCCAATTTGTGAAGAGTTGTCAAAGTAAATAAAAACTATCCATTTCTACTCGACAACTTGAACACAGCTAATCAAAGATGGTCAAATGCCCAAACCCAACTGAATTTTAAGTGTAGTGTTAGTCTTGAAAAAAAACCAAATGCTTGATGAAGTCCTAAGGTCTGATTGGACTCAACTTGCTTTCTAGTGAAGGCTTGTAGAATCTCAAAATCATCGAAGCCAGTGAAAGTTTCTGTAACTTTTAAATCTACTGGTACCGAAATGAAAGACTTCTATAGGAGTCTAAGAGCACGAAATCACGGACCCCTCATATCACAACATCGACAAAGTAATACAATTCAATCTTTACACCTATTAATTTATCAACGAACTTCATATCATCATTGCATTACTCAACAGATTTAACCCACTTATAGGTGTGTACAATATGCGATCTTCGACCTCATAGAGATTTGTAACTTTATCTATCTCAAAAATTGTTTTGCATAATTATCGCAAGTACCAAGCTGAGCCGTCTAACTCCTAGTACGGAGCTGTACCTTGTCACATCAATGATGACCTTGATAAAATATTGTTTGGGCAACAGGAGTGTTGTAGCTGGCATTGGTTATTAGGAATCCATCACGGCAGCCGGTTTCCTTCTTCTTCTGGAAGAAAGATAAACTTTAGACATGATTGGGGCTTTGGATGACTTTTCATATCTTTTATAACTTTCATCAACTTTCGCGAGTTTAAGTCTTTACTCATTGGGATTGATAAAACATTTTGTATGAACATTTTATTGCGGAAAAGTCACTTCTGTGAGAAAAGGACCCTACTGAACGGGAAGGATTTCAGGCGCGAGTTCAACGTCCCCGTCCTGGAAGGTTCTGGAGGAAATACCTTGTGGAAGTTACTGGAAATATGCCTCTAGAAGAGTTGTATCCATATTAAACTTTATCATGGGTACCCCTTGCACAGTAAACTCCAAACGTGGTCTTAGATCCAGCGGTACCGTCATGTGGTCGATTTTCTTGATCTTTCATCTCAACCTGCTGGCTCACGTGACCAAGGCTGATGACAGTGTACCTGACTTCGACTGTGATTTTGATATGGATTTATGCGGGTGGAATGCAGACCTAACGGGTGCTATCAGCTGGACCAGACTATCAGGACCTACACCGACCCCCGATACCGGGCCGTCTTCAGACCATACATCAGGGTCAGGTAATACGTTAGGATGATAATGATCGTTAGAATAATGATGACGATAAGAGTGTGAGAGAGAGAGATAGCGCGATGACAAAATGAGGTAGAGAAAGAAAGTTTCAACGAGATCCACATTTAATACATTATAACGAAAGAAAGTAATTTACATGAAGACATGGATTGAAGGGCATATTCAAACTATCAATCTAAATTGGAAGCATACACATATTCAACTCTATTAAAATGAAAGGAGGGCGAACAGTGGGGAATAAATAGAGTACAAAATATGTTCAGCAAAACATAACAGTAAACATAATATTACATATTTACATTCTATAGTTGGCGGTTTGAGTGTGGAAAGAAAGGAAAAAGAAGAGAGTGAGGGGAGATGGAGTAAGGGGGAAATAGAGAGAGAAAGAGAGAGAGAGAGGGAGAGAGAGAGAGATTGACAATCAGAGAGACAGGAGAAAGCGATAAAAGAGAGAGGGAGAGGGAGAGAGAGAGAGAGAGAGAAGGAGACTGACAATCAGAGAGACAGGAGAAAGCGATAAAAGAGAGAGAGAGAGGGAGAGGGAGAGGGAGAGAGAGAGAGAGAGAGAGTGAGAGAGAGAGAGAGAGAGAGAGAGAAAATGAGAGGGAGCGAAATGGGCAGTTTTAACATTAGGCAATGTCTAAATACAATTCATAATAACGTCAAAAACGTCACATTGATATCGATTCTACATTGAAAAAAAGAGTCACATATTCAATTTATTTTGAGATTATAGATCACAATTATAGATTTTCGATATAAAAATTGTGAGCTTGGGTTGAAACATAGATGAACCAAACAAATTATTGTAAACAATAGGTTCCACATTTTGGAAAAAGTATTGCACAAATGATCGATCATTGAGTAGCCGTATCAGGTGAGGCATTGGGCTATTTCTGTGGCGCTCTGTTTTGCATTTTATTCTGTGTGCTTGCGTTTATTTCGCACATTAAGACCATGAGCTTACATTCTAGTGGGTGGTAACCAGTCATGAAATCGTGAGTAGGGTACAGTTTAACCTTGGCAAATTTCAGATACAATGTTAGATGGCGGTCTTTGAGGGATTGCAAGCAACAATACTGGCAAGCATGATCATAACTACAGTAATCGGAGCCAATCATGAGGCGGCATGCTCTTTTTTGGATGACTTCATTCTGAGCATGTTGACGTTTATGACGTCAATGATGATGATATAAGTGGAGATAACAGAGAGGATGAAAGTTGGAGGACGAGAGGGCAGTCTGCTTAGGCCCAATGAAATTAATAACAAATAAAAGAGTATAGCAGTAGTGAATGCTGGGTAAATATGCCACTGCCCCCAATTTAATAAACTTAATCGTCCTCATCATATTTAAAATGAGCAAATATAAAAATCTACTCTACGCCTAGTCGCGATTTCAGAAGATAAAAAATAGGGTAGACGGGGGGGGGGGGGGTTCTCGCCCCCAAGTCCCCCTCCCTTCCCCTTCCCTCCCCTCCCACCTAGAACTGTACATAACTCCGCCTAGATAAACGATCTAATATAATCCCAAGGAACTGCGTTTTGGAAGCTGTTTGCTTAGAGCAAACACGTCCTTTGACACTTGGACTATTAAAATAGCGACAGTTAAAACAAAACTATTTTTGATAAGGAAATAACAATGTAACACTTGAAAATACGGCCTCATGCGGTGATAGTGGTGGGTGTGGTGGTGGTGATGATATAAGGTATCATCACCAATTCCATCACAGGTTCCGCCCACTTTATTTCGTTTTACTTTTCTTTCTCCGCCCCGTTGCATAAGCCTTACCATTGGTGGTAAGTTACGTGTACCATTGATGGTAACGTTGCCATTAGTTATATGCAATGGGACCCTGTTCCTCAATCCGCAATACAAATAATGTTTACTAATGCGACATAGGCGTACAAATTGAAGAGGCAATTACTTTTAAAACCCCACTGCAATACTTATGGCTACTTGCGCCCTCTATATAGCAAACAATGCCCAAGTGGTGACTGTTGGTCCCCCATGGTCCCTTTTTTAATTGAGAGCTGATTTGATGAGATAACCACCTGTCAGTGACCATGCAGGGAGGTCTAATCCCTGCAGGCCAAGCTAGTGCAGATAGGCTTTAACACGGTATTTTTCTTCCTGCTCTTTCTTTCAACCTCCAATAGGATTCTATCTCTACACCGAGGCTGGGGATCAAGACTACGGTGCAATGGCGACCTTGATATCACCTTCCATCCCAGCCCTGGGCACGGATGGTGCTTGCGTAACCTTCTGGTATCACATGTTGGGTAGTACCATGGGAAAACTCTTCGTCTACAACCCAGAGAACAATGAGAGATGGACGAAGAGTGGTAACCAAGGCAACGTCTGGCTGCAGGCGAACGCCTGGCTAGAACCATCGTCTGATGCAACACAGGTAAATTAGTCAGGGGTTACTCACAGGGGCAGCAAAGTTATAAACGGTGTTATGAAATTTATAAAATATCAAGAGAAACCGAAACTTAAACCTTTTTGCCCGAATTCATAAAGGAGGTTTGTCGACAAACCTTGGTTTTCGTGCGTCATATGACGCGTTTTGACGCGTTTTTACAAACCAGGTTTGTAAAAAAAACGCGTAAAAACCAAAGTTCGTCGACAAACCTCCTTTGTGAATTCGGGCCTATAAGTTACAAAGGATACTGAAACGTTTTGGCTTCCAAATAATGTATATCCATTAATGTCGTTAACTAATTAAAAAAAGCGTTGTTTGGGTCTCTGTATATTAAGTCAGTGATTTCATTGACAACACACCCAAAATGCCCAGCTTTTAAAGCCCACTGTACTACTTGAAGCTACTTGCGCCCTCTATATAACAAACAATGCATAATCGGTGACCATTGGTCCCCCATGGTCCTCTTTTTCTTATGTTAACTGAGAGCTGAGTTGATGAGATAACCATCTGTCCAGTGACCTTGCAGGCCAGTCTAATCCCTCCTGTAAACTATGGCAGATACGCTTTAAGTAGATACACTCTTTTTATGTCTGTATTCAATGATTTACAGAACATTCTTTCATGTCGTTAAATATTATGAATCAGGATTATTTACTTCCATACTACTAACAGAAATGAAAATGTTTTGCAAGAAGTATTAAGCTTTGTAAATTTGCATGGAATATGAGTAAAAGCAACCAAAACAATCGATCAAACAAATTCGGTAATCTGACTTTTGCCCGGGTTGTATTTCGTCAAAAGTACGTACTTAGTCGGTCTAGGAAATCATCGCAATGCAACTGATGAAGGAGAGTGTAGTAGTAGTATGTATTGACCGTTCCATTAAAAAAATGCAAAGTAGTAAAAAGTAATATACAATATATACAAACACAGAGGAAGGGACTGGATTGTCAAAATGTAACTGTGCCAAGCATGACACGGCTGGTTTTCCAAATATATATACAAACAAAACAAAATGAAAACAAAAACAAACAAAGATACGTGGATTTCATGATAATATCGATAATTAAAATTCACCAATTGGATTACAAGACCATCAAAGCTAAGGTTGTCATGGGTTTTACAACACTAGCTTATGCGAC
Source organism: Strongylocentrotus purpuratus (assembly GCF_000002235.5). NCBI lineage: Eukaryota > Metazoa > Echinodermata > Echinoidea > Camarodonta > Strongylocentrotidae > Strongylocentrotus > Strongylocentrotus purpuratus. The sequence continues at coordinate 51,112,838 of NW_022145606.1, read as the reverse complement.
AAAATACTCCGTGGTAATTTCCCACACTAACCGAATGCATAACTTCACCCCTAGATTCAACCCAATTCTACACCTAAACCTATCCCTAAAACCTGACGTAATACCAATTTGCAATCCTAACCCAAGCCTACATTTTAAACGAAATAAAGCCCGTATCAAATGGCGCCGGAACAAATGACGAAACACTTTGTCATGGCATTCAGAAAATTCCTAGGGAAATTCTAAACTTTCATTTTCAGAGCTCATTTAAAGGGATTTGATATCTTTGCCTCAGATTCTAAACAGAACCATTTTGCTAATGCTGCAATCATAAATATAAAACTTTAGGTCAGTTAGGAAACCAATGAATTTTATAAGCCGATCGCCTGCATGTCTGATTTCCAAGATATTTATGATTGGAAGTAGAAATGTCAAAAACTGTTTGCCTCACAGTTTTGAACAGTTTTTTATAACAGTAAAGTCTAGTGGGGAAAATGAGTATTGTAAAACCGGTCACCCAAAGATTTTAAGCCAATTTTGTTAGGGCTTCAATATTACACTCCATACCACAGACACTGATAACACGTAGGGCCATGCATCACTCAGATTTGTAAAATTGGAAACATTGTTAAACAATGCCTTTAAACGCATGGAAGAATTAACGAAGAGACACACATCGTGTCTCCCTAACTATGGCTATCTATTGGCGTGCCATCAACAACAAACTACTACTCCTTGTACATTTCTCTTAGTCGGAGGATTCAACAACCATGCACTAAAGTTAGTCCCCTTTTCGAGAATACCACCCGATGAAGTTCTTATTTTATCTTAACATCGTTCACTATACAAACTAAAACAATATTTGACTGTTTTCATCAATATTTTTATGTTCCGCTCCATCAGGTCTTTATCACAGGCATGATTGGCGGGAAACACTACTCTGATATCGCTATTGATGACGTCATGATCCATAATGGATATGTGTGTGAGGAATCATGTAAGTATACTTATTTTGTCTGTTTGGAGTCAAAAGGGCCTTAGCTCCATGTAATATTATTTGAGTTAACGCCTAGTTATATTAATAATGATAGTAATAATAATAATAATAATAAAAATAACTAGTATTCAGTACGCTCTCCATTGTACACTATATCACAGCGTTTACACAAAATCATACATACAAAACATACAACTAAATTTCATCAGAAAAGGCACATACACAATGTTAGAAAGGGATAGGGAAAAGAAAAGGGCTTAAGTTAACTATTCATGGAAGAGGTATGTTTCTTTAAGAGTTAAGAAATTCTAGCTATCAACAGATTCACCCAACAGGTCGTGTGTCTGAACAGGATGGCTATACGGAAAGATGATTTCAAACAGTAACCTAAAGGAGTTAACGAGCAATATTTCATTAATCTTATATGACTTATGTTGGATAGTATATGACAAATATTTACCATTGTTAAAGGTACATGTATTTGATGCATTTTTTCTTTTTAATCCAAAGGCAAAAGTTGCAGCTTTGTTTTTACGGGTGTCCGAACACACAGCCACCATCATACCAAAACCATTGCGTTGCTCAAGGGGCGGTGCCACTTTTGTTTTTGTTTGGAGGAGGGGGGGGGGGGGGGAGGGGTAATTGAAATTGCTCCTGAGTTGATTTTTCTGAAAGTACTTGCGATTTTCTTGAAACATTTATTGATATCCGGTTGCGATCAATTTAATTCATTCGCAGCTGTTTATAAAAACTGGCACAATTGTGTGGCTCTCATCGGTCTGAAGGAATATGAATTTTTGTCTCTTTGTTTGAATTTCAGCACCCGGTCCCCATGATTGCGACTTTGAGGCTGACCTGTGTGCATGGAACCAAGACATTGACAACGACATTGACTGGACCAGGGCATCAGGACCCACTGGCACGGCTGGGACAGGACCAGCAGCTGATCATACCAAGGGAGATGAAACCGGTGAGACAGAGGGAGAGGGGGGGGGAACAAAGATTGACAGAGAGAGAGGAGGAGATGGGGAAAGGGATAGAGAGAGAGGGAGAGAGAGAGAGAGAGAGAGAGAGGGTGCAGGGAGATGGAATGGGAGGCACGGAGAGAAAAAGGGAGCCACCGACACGGCTGGAACAGGACCCGGAGCTGATCGTATCAAGGGAGATGAAATATGAGTAGAATGGAGAGGCAGAGAGATAATAGTGAGTGAGTTGGGGGGGGGGGGGGTGAGCGAGCGATAAATGGGGTAGAGAGAGAGAGACACTGCGACACTTCGGACAATTACCCCCTCTACAATCACCCTCGGCCAATTACAAGCTGGACAATTACTCCCCAAGGACAATCACCCCCAGAGAATTACTCCCGGAAAAAACCCTAGGGCATTTAACCCCCGGAGACAATAACCCCTAGTAGACGACACCCCAGGGAAATTACCCTCCAGAAATTACACTCTAGGACATTCACCCCCCCCCCCCCCCCGCGAGTGTGTGTGTTTTTTTTTTTTTTTTTGTTTTTGTTTTTTTTTTTTTTTTGTTTTTTTTTTTTGGGGGGGGGGCGGGGGGACCCGCACGTGATATATTTAGTCAATCGTCTTCTAAGGGGGTAATTGTCCTCGGGGTGGGTCGATTGTTTAGGGGGCAATTGTCCTGATACGCGACACTTCCGATACAGGAACAATAGGGATAAACTGAATAGGATACAGGTGATAGACAAGCAAATAGAAGGGAGAAGAAGAAGAAGAACAGAGAGAGAGATAAAGGAGGGAGGAACATGAGGGATACTAGAGAGTGTAGATTTTATTACTTTATTTTATGACTTGTCATCGAGGATCCACAGGAGATTAGTAATTCCAACCTTATTCATGCGCAAGTTGTCCAGTTACGTAATCAAACTGTGTCTTCTTGAAAACCAGAACAATGATCTGCGATGGAAAGAAATTGACTCATAACCGGCCGTAACTTCGTAAAAATGTGACATTGTGTTTAGGTGACGGATTGAGTACCAATCTTTGGTGAGGTGAAAGATATGAATGAAGGAATGATGTCTACATATTGGTAAAACAGACATTTGAACATTTTGGGAAAAACGTTATCCGTCACTTCGTAAAAAGAGGACGCAATGCCTTTTTTGTTTGTATCTTCTTTTTTCATTCCATTCTGGAAACATTTGAACTTCTTTATTTTCCATGCAAAGGTTACTACATATATGTGGAGCCTATTGATGAGGGCTCCTATAACACAGCCAGACTGGTATCCGACACCATTCTCAACTCTGATGACAACGGAACGTGTATGGAGTTTTGGTATTACATGTCCGGTACCTTCTATGAAACGATAACAGTCTATAAATGGATCGTTGGTCCCAGCGATCAGGAGGATGTCATGTGGCAGGAAGATCAGTCACGTGGCCCTCAATGGAATCAAGTCCTTATACACTTCACAGACACAGACTATTACCAGGTACGTGCTAATGGTTTATTACCTAGTGCCTAGTGGATAAGTCGTCGGACTGAGGATCACAGGGTCCGCGGTTCGAGTCCCGACGCGGCACTAATATCATTTGGCAAGAAATTAATCTACACTTGCCACTCTCCACCCAGGTGTTAAACGGGTACCAGTAGGAAGGAATTCCTTGAATGCTGTGAGCGCCGAAATCGGCAGCCTATCATAGCCGGGTAATGTTGGAGCGCCTTGAGCACCTTGCAAAGTGGGTACTAGACCGAAAGCTTCAGTCTCTATATCGTCGGTTGTTCCACTGAGACTACGTCTGGCTCCACTAGACCTCCGGATATTAGTGGAGCCAGACGTAGTCTCAGTAGAACAACCGACGATATAGAGACTGAAGCTTTTGGTCTAAGTGGGTACGTGCGCTATGTAAGAATCCAATATTATTATCAGTATTATACTCAGTGATGATTGTTATTATTTATGATTAAATGATTATTAGACGATATAGATAGTAGACCAAATGGACATTAGACAACCTGGGAATTAGACCGACTGAAAATTAGACTAAACGAGCAATAGACCAAATGGGTAGTAGATTCATTGAAGATTAGACCAAATGGAAATGAAACAAAATGACTATTAGCCTAAATGATTATTAGACCATGTGGGTAGTAGAATGACTGGGTGTAGACTATCTGAGAATAGATTAATTGGGTAGTAGACGGGCTGGGTGTAGACCATCTGAGAATAGCTTAATTGGATAGTAGACGGACTGGGTGTAGACCATCTGAGAATAGATTAATTGGGTAGTAGACGGACTGGGTGTAGACCATCTGAGAATAGATTAATTGGGTAGTAGACGGGCTGGGTGTAGACCATCTGAGAATAGCTTAATTGGATAGTAGACGGACTGGGTGTAGACCATCTGAGAATAGATTAATTGGGTAGTAGACGGACTGGGTGTAGACCATCTGAGAATAGATTAATTGGGTAGCAGACGGACTGGGTGCAGACCAAACGGTAATTCACCCATGCATACCATTTCGTGTCATAATAATGGATTTTTACACTATGTGTTTTGAGTTCCATTCTAAAAGAAAAACAAGACAATATTATGTAAGTACTTTCATTCGTGTGTCATGTTATACAGGTTACCTTTGAAGTAGAAACCTCGTATTCTAGCACGGCGGAAGTTGCACTAGATGACATTGTATTCCATGACGGCAAATGCAAAACGCCAGGTAAGTATATGAAACATATGGTTTTATAAGGTATTAGATTAAACTCATTAACAAGTAGTATTTGTGTGTAAGGGGTGGGCGGGTGTATTCTCAATGCGAACATAATTCTTTCTGGCATTAATGCAACAAACACACACAAAAACAAACTGATAATTAAGCCTACAATGCCTTCAATTTACAAGCCTTTCGCTTCTATACGTCGGCCCAGGCGCGTACGCAGGATTTTTTTCAAGGGGGGGGGGGGGGGGGGGGGGGGGGGGGGGGTAAGAGGTCACTTTTTTTCTTTTTTTTTTTGGTCCGAAAATTTCGCAACGACTCAGTCAGCCGCTGAATAAGCGGCTAATAATGTCGGCTGTGGGCATAATTTTTTTTTTATAAAAAAAAAAAAAAAAAGAAAAAGAAAGGGGGGGGGGGGTTTTAGGTTTTTTAGGGGGGTTTACATACATAAAATTACCAAAGGGGGGGGGGGTTAACCCCCTAAACCCCTCCCCCCCCCCTGCGTACGCGCCTGCGTCGGCCTCTAAATTTACAAACATTTGTTTCCTTCTTAATTTTCTTTTCTTGTTTTCGAAAATCGAATTATTATGCAACTTCTCCTAAATTATGGAAAAGCTTAGGAAGACGTTTGTTCTTTATTATCCAAGTCACGTTGCACATTTATCTATTGTAAATTTGTTTAGACCGATTATCATCCATGCTTTGCACATTTATACATGTTATTCTGTTTCATTTCATGTGTGGAAAAGAAATATATGTACATTGAATTAAATACCTTAACCGCAAGGGCTTGTGGTTTCGGGAAATTAAGCTCCAACTAATCAACATATCTTCAACCTTCATTATTCATGTCTATTGTTTTAAAGCCCCTCTGCACTAGTTTGACCAGAATGGAATAGAGGGATTAGCGTGGTCACTGACAGAGGGGTTCTCAATTAACATAAGAAAAAGAGGATCATTGGGGACCAACGGGCACCGCTTATGCATTGTTTTCTATATAGAGGGAGCAAGTAGCTACAAGTAGTACAGTGGGGCTTTAATGAATAACACTTCATATATAATTATGAGGTTATAATGATATACTTTGACGAGCATTTCTATTGTTGAATACTTATCTCTTGAGTGTCGATGAATAGCGTCTTTGCATGTTTACATGATAACTTTGCTTGAACTTAATTCAATTCTCTCCATTTAATTCACAAACTAAGGTTAATCATGTGAATTGTATGTTGTCTACACTTCACGTTTCCTATGTATTTTTCCTGATATTCCGTGTATTTTAATAATACTCGATCTCTAGATCAATGTACCTTTGAGAACGATGATTGCAGCTACATCCCTGGCTCTGGGAGCGACTTCGACTGGACCCTGGTAGAGGCAAACTCTGGCGGGTCGATACCGCCAACTGACGTCACCTACAACAGTGCTGAAGGTAGGATAATGCCACAAGAAGATCAGGGGCTGCAGGGGCCGGAGGGGAGTGGGGGGGGGGGGGGGTGGGCATAAGGGGCTAATTCGCCCCTTTTCGGGCTATATACGCCACACATGCCAGACTTCTGGACACACCGGTGTCAAATTGTCTGCTTTTAAGAGCCAAGAAACATGTAACTACAGATATTTGCCCCTGTTAAAGTTTCTTTTATTATTATTATTGTTATGTTGTTGTGTGAGTAGGTGGGAGGGGGGGGGGGCGTAGTATGTCATTTTTAAGTTCGCACCACACCATTTTCAAACAGCCATTGACCATTCATAGATCCATTTACCACTAACGGACTTTGTAATAATAATAATAATAATAATTTGCCTTTCAAATAGAGTAATTTCCCTGTAGCCTGATAGACTTGAAACCCGACCCTGGGCTTAAGCTTTTGTTCCAAAATCAGGTTTAAAAGTGGATGTTATTAGTCTGAAGTCTAACTGTTCCTTTGCTACACGGTACCCTATACCCGAGTTTAGATTAAAAAATAAAGTTGAGTGTTGGTCATGCGATTGTACTGTAAGAGAAATAGTGTGGAATCGATCAGAAAAAGTTGCTCATATAGCATATAAGTATTGGTGTGTACTGCATGGTTGTTGAATCATCAAAATGATAAGAAATTTGGCCCAGTATTGGTGTATATGGGACTACACAAACATGTACACAAACGGGCCTCATTTTTAAGCTGTTACTAATTTGTCATACCTAAAATATAAAGGCATTTAAAGAGCCATGCTTTTCAGGGACATTTTTTTTATCTGATGTTCTTCCAAACTTGCATAATAAGAATGGTGACGCTCACAAACTATTTTCCCCTCTCCCCAGAACTCAACTTTATCTTTAAATAAATAAGTAGGATATGGACCAATGTGTGCGCATTTTAAACTCCCTGGCGTTTCAACCAGGCGCCATTCGTTTGTTCAACGCACACACTAGGGACTTTTAGATTCTGCACGACGAGAACGTGGACTGCCCTTTTAAGGCAATGTGACGTCCTTTTAAGGCACTGGCAGTGACGTCACATTGCCTTAAATGGGCAATTCGCGTTCTCGTCGTGCAGAATCTAAAAGTCCCTATTGCTGACGAAGCACCACACGTGTTCGCATCATACCTTGTGCTCACGTTGCACCTCGTGCTTTTCTCTCTCTCTCTCTTTATTTGCATTCAGGCCACATGCTCTTCGCTGATCTGTCATCTCTGACATCCAATAGCCTGACAGGAATAGTAGAAACCGGTTATCTAGATTCTACAGACGCTGATGGGAGATGCTTTCAATTCTGGTACTACATGGGTACATCCGGGGTCTCTGTGTTAATGGTGAGCGACTAATAAAGGCGGGAAACGTGAAAGGGTCCCCAATACACCCTTTCGCGGTCACAAGAGTGCGCATGCGCCAACACGGGCGCCATTTTAACTTGCGAGTAAATATGGATATTGTGAGGAATGTAAACAAATTTGCAAGGATATAATTATACGCGCTGGGGGATGCGCATGCGTCATGTGCATATTTTTCACATTGCGCATCGCTCGAATCTGTGACGAATGTTTACTCGCAAATCAAATGCGGCCTTAGCCGTGTAGGGGTGTATTTAGGGTCAGAAGATCTGCAGAACAATAGGCTTTCACTCACTGATCTAAGTAAGATGTGAACATGGCAGTCACAAGGGTAGAGGTGTTGTGGTCTAGTGGATAAGTCACTCGACTGCAGATCACAAGGTACGGGGTTCGACTCCCGACGTGGCACTAATGTCCTTTGGCAAGACGTAAATCTACATTTGCCACTCTCCACCGCAGGTATTAAAGATTGTATGTCCCTTTTGCAGCCAACATCAAAATCTGTAGAACTTTGCAGGAATTATGAATATGCCATGTATGTCCTATCTGTAAAATGTAAACATTAGTAGTGTCCTAGTATTCAAATTATGCAAGGAAAACCGTTTACCTTCTAGACTTTATTGTCAAACACTATTGAGTGACTGACTGACACCTTTTTTACCATGGTATTAAAGCTAAAGACCAGTTATGGTCATGCGATTGCATTGTGAAAGAAACATTGTGGAATCTATCAGAAAAGGTCCGTTGATCATCTAGCATAGGTGTACTGCAACGTTCTGGAATCCTCAAAATGATAAGAAATTTGGCCAAGTCTTCATAAAGTTAGAATCACTGTACACAGAAAGATGTATATGGGACTACACACACGTGCGCGACACGTGCATTTGTATCTCTCAACAGGCAAGAGATACACTAATTTACCAAATATATCAATTAGTAGGCGGTTTCCCGTCAACATTTTTATCATCATGTATTATTAAAAACATATTCTTTCACATGATTGGTAATAAGAGTTTCCATTTATTTTTTTGAAATTTGGGCGTTTCCAATACTGGTCTTTACCTTTAACATACATAAAATGAGCTGTACGAGGTACATGAGCATTTATCTACATAACCCACTTCTTGTAATGACCAAAAATAAACTGATTGAACATTTGTGCAGCATACACCGTACGACCATTCGGTAAAAGGGTCTGAAAATCAGACTATTACTTAGATGATTGCAATCACTTAAGTCGATTCGACAACTAATGGTCGTTTTTCCCACTAAAAAGCCATTTTCAAGCCCTTTTGTTTTGAGGGAAGCTCTAAATTGGTATTGTCTTTCAAATACCGTTAGAATTTAACCTTTTCACTTGTTTGGCCTGCTGGTGGGACATAGCACCTTTAAATGGGTACCCAGTAGGATGCTAAAGTTAATAAGAAAGTGTGCGCTGGTAAAATGGCGGCTGACCAGAATGCCCCCAGGGTCTAGAGAATGTGCATACATTGTATGCGGGTAAGCCTCATTCCGATGACCGGGGTAATAATATATCTGTAAAGCGCTAAGGCACGTCGTTAATGTATTAGGCGCTATATAAAAACGGAATACTTTGAATACAGTCAAACATTTGCTTTTTTCTAATATATTTACCTTTTCCCATGATCTCTTTTTCTTATATATAAGCACTGAATAACTTTATAAAAGATAGTTGTAAAATTGTAAAATGCACAAAGTTGGACGTCTCCATGTGAAAAAGATCTGTGGATATTTGGGGGCCCGCCCCCCGCCCCCCAACTCCGGGGTCAGAGGGACCGCATTCGTGTTCCCGAAATCTCCGGTAAAGAGCTATTTTCGCGCGACAAAGTCTGGCCAGCCCGGCCCCCCCACTCAGTGTTATTTAGGGTACGCATATGCGTGTTCCAACCGACCCCCCCTTTTCAGCAAAAGTCCGGTGTGTAAAGTCAATACGGCTCGACCTTTTTCTTTTGTATACGAGCCTTTTTCCGCACCCCCCCTTTTCAGCAAAAGTCCGGTGTGTAAAGTCAATACGGCTCGACCTTTTTCTTTTGTTACGAAAAGGACATTTTGGCAACACGCATGCGGTCATTTTGAAACCTGAGTGGGGGGGCCGGGCTGGCCAGAGAATTGTAAAAAAGGGGGTGTATTTGACTTTTCACCCAGAGATTTCTTTAAAAAGGGGGCGTTTTTGTTTCTTTCTCTCTCTCTCTCTCTCTTTGAAAAGTGAGGGGAAATATGTACTCCGTTGGTATCACGGTGATACCAACGAATACCTGCGAATTAAAATACACAGACTATACAGATTTATTTAACAAAAGTTAGTGTGAGTTCGGTGAATGCATATGGTTCAACAGATTTGAATAGGCCATTTTCGTTATATGGTAAATTTAATGCATACATCTCTGCCATTTTACAAATTATTTCATTCACCTGTTACAAATAATTATATTCCAATAGTCGGAATGCGAATTGCATACCTGAATTGTTCTAGGTAGAACAAATATGCTCTGTCTTTCCTAACAACACGGAATGTAGGCTAATGATGCAATTCGCATTCTGACTATTGTAATATAATTATTCTTAACAGGTGGCTAAAATACTTGACGGTAACGAGGTACTATAAGATTTATGCATCAAATTTTTAATGTTAAAACGAAAATGGCCTATTTAATTGATAAATCAAACTCTAAAAAGGTGTTATGAATTCAACTCTTACAGGTGTATATGGAGACAGAGGTAGGTCAACGCACTATGCTGTGGGAGATGGATGGAGGTACTCATGCGGACGAATGGCATGTACAGGAAACAAACCTGATCAACCCTAGTAGCAGAATGAAGGTTGGTAGATATTTTTAAATTCTTACTGCACAATATCAATATGCCTCATAGTGCGGTATGGTATGTAATCCCGTAGGATTTTTTTACCATAATTAATTTTTTTTTTTGGTGTTGTTGTTGTTACTGTTTTGGCTTCAAACGGGTCCGAATTGGCCCAAAATGATGGAGTTCAAATTTTCAGACCCCTCCTTCATTTCCTGGGGGGGGGGGGGGGGGGTCCATATTGGTCGCCAAAATAACGCGCAATACGGAAATTTGGTGTCTTCGGGAAAATTTGAACCCCATCAATTTTTGATAGCTTGAACCCAAATGAATGCAAAAATGCAAAAATGCTTTGGCTTCAACTTTGGCACAAAAATCCTACGGGAGCTGTTTCAATGACATACCGTACCACACTATCATTGTATTCCCCCGAGGGATATTTTTTTTTGGAAATAATGTTTTTTTTAGACCCACTATTTAGGTTCAGGTATATAAGCTATAAAGAAAAGAAGAATGGTCACATCAGCCGTATAAATGATAATCGCTGGAGTGCAGCAATCAAACACTGGAAATCTAATGATTTAATGAAACGTAAAAGCTTCCGTGCTTCACGCGGGAGGGGGAAGGGGAAAACTGAATTCAGTCGAGGATTAAGAGTCGAGAACGGTACAACGAATCGTCTTCTTTCTCTAATGATTTGATGAAACGTAAAAGCTTAGGGGGGAAACTGTATTCAGACGAGGATTATTTGCGATAACGAATCGTCTTGTTTCTCTAATAATTAAATTAAATGTCAATGCTTCCGCGCTTCGCGCAGGTGGGGTAACTGAATTTAGACAAGGATTAAGAGTCGAGAACGGTACAACGAATCGTCTTCTTTCTCTAATGACTTAATGAAACGTAAAAGCTTCCGCGCTTCGCACGCGCGGATGGGGGGGGGGGGGGGGGGGGACTGAATTCAGACGAGGATTAAGAGTCGAGAACGGTGCAACGAATCGTCTTCGGTTTAACCCCCCCCCCCGAATCGGTTTAACCCCCCCCCCTTTTCGGTTTTTTTATGTGTGTATTTTGGAGCACCCCCCCCCCTTTTTGTGATGTTTTTTTTTAATTTAAAAAACAAACAAAAAAAGTGACCTCTTACCCCCCCTGCCCCCGCTTTTAGCGGCTGGCTGTGTCGTTGCGATTTTTTTTTGAGACCAAAAAAAAAAAAGGGGCCCCCCCCCCTAAGAAATCCTGGATCCGCGCCTGGGAGGGGGGGGGGGGGGGGAGATATTAATGAAATCTCCAGACAAGAGTGATTCAACCTGAATCAGGAATTATGTAAGATCTGTGAGGGGGGGGGGGGGGGGGGGGAGCGGCAGAGGAACCCGACTCGATCGGCTTATAACTCCCTTTTGAAACGGAACTATATAGCAACGACCCAAATTAAAGCTTATATATTTGTATGCATTTTCTTTTTTTAATTATACCCCGCCAAACTACAAAATAATGTAAATCCGCCCTTGAAGTGTATTTGACAAGATATTGGAAAACGGGGCTAAATCGGGCTAAATCCATTATATATAGCGTCAGGCCAGGCGCGCACTGTACTAAGCATGCACACATCGCTCTCCTCATGTCGCTCTCCGCTCTATCTCCTCCGCTCTCCTCTCAACAGGTGTCGTTCGAAGCGAGCACCACTGATTTCAATCAAGGCGGGGGAATCGCCGTAGACGAGATCTGGTTTGAAGATTCACCGTGTTCTCCGTTCGGCAGCTGCGACTTTGAGAACTCCTACTGCACCTGGAAAAATGACAGACAAGACGATGAGCTCAACTGGCAGCGTATTCGTGGACCCACACCTGGCGAAGACACAGGGGCTGATGTCGATCATACCTATGGTACCGCTGCTGGTGAGTTTGGTTTAGTTCTTCTCCTTCTTCTTCCTGAAAAGTGCAGGCTTCATGAAAAGAAGATCAACGCACTGTACATTATTCTGGTATTAATACTGGCAGTAATCAAACAGGGCTAGTGTATATTGGACTTACTCCAGCCCAGGAAGGCGTCGGCGTTGGAGCAGACGGAGATTCCTGCCCGGAGTTAGTATTGGAGCGGACTGATTTTATTAAAAGGTATTACAAAGTTTTGGTATGTGTAGTGATAGCTACATGTAGTTTAACAGAGTCTGCAAATACAGACTAGTATGTATAACTAAATATAGAATGACCTGCAACCCATGACTCATGCCAGGTCATGTTATGAAACAATGAGTACTTGTACAAGAGATGCCTACAAAGATGTCTGACTGACACAGAGCCTCAATAAAGCTATACAACTTATTAGTTCAATCAAAGCTCTCCAACTGGTCTTTTATAAGAACATAATATGGTGTCAGAACTAGGCAGCCAGTGTTTGTGCTGAGCGACCCAGCCTACAGTGTATATATATGGAGGAATCATTGAAATCAGGCCAGTTCAATCCAATTCTTTGTGATGTGAGAGATGATGAGAGCTAGAGGGCTTAGAGTCTAAGTGTATGTCCAGTGAATGTAGTTATGTCCATAATAGTTAGCGCTGTCGTTGTATGGATTGGAGTGCATAGTTCTGTGCCGGGCCAGTTCCAGTATAACGGGCAGTAAGCGTGACATATATGGGACATGAACATACAGAATAACTCAGTGAAAGTTAATAGTTGAGCTTAAAGTAATTGTTGCAAAGATACAAAAATAAAAAGCTAATTGTTATGCTGTTCATGTGAGTGACTACACTAGGCTAAGAAACAAAATGGCAAATCTCAGTCAACCTCCTCCACTCGACTTAAAGGGAAATATTTCCGAGAACTGGAGAAGATTTAAACAGAAATTCACTCTATACAATGTTGCCTCAGGAATGTCTGAAAAAGATGAAAAGTTACAAACATCAATGCTTCTACACGTGATTGGCGATGCTGCCTTGGAATTGTATAATACGTTTGTATTTGCTGAGGGTGAGAGCATGAAGCTTGAGAAAGTGTTGAACAAATATGAGGAATATTGCATGCCGAAACGTAATCTAACGTATGAGAGACATAGATTTTTCACAAGATCTCAGTTAGTGCATGAGAGTGTTGATCAGTACGCAACAGAATTGCGGAGTCGTGCTCAGTCATGTGAGTTTTCCATGTTGAAAGAGAGTCTTATCCAGGACAGAATTATCTGTGGTATTTTAGACGATGGTCTAAGAGAACGTTTGTTGAGGCAAGATGATCTTACATTGGTTAAAACGTTGCAAGTATGTCGTGCGGCTGAACAAACTCGAACGCAGGCACAAGCGTTGAGTTCCGCAGGGGGAAACGCCTCAATTCCGGTAGATTCTTTCAGCAAGACTAAGAAGAAATTTCCTGGTTCAAAGTCAAAACGGTCAGAACCTCAAGGTCGTACTAAAAGTAATGCATGTAGCAGGTGCGGAAACCGACATAGCAAAGACAAATGTCCCGCACAAGGTCAAACATGCAAGAAGTGCGGTAAGCAGAATCATTTTGCTAAATGTTGTAAAACCCCAGTAGCCAAGGTCAATGAACTGCAGCACTTGGAAGTAGATTCAGAAGGTTTCATGATTTGCTCTGTTGAATTAAAAGAATCCAATGATGAATGGATAGTTAATCTACTAGTCAATAACCAGCCGGTTGACTTCAAGGTTGATACTGGTGCTCAGGCGAATCTTCTTCCTGAGACAGTATTTCACAAATTGAAACCAAAACCAAAGCTACAAAAAGCCAAAGTGATGTTGACAGGTTATTATGAGACAGATATCCCGGTCAAAGGTCGTTGTTGTGTACAAGTTGAGTACAAAGGGATCAAACGCAATGTGCCGTGTCTAGTCATTCCTGGAAATCGTCAGCCTTTGTTAGGATTACGGACGAGTGAAGACTTGTATCTGGTGAAACGGGTGTATCATGTTGAGAAACAAACTGAACACGTAACGGGTAAAAGTGTAGTTCAAGACTATCAAGATGTGTTTGTAGGTCTAGGTTGTCTTCCTGGTAAACACCACATCACATTGAGAGAGGACGCACATCCTGTTCAACATGCATGTCGCAAAGTTCCATTTCCACTTCAAGATAAACTCAAAGACGAGTTAGATAAGATGGAACGAATGGACGTAATCACACGAGTTGATGAGCCAACTGATTGGGTGTCTTCTCTCGTGGTGGTGATGAAAAAGAACGGTCAGCTCAGGATCTGTCTAGATCCAAGAGACCTGAACCGAGCAATCAAAAGAGAACACTATCAATTGCCATCAAGAGCTGAAATAACTGCACATTTTGCAGGAGCCAAATACTTCAGCAAGTTAGATGCATCTAGTGGTTTTTGGCAGATCCAACTAGATGACGAAAGCTCCAAACTTTGTACGTTTATCACGCCATACGGAAGGTACAAGTTCTTGAGACTACCTTTTGGTATTTGTAGTGCTCCGGAAGTCTATCACAAGATAGTGCACCAACTGTTTGCACATATTCCGGGAGTTAACACAATGATGGATGATGTGATTGTATGGGGAACTACCCAACAGGAGCATGATGACAGGTTGAGAGAGGTTCTCAGCATTGTGAGAAAAATGAATCTCAAGTTGAACAAAGACAAATGCGAGTTCAATGTCAAGAAGCTCACATTCATTGGTGACTTGATCAGTGATCAAGGAGTTCAACCTGATCCAAAGAAAGTGTCTGCTATCTTGAACATTGAGAGACCGAAATGTCGGAAAGATGTCCAACGGTTCTTGGGTATGATCAATTACCAAGGGAAGTTCATTCCAGATCTGTCGACCAAGTCAGCAGCACTGAGACATCTACTAGACAAAAAGAATGTATGGACATGGGATCATGCACAAGAGGATGCATGGAATCAGCTGAAACAAGCTCTGATACAAGAGCCAGTCCTACATTTCTATGACTGCAAGAAACCAACCAAGCTGTCAGCAGACGCATCAAAGGATGGTATTGGTGCCGTGCTACTACAGCAATATGATCAAGATTGGGTTCCGATCGCATATGCATCTCGATCAATGACTGATGCAGAGACTAGATATGCACAGATCGAGAAAGAATTGCTGGCAATCACATACGCATGTGAAAGATTCCATCAATACATCTATGGACAACAAGTAGAAGTGGAGACTGATCACAAGCCACTTATTCCACTGTTTGTAAAGTCACTGGGTGACTGTCCCCTACGCATTCAAAGGTTACTCATCAGGGTACAGAGATATGATCTCAAGGTCTTGTACACGCCTGGAAAGTACATGTATACTGCTGATACATTGTCCAGAGCAGTAGATCCGAAGGCTGAGTTGAATGCTGAAACTGAGGAAGATATTAGAGTCTACGTAGATGCTATTGTCAAGAGCATGCCAGTTACATCGAACAAACGAAATCAGATTGTCGAAGAGACAAAGAAAGATGATCAACTGCAAGAGCTGCTAGGCATCATCAGAGATGGTTGGCCGGAAACGAAGCAGCAATGTCCAGTTAGAGTCAGGGAATACTGGAACATCAGGAGTGAACTCTCTGAAGCAGATGGCATCATCTTCAAAGGCAGCAAAATAGTGGTTCCCACTACGATGAGAAGGTTCATGCTAAACAAAATCCATGAAGGACACTTAGGCATCGAGAAGTGTAAGAAACGTGCTAGAGAAGTCATCTATTGGCCCAGAATTAACACAGACATCACTGAAATGGTCCAAAGTTGTACTTCATGCCTAATGTACAGACCAAAACAGCAAGCTGAAAGTCTACATCCTCATGACGTGCCGAACCGCCCGTGGGAAAAAGTTGCTGTTGATTTGTTCACGCTGAACAATAGAGAGTACATGGTCATCGTCGACTACTATTCACAGTTCATTGAAGTATGTACTATGACTTCTACTAGTAGCAAGGCCGTGATCAACCACATGAAAGCAGTATTTGCTCGCCATGGAACGCCGTGTGAACTCATGTCGGATAATGGTCCTCAATTTGCAAGCCAAGAGTTCCAGAGCTTTGCAAAAGAATGGGATTTTCGCCATACTACATCGAGTCCATATTATCCGCAATCCAATGGCCTCGCAGAGAATGCTGTGAAGATTGTCAAAAAACTCATATTGAAGTCACAGCACAGTGGACAGGATATCCACAGAGCTCTACAAGTCTATCGCAGTTCACCACTAGCATGCGGAAAGTCTCCGGCAGAACTCCTCTACAATCGTCGACTTCGATCAAATCTCCCCATGCTTGACAGTTTACTCGACAACCAACAGGTCAATACTCGATCAGTGAGGGGAAGAAAGGAGGATCATAAGGTGAAGCAAAAAGAGCGATTCGACAAACATGCTCGAGACTTGTCAAAGCTAAAGCCTGGAGATCATGTCATACTCCAAGACATGAAAACCAACACCTGGTCGAAACGTGGTATTGTCAGGTCTGTCCAGGATCGAAACAGATCATACCAGATCGAGACAGAAACAGGAGAGATACGTCGCAGAAACAGACGTCACCTCAGGCCAGTCCCACGTCAACAACAAGCCGAGTCTATTCCACTACCAACACAGGATGACTTCGAGCTAGATGACACTGCAGAAGCTACAGAGCAACCAGCATCTGAAGAAAGCTCAACTACGTCATCAACCAGAACCAGAAGCGGACGAGTTATTAAACCGCCAGATCGCTTGAACTTGTAAATAAATGAAAGCGAACTACAGAGAAAGACTTTCGCGTTTTGTAAATAGTTTATAGTTACAGAGTTCAACTTGGACTTTAAAACATAACTGCAGGATTGCATGAGCATGATATATATATTTGCATGTTATAGTTTAAAAATATAACCGGATTCAATTAGTCACTTGATTACAAAAATCAACAGATATCACTCAACCTCAACGGAGAATTCCAGTTTCGCGAATCGCAACCTTGAAAGATATGGACTGTCGCGTAATAAGTTATATATTTGAAAGCGACAGTACTCCAGCTTTAAGGGACAGAATAATGCCCTAGTACAGTCGCGAGTGTACAGGTAGTCCACCCTGTCACTCTGTACAGTTTAAGAAGTTTTATATATGTATATGTAAACCTCTTTTAAAGAAGGGAGGTGTAGTGATAGCTACATGTAGTTTAACAGAGTCTGCAAATACAGACTAGTATGTATAACTAAATATAGAATGACCTGCAACCCATGACTCATGCCAGGTCATGTTATGAAACAATGAGTACTTGTACAAGAGATGCCTACAAAGATGTCTGACTGACACAGAGCCTCAATAAAGCTATACAACTTATTAGTTCAATCAAAGCTCTCCAACTGGTCTTTTATAAGAACATAATAGTATGGGGTCATGAATTTGGTTCAAATTAACATATTGGAAGCATATACGTTCCTACAATACACATTGATCGTTGTCGCAGTTGAAATCGAGTCTAAAGTTATGAAATTATAAATAATAAGCTCTTTATGTTGTATGGCTCCCTCTCAAGGTCAAGATATTAATTTAGCTATGAAACAATGTTTCTTGACTGAAATCGACCAATTAGCTATTCCCGTTAGGAAATTATATATCCCAACTACATATTCTGAGATTTTCATGGTCGCAGCTACGATTGTACGGCCATAGGCGCTATTTGAAATTTATCAAAATTTACCTGGAGCACCGGTAAATTTGTATATTAAATTTTTCTCGAAAACAGAAGTGTTTTAGCTAGGGGCTAATTTTTTTATTCCTTATAATACATCCACAGGGGCATCCAAATATATCAAAATTGTAAAGATTCACTATCCACCCAATTTTCAAAATTTCCCAAAACTTTGTATTACCTTTAACAGAAATCTTTTATTTTTTCGGGGGCAACCATGGCAGGTATAGGGAAGCCTACACTCCTGCCCTGAGGATTTCTCTCATAGCTCATATATGGTGACATTAGTGGTCATGCTAATGCTGGGATTTCTCAGTAATTTTTGGTTTTGTAGTAGTAGTATTAATCAGTGGGAGTAGTAGTAGTGGAGGTTGCAGTAATCAGCTTGCTGCTAGCTAGTGTGCGGCCAGCCGGGTGTGACAGGAATAATTGACCGGCCAGGGATAATTGGCAGTGACGTCAGTTGGACAGATATTCCTAGAAAAATCCAGGGATAATCGGCAGCGCTCAGGGATTTTTGTCCACATCATTTTTCCTTTGTGACGTCATATGACGTCAGTGTATACATTGTCATTTTTTGTTTACAGTGATGGAAGTGCATGAACTGCTCAGTTTAATTTGTTTTGTGTGTTCATGCTAGCTGTCATACAGGGGCGGTGCCAGGGTATTTTCTTAGGGGGGGATATAGACGCTGAGTGAGTGGGGGAAGGGTGTGGGAGGTATGTTGTAGCTTGTTCAGCATTGCTAGCATCTGTACATTGGTTCTTGACTGAAATGATCCCCAGGGAGTGGAGATTGTGCATATACATTGTGTGCGGCTAGCCTGAATCCCGTGATTGAGGCAATAATATCTGTAAAGTGCTTAGAGACATCAGCCTAGATGTATTGGGTACTACTGGGGAAAAATGCATTGGGGCTCAGGCAAATTCGCCCTCAAAATGCCAAAAAGAGCCCCCGAAAATCATAAAAGAGACCCCCAAAATGTGCATAGAGTTCAATGCAAAACAAATTAAAAAGTGTTATTTTCATGCAAGCAAACTTAAAAAGTAGCCCCCCCAATTTTTTTTTTTTTTTCCTGGGGTACTATATGTAAGTCCAGGGGTGTGTTTCTCAAAGATCCCAAGTCAAACTTAACAATTATGGAAAGCAGGTAGTATGTTTTAAAATATTTTGTGAAAGTTATTTTAAAAGGCATAAAATGATGATTCAAATCATGTATTTTTTATTATCAAGGAGATTTTATGTTCTTGATGGGGAATTTATGAAAAGTCTAAAATACTAGATTTTTTGCTTTTAAATATGTTTTATTTTAAGTCTACAAATGGCTCTCCATAATGTTGAGGATCTTTGTGAAACACCCCCCCCCCCCCCCCAGTTCCAGAATATTATTTATTATTTTATTTCAGGCACAAATTGGCCTTTGTGCTCTGTGATGGACGACATAGTTGTAGGAGTATTATTACATATTTTTGTTGTATTATTATTATTTTGGTATTTTTATGATTATTGATATGATTGTTATTATTATTGAATTTTGATATCATTATTAACAATATTCATTGTGTTTTTGTCCTAATTCCAAAGGTTTATACATCTATCTACCTGCGTCTTCAAGTTCTTCAATGACCTACGCCATTTTAAAATCCACCGTCTTCACTGGCGATACAACGCGTTGTTTTGGTTTCTATTACTTTATGTATGGTGACAATCTTGGGGATATTGAGGTGCAGTTAATAACTGATGATTCTACAGAACCATGGAGTCTGAAAACAGTGTCAGGGAACAAGGGCTATGGATGGAAGCAAGCTTTGGTGAGTGAAGTATAACTCCAGGGGTGTGTTTCACAAAGATCCATTGCCAACGGGAACCTGGGCATCATTTTATGAAACCGATACCCCCGCGCTACCCCCTGCTACCCCAGTGCTACCCCGCGCTACTCCGGATACCCTGGTGCGGCTCTGCGCTACCCGTGCTATACCCCCCTGCTACCCCATGCTACCCCGTGTATTCCCCAGCGTTACCCCCGCGTTCCCCCCGCACTACCCCAGTGCTACTTCACTACTACCCCTGTGATACCTCCGCGTTCCCCCGCGCTACCCCGCGTTCCCTCGTGCTACCCCCATGTTACGTCCGTGCAACCCCCGTGCTTCCCTCGTGCTACCCCAGCCCCAGATGCAGGATAATTTATTGGACTTGCTTTCTCCAATGACCATACCGTACTTCATCTTCTACCAAAATGTAATTTGGATGGTAGATATACTGTATTTGTAATCCCCCTTTCCTCTTTTTTTATGCCTCCGTTACGAAGTAGCCGGAGGCATTATGTTTTCGGGTTGTCCGTCCGTACGTCTGTACGTACGTCCCGTTCTTGTGATTGCGTTATCTGAAGAACCGATTAATGGATTCCTGCCAAACTTAGGTCATGTATGTTACTTGCAGAGCTGATGAACTGAGTAGATTTTGGGGTCATTAGGTCAAGGTCAAAGGTCATGTGGCTCATTATGTATGCAAAAATAGCTTGTGATCGCATTATCATTAGAACAGATTGATGGATTCCTGCCAAACTTAGATCATTTATGTATGATCTGAGTAGACTATTGGTTCATAAGGTCAAATGTCATAGGTTCATTATGTATGCAAAAATAGCTTGTTAACGCATTCTCATTAGAACTGACAGATGGATTACTATTTAACTCAGGACATCTTGCAGAGCCAGTAGATTTTAGGGTCATGAGGTCAATGATCAAAGGGTCATATATGTATATAAGAAATTGCTTGTAATCACGATATTCTGAGAACCTGTTAATGGATTACAATTGAACTTGAATTTGAAAAATTTCTTCTGTTTTGGTTTGTAAAATTGCTCTATGACGGAGGCATCATTTTTGATTGCGCGCAGTCGAAGTTCCATCTAGTTTTCTTGAAAATTCATTTCTGGCTAGTTTTCTTCAATGACCATACCAAATACATATATATATACACACCTTATATGTTGTGTTTAACTTGTTAGGGGCCTAATTTACTAGCACAAGTTGCTTCTTAGGGGTCCTAGCCTATTATCTGTATTTATGTTGTACTTGATTTTTTTATGATGCGAAATTAATTGAACTGAATTGAAATATAATTGATTTTATCATTATAGGTTCCAATCCCGACTCTCAGTGACTCGTTTTCCTACCAGATCTTTCTTAAAGGGGATCTTCAGTATACCTATTATGGGGATATATGTATTGATGATATAACTCTTGAAGACAGAGACTGTTCAGACGAATTGGGTAAGTCTCTTTTATGGATTAGTGTCCTCCCTATTGACTATTGACTTGGTAGCATTGTTCAGATGAGAGAAAATGGTGCTAAGGTAGTGACCTAAATGTACTATGTACAAACAAGTTTAAAACAGACCATTATTAATGATAAAAAATGGGAAAAGCTGATCTAATCGATTCCTGAATTCTCCCAACTATTACAATTTGATTACATATTAGGTGAATGTTAATCGTCACAAAGCAATGAACTGGCTCTATATACCATTCCAGACATTTAAGTGTTGAAAGATTTTTAAAAGCCTGTCTTATGTCTTATTTCCATGGAAAAACGGCTGGGAAAATTAAGAAATAGTTGGGAGAACTTACTGTTAGATGGTGTCGCACAGTGATGCCTTCAAAGAAAACCATAAATATCTTTGTGGTTGAGAATTTGTTCAGGATTTGTTGCGTGTTGGAGGTTTAGTACAGTGTAAGGAATATAATAAGTAACATTTCATACAAAAATTACGCAGTTTTTTTCACAAACCTTCAACAATGTTTCCAAGTCATTTTAAGGCTTTATGTGAACATTGCCCCTCCCCACGCATATGCTAAGTGGGTATACCCGGTAGTAGTACTGCAAATGAGTCCATCGCGCTCATGGGAAAGTCAGACTGCAATGATTGGCATTATTTGCATGACAATAAGAGACGGGACAGCATTGGATTAAAATTGTACAGTGTATGGAAATGATTATTCAATGAAGTAGCATTGGAATTTTATATTATTTTTCGACTGATGACGCATATTTTTAACGTGTCCAAGATCATTTGACGTTTAGATCTGTGTGTGCCAATTAAAAAAAAAAATTGTCCTGTTGAAGCCCTCGTCATGCATGAATGAACCCGATATCTGCTTCATAATTAGGTTTATAATGACCGCGAAGGAATGTGATACAAAAAAGTGGTACCTTTTTGCAGAAAATTTTCCTACAGGAACCGAGTGCTCTCTGTATTAAGCCTATATTTATATAGGAATCAGAGAATTCAGTAGTCAATGGTTTAACCCATTGTCTACAGGAACTGAGTGCTCCCTGTATTAAGCCTATAGGAATCAGAGAATTCAGGAGTCAACAGATTAATGCATGTGGGTCAAGGACAAATGTGGGCAGAACATCTTGAAGTACAAAGATATAAATGTAATTAGCGCAGAGTAAGAATGGAACCTGGGATCTCTTGTTTGAGTCAAGAGTCTTACCCATTATACATGTACCACAGTGCTCCTCACCAATGTTGTTCAGTGTATGAACCTACATTGTATTAAAACAAGATCTTTTTATCTCTGCAGCTCCAGAAAATCAGGGCTGTGATTTTGAGAACGGCTTCTGTTCTTGGGTCCTGGGCTCTATATATCCGTGGAAACGAGCCTCGTCAGAGACCCACTACGATGAAGAAGGTCCAGGAGCTGATCATACCATCGGAGATGAGAGAGGTAAGAAGAGAGAGGGAGGGAGGGGGAGGGAGAGAGAGAGAGAGAATGGAAAGGATATTAGTGGGATATATTAGGAGAAATAGAGCATGCAAGGACCATAGAAAGTAATGGGAGAAAATAGTAGGGAAATGAAGAGGATGTATAGGAACTATATACTAACAAGAAATTAAGTATTGACTCCTTAAATATCTGCATGAATTCTTCTACATTCAATCCCTCATACTGGATGAAGTGATGTGTATGATTACCGCGGTAATGTTATGTCCTGGATTATCTTGTCCCAAGAAAACTAATTGTAAAATCTTCCTCTAGCTACCTAGTAAGTTTCTCACGTAATGAAGCCCCAAAACAGAACACTGATGAATCAGTCAGGCCTGCAATACACTACAAACAATACAGTAAACCAATTTGTGATTCCACAGCTTTATTTGCTACCAGTGCAAGATAAGCTATTGTCACAAATCAGAGCGGCGATCGACCAATTAGTAGCCTGCTCGGTCACCGCTGGAATTTAGACATCGCCCAACAATTTTTGGAGATCTCGAGCAGGCTGTAGAGCCCCAGCGAGGCATGGGCAGTGCCCTGTCGATTCCTGAGCGGTCTCCCACCGGCCACTGGCTGGTTTTAAAGAAAGTGCCCGACAGGCCAGTGATCGGCGGGGCACCAAAATACACTCAGTGCCTGGGCGTTCGCCGCCAGGGCGTCAACCTAATCAAACCGCTAGGTCAAAGGCTGCCTACTGTTTTTGGACTCGTTTTTGGACTGATCTCTCAGCGGCGACCGAGCGGTGACAGGGTGGCGTCTGTTTGGCAGCCTTTGACCTACAGACTTCAATTTTTTACCTAGATCGCTCGACAAACGCTCGATTAGGTCGGTGCACGGGCGGATGAGTGAAAGTGAGTAGGCGCTGCCCAAATTTTAACTCCGCGCTAAAACTTCAGCAGCGACCGAGCGATGCCCTAAAAACAAGCGGTGTCCGGGCGAAATTGGCTCAAACCTCGCCGCCCTGCCGCCAAGCGGGCTACTTTTAGGTGTTGTGACCATAGCATAAATGGGTAAATATCTTATTTATCTAGGATTCTACATGTACTTGGATGTCCCCTACGAGAATGACTGGGCTCGCTTGAACTCCCCACGTATGATGAACCCCACCGCAGAGAGCACTTGCATGGAGTTCTGGTATCAGCAGTATGGGTCTCCTACAGGAAGTAGGCTGAGTGTCTACGTGCAGAATATGGATGGTGAGATGTCGGTGTGGAATGAGACGGAACCAACAGGACCACAATGGGGTCCAGGACAGGTTCAACTAAGTGGCACTGATCAGTTCATGGTAATTATGAACAATATATACATTTCACTTGACATTGTACCATAAATAATTGCAATCAAAATATTCTAATCTAGTTAGAACCATTTTGGATTGAATTGCAATGATTTGAAAGTGTTTGAAATTTAATTTAATTAAATTGAACTTAATCGAAGTGAATTAAATTGAATGTAGTTGAATCAAATTGATATTGAATTGAATTGAATTGAATTGAATTGAAATGAACCGAACTGCACTGAACTGAACCGAACTGAACTGAACTGAACTCAGTTTAATTGAATTGAACTGGATTAAAATGAATTGAACCAAACGGAACTAAACTCAGTTGAATTTAGTTGAATTAAATTGAAATTGAATTAAAATGGATTAAAAATAATTGAAATGAATTGAACCAAACTGAACTGAACTCAGTTGAATTTAGTTGAATCGAATTGAATTGAATTGAACTGAACTCAGTTGAATTTAATTGAACTGAACTTGATTGAATTGAATTGAATTGGATTGCTTTCTGCCATGCAGGTGATATTTGAAGGTGTCAGAGGGAGTGGTTATGACGGAGTCCTTGTTTTGGATGACATCAGTTTCACGACTGGGGCGTGCGGAACACCGAGTGAGTACAACAAGACAATAAACCTTTTGCTCTTTATTGTAGTCAACGGGTTAAAGAAGGAGAACAAAAATAGAGAAAAAGTGAACATTCTGAATATGATGTTTCACTGCTTGAACTACCACTTATATTAGGAATGGGCCTTTTACAGGAAATTTCAAGAAAGATAGTGAACACTGAATTATTGTGATTTTATATATTTTATATTCAGTCAACTTGCATTATAATTATGAGTGTTCAGTCTGCTTGGCGTTAGCTACCACAGTAATTAAATAGCAACTCTGACCAGGGACGTGATAGAGAAGGACTTGAATCAAGCCGTTCTCCTTTGACCCCATGCTCCAAGCCGCCGGAAAGTTATGCGCTAATCTGCAGCTGTTGACCAGGTGGTGAGATAAAAGAGCGCATGCAATTTTAGGATTTAGAATTCCTACATCAGAAAATGGTATCACAGCAACTGTTCGCTGTCCCTTCCAATGATTTCTCATCCATTGTTGAATGTGTAAAGAGTGGAACAAGCGAACACAAACTTGTGTAATTTCATTCTTTTTTAAACTTGAAAAATACAAAAAACACGCGAAAACACGCATTAGCAAACTTAATGTTATTGAAGATTGTAAATCATGGATCAAATAACGGGACATTAAAGCATGCACCAATTCGCGCATCATCCTAAAATATTGAGTTTTTGACGGGATGTAATTTTTCTTTTACCAACTCTGGCACACAATTTAAAGGCAGGACGGAGTTCTAAATTTGAAAATTTGTTTGATGCACTATTCCCAATAAATTTCCCATATAAAGTTTTCAATTTACACTGTAATTTTGCCGGTAATTTAATATTTTGTAATAAATGTAAAACTGGTGCCTGGCTTCCGAAATTCCCCGCAGTGGAAGCGCGGTTCGGAGCATGGAACTTCAAAGCCAAGTGGAATGTTACACATCCCATTGTTACGCTTTAGAACTCAAGAATGCGTTTGAATAAATTACAATAGTTTCGCCTCCTGTTCTTTCACCTCCCTGCTCTGACCTATACATAACCTTGTAAAGTTAACATTAAGATGTATCTATCTGTCTCTCTCTCTATATATACATGTATAAATATATATCTCTCTGTCTGTCTGCCTCTCTTTGTCTCTCTGTCTCTCTTTCTCTCTCTCCTTCTCTCTTTCTCTCTCTCTCTCTTTTTCTCTCTGTCTTTCTCTCTGTCTTTCTCTCTGTCTTTCTCTCTCTCTTTCTCTCTCACTCTCTCTTTCTCTCTCACTCTGTCTGTCTCTCTCACCCTGTCTGTCTCTCACACTCTGTCTCTCCCTTTCTCTTGTTAACTCACTAAGGTTACTGTGGATTTGAGAATGGCCAGTGCGGTTTCACACAATCCCCAACTGATACATTGCCATGGCAAGTGTCGACACCCTCTTCCTTCTCATCGGATGTTCTCCCACCGTATGATGCAACATACCAATTATCAAAAGGTATGCAAATGTTAACCATAAAAAATCAATGCTTGTCTGCTTAGTTTTTAATCTGAATGCGATTAACTTACTATACCATTAATCTTTGCTTTTATAAATGTTACATTTATTTAGTGAGTATGTAATAGTGAGGTCAATCTGATATGGGCTTAAATACTGGTCTGCTTAAGCAACAATATACTAAAGACTTTAACCCTTCATTATTTGAAAAAACTCTTTAGTGTCCAGCCAAGAGGACAATTTTTGTCATTTATATTTTTTGTCTGAAATACTATATTCCTATTTGCAAGTTTCAAAGTAAATATCCCTCCTATGTTGGTTTTAAACAAACTCCCTTTTATACAGTAGGCTTGCGGGTGCACCATGTGAGAGAGAGAGAGGGAGGATTGAGGAGTCCTGAAAAGGACTCTCTGTAATCTTTCGTGAGGGTGTGTAGTCCTAAATGATTACCGAGAGTCCTTTTCAGAACTCCTCAATCCTCCCTCTCTCTCACATGGTGCACCCACAAAACTACTGTTTATCTACATCACCATGCAAGTTGATACTTACAAGCAGCATCAAACTCCCTTTTTCCCCCATTCAGGTCATTTCATGTTTCTTGACCTGAGTAACGTCCAGAATTTGAACTATTATGGGGTGCTGGAGTCTGGTGTATTCTCCCAAGGAACGGTTTCTGATCGATGTCTCAAAGTATGGTTCTACATGAATAATCCTACCAGTGTTAGTCTTACGGTAAGTGATGAGGAGGAGTAGGATGATAATGTTATTTTTGATGACGATGGTGATGATGATGATAATGAGGATGATAGGGATGATTCAGATTAGGATGATGATGATGAGGAGGATGATGATTATGAGGATGATAACAATGTTTGTGATGATAAATGTGATGATGGTGATGATTAAGATTAGGATTAGGATTATTATGATGAGGATGAAGATGATGTTGATGATGAGCGTGATGATAATGATAATAATAGTGATTATGTTGAGAATTAGGATGATAATGAGGATGATGATGATGGTGAGGATGAGGATGATGTTGATGATGAGCGTGATGATAATGATAATGATAATAGTGATTATGTTGAGAATTAGGATGATAATGAGGATGATGATGATGGTGAGGATGAGGATGATGTTGATGATGATCGTGATGATAATGATGATGATGATAGTGATTATGATGAGAATTAGGATGATAATGAGGATGATGATGATGGTGATGATAGTGAGGATGATAATGATGTTGATGATGATCGTGATGGTAATGATGATGATGATGATAATAGTGATTATGATGAGAATTAAGATGATAATGATGAGATGGTGATGAAAGTGAGTATGATGGTGATGATTAGGATGATGACAATGGTGATAATGATATTATTACAGCACATTTTTAGTATAATACTCATATTTGTCATCTATTGTCTCCTTAGGTGAATCAAGTAGGTGTACCATCAGGGCAGACCAAGGTTATTCTGTCCTACTCAGGGATGACTCTATCAACTGAATGGCTGGCTTTCCAGATTCCAGTCTCAGTCACTGAAGATTTCAAGGTGAGTATCAATGCAAGCTGATGGTAAATGCATCACCCTGTGCAGGCCTGATATTTACCCAATTTTTTCTTCTTCTTTTTTCCTGATTTTTTTTTTCTTCCTGAATTTTTTTTCTTTCTTCTTCTTTTTCCCCGATTTTACCCCTTTTCCCCCTATTTTCCCCTATTTTTTTTCCAAATGTTCTTACTCGAAAGGTGGGGGGAATGTTGTTAGATGCCATTTTATTTCCTGAATCCTTTTTTTTTTTACTCAAGGGTGGGTGTTTTTAGCTGCTCACTATCACCCCTGTCCTGTGTTTATGTACAGAGGAAATAATAGAAAATACTACCACTTTTAGTAGGGAAGAATGAATCTACATGTAGGTCCTGTGGCAAGACATTGATCTTCATTTGCCGTACTCCAACCAGGTGATGTAAATGTGTACATGGCAGGAATTAATTCTTTGAAATGCTAGAGCACCGAAATGGCAGCACAGCTAAAGCTGGGGTAATAATCTCCAAGTTTGGAAGCGCTTATAGACTTAATTGTAATTCGCGCTATATGAAAGCTGAGTATTATAAGTAAAGGACCAAAGAAGTAATGATTGCATCGGGAGAAGAATTGAAGAAATGGAAATGATGGAGTGTATGGAAAGCTCAATGTGACAATGAATGAACAACTAAATGAATGTCTCACAGGAGGTTCAGGGTTAGGGTTAGGTCTACATTTTCATGTTGGGTCTAGGGTTTGATTGTAAAGACTTGGGTCAATGTAGGAAGTAGTCATGGAGCAATTGTCGTTGGTACAATTGTCGAACAACCGATATGATGGCAGTGTTGTATGAAACGATAAGTTCTCAGAGACGACTTCAAGCTGGCGGTCCTTTTGTTGCTTACTTACAAGCATACACATACTTTCATAGCTGTCAAGTAAAATAAACCTTCAAACCAAACAATTATCCCTTTGAAATGCATATGATTTAACACATGTTTTGATAGGATGTCCATGGAATTGTACATATGATGGTTACGTGAAACCATGCCCATGTCTACTTTTGACTGTATCTTTCGTCACTATAGATTACGTTCCTTGGGAGGAGTGTGGATATAACCAAGGATGGATCCATCAGTATTGATGATATCAAGTTTAACGATGGCCCTTGCGAGTCACTTGGTACATGCACCTTTGAGAATGACTACTGCCTTTGGAAGAATGTACGGGATGAGGATGACTTTGACTGGACTCGTTCCCGGGGTGAGGCCGGTCCTCCTGCGGATCCTTGGGGACCCTCTGCAGATCATACCAAACAGACCCTAGCTGGTAAGAAAAATGGCTTTCTCATTTTCTTTATTTGGTGGAATGCTGTAAAGGTCACAAATTTATCTATTTCTTTGTAAGATCCAAATGTCTGAAGCATGATATCATGCTTGGCAAAATGCAGGGTAAAATGAGAAGAAGAAGGCAAAGGATTAGATGGATAGCAGGTATGACCAAAGAAACAGACATAGAGAGGTGTGTATACCTGCACAGGTACAGAGCAGCCTTGAGAGGGTTTGTCCATGGGATCATCGTGAGTGGGGCGACGACTCGAAGGTGCCTAACAATAATTTACATATGTTAAATTTGGCGGACATCAATGAAATCTCCTTTTTCATAAAATTATGAATGTTGGATTTAAAACATTGTTTTTTAATATTTTGTGCAATCCTGAACAAGTTGTTGGCAACTTGTTACCACGGTAATCCATGTAAGTAGAGTCCCAAATCGGCCAATTAAATTAGATCACTGCAGCTCAGATGATGTTATATATTTCTAATCTACAATAGTAATAAAACTTTGCAAACACAAGAAACCTAGGAAATTTATTGAGGACACAATACTACTCCAGGCCAACTGCTGCTGCTTCTACTACTTCTACTACTACTGTACTACTACTACTACTCCTCCTCCTCTCCCTCCTCCTCCTACTACTACTACTACTACTACTACTATTACTACTACAATTACTCCTAATAGTACTACTACTACTACTATTACTACTATCATGACTACTACTACTACTACCACTGCTTCTATTAATATTAACAACATTAATGATCATGATAATGTTTTGTTATTTGTTGTTCTTTATCGATACCCTATGGTCTATTTAGGTGTCTATGCTGTAATGGACCCATCAGGTAGCTCCGTCGGGGATAACGCTATTCTAAAGTCACCAGAATTCCTCACCGATTCCATCCAATGTCTAGAGTTCTATTACTTTCTACATTATGAGATGACGGGTAATCTAGATGTGCAGGTCTTGCCCAACACAGACCCAGTCCCTACAACTCTCGTATCGTACAGTGGAAATCAAGGAGCTTCTTGGAAACAATCACTGGTGAGTAATACCTTTAGGCTGTATTCATTTTTGTAGGTCATCTTTAAAAAAAAAATTATTTATCTATTATTTTATTTTCTCTTTTGATCCTCATTAATGTTATTGGGATTGTTCATAATATTATTAATATTACTATGATGATGATGATCATTATCATTAGTAATGTCGTCATAATCATTATTATAACTATCGTAAATGTGTTATTATTGAAATAATTGTTATTATTAATATGTTATTATTATATTACCATCATCATTTATCTGAAGCATATCTGTTTTTATGTTATTTATCATCATTATTTCATCACTCATTATGTTTTTATGACTACCACCGTTTAGTTATGCAATCTTTTATCAATATTTGTCTTCAAACACATTTTTTGGGGAAATCTTTGCAGAAGTGTGTCTTAATTGATGCCCCTTTTCACATTATAATACTATTTTTGTTTGTCCTTCTAGGTCACCCTAAATATATCTGATGCAGAGTCCTACACGGTACTACTGAATGCTAGTGTAAGAGGTCTGACATATGAAGCCAATATCAACATTGATGACATCACGTTCTATTCTGGGGACTGCACAGGTCACTCCGGTAAGTCATCATTCAAGAAAGTTGTTTTTTTCATTTCATTTATTTAGGTTTCATATGTTCAGTTAAATCTTTTGTCAGTCTTGTAAACTGAATGGACTCCTTGCAAATTTAAGGTGTACCAATCACAAAATCACGTTTTGATTGTAATGTAAGAGTTCCATTTATGTGGCTATCAAATTTGAGCTTCAAATATTACTTCCACAAAGAGAATTGAATACATTCTCAGTGAACATTAAAACATCTGTTCGCCTTTGCACTTACAAAGAATAGGGCGCCCAGAACTCAGTCACTTGGTTTCCGGTTGAGCACTATACTACAGTTTTGTTATGTTATGTTTTATTTTCTTCTTACTCCTTAACTGTTTCCCTATACATTTGGAATGCCAGATCGACTATTTTGAGGTGGAATTCATGAATTCTAGCTGTACACAAAATAATTTTTCAGGTGATTGCATGGTACACTTTGACTATTTCTACCTCAAAAAACTTTTCAAACATATATCACAAAATTTAATACAGATGGATGGAGAGGAACATCTTTGTTTTCCTTTCTCTGCTAATTTGTGTACATTATATGCTAGGCTTATATGTTCCCGGCAGCCATGGCAATCACGTTTCAGGCCACTGTGGACGTGAGACAATGCCAGGGGAGGTATGGGCAAACGTGACCGGTCGTTAATGCCGTGGACGCCGGACCAGATTTTTAAGCTGTCAAAAAATAGAAGGCCGTAGTAAAAGGGGGTGAACGCACCAAAACGTGAATTAAAAGTATAATAACAAAAACTTGGGGAGACTTAACAAAAATTGGCCGCCGGGAACATTATGTAAACGTAGCATTATCATGGTTCTTTGCAGATATAAGTCATTTGACCTTTAACCTCTGCTATGGTTCTTTGTCATTTCATCTTTGACCTTTTGCAGATATTTGTCATTTCACCTTTGACCTCTGTGACTGGGTACAAGAAGATGTGTATGATGAAATTGATTGGTTTTGGGGATCTGGGAGTGACAGTCGCTATGGCAGCAGCGGCAATAAGGCTCTTCCGGACCACTCCACTGGCACTGTTATTGGTAAGGATGTAAAATGAATGAGAGCAGTGATTTAGTTTTGTTCTAATGCACTGTACTTTGATTTTATGCTTTCCTTCTCGTATTTTCATTTTTTTCATATTTACTACATGTTTTATTTTGTAATCAAGTTCAGTATATTCTTCCTGTTGTAATCGCTAAATGATTTTCATCTATCTTTCTTCCAGAGCATGATTCAATAGTCTATAATCGGCTTTAAATTCACAACCTTTTAATACTGTATATATCTCTGCAACATTCAACATTAGCGTTTCATTAGTCAATACTTTATCCTATTTTTTATTATGTTATCTTTGTATAACCTTAACTTGTATAGCTTATTGCTGTTAAGATTACGATATTAAACGCTATTGAGTACATGTATATTATATGTAAGGGGCTATCTCTGCATCACCATACTTGATTTATAGGTGGCTATGCCTACATTGACATGCGAGATAGTACAAACCAACGTGGTGATCGAGGACGTCTACTGGGCTTTGAGCGCAACCCTCCAATCGACGGCCAGGCCGAGTGTCTAGGCTTCTGGTATCATTTAGATGAGGCAGACGTTGGCTCCCTCAATATCTACATGCAATGGATGGATAATGGAACCAGGTTTATTACGGACGATCCACTGTGGTCAACTAGCGGGAACCGAGGCGACTATTGGTGGTTTGCGGGGGCAACTTTCATCAACACGCTTCCATATCAGGTGATAATGGATCTTGAATTATCTGGCCAGGGAAGGGAGGGGGAGCTAGGGGAAGGGGAAGGGGTTGCAATTTTTTCTCACAAGCAGGCAAGAAAAATCTAAAAAAAGAAATGGTAAAGAGTCAAAACAAAAATAAATAATTATAACAATTCAAATATGGCTTGGAATGGGGGGGGGGGGGGCAGCACTTTTTGATTTGTGTTCGTGACTGTATTTGTATGATACAGTCAATGCTTGGTCGAAAAAGGGCCTCCACTTTTTTTAAACATGTAACTAAATGGCAACTGTGTGCAACAAAGAACTTGCACATATTCACTGAGCTCTGTGTTATTAGATACAGAAAATTTGAAGCGTATACTTCATTATAATAAATAAAATGTTGCAGTTTTGCCGTGGCATGTCCGAACGAGCCTATATATAACGTGGGTGACCATAGGTGCAGGTACATGTAGATTGTGAATTAAAAATTAAAAATTCTACAAGTTTTTTTATTTTCTACAAATAATCACAACATTCAGGACTTGATTTCAATAGTTCCAAACGTCATTATGAACTAGGATCAATTAGGATCTTTAGTGGAGGAACTTTATACAAAGTTGGAACAAATTCCAGATTTTGAGAATAGTGATGTCTTTTTAAGGAAGATATTTGTTATCAATTTGAAGAAGAAGATTATTTTATGCCTTTGAGTGTTTACCCTATAACCTATCCTCACTTTATATTTCTCTGTATCTCCATCGAAATATGACTGATCTCTTATTTATCTGTATTTCTATCTCTTAGGCTGTAATAGAAGGCCTTATAGGAGGCGCCAGCGAGGGAGGCATTACAATAGACGATGTCGGATTCATGCCCGGACCATGTGATCCAAAAGGTCAATAAACTTTTAGTTCAAGATATCATCAAATTTGCAATTCCAGTGTTGTGTGTGTGTGTGTAATTGGGTTTTTACAGATGTGTATCAATCATATATGGTTATTTACGTCTGGGGACCGACCTTTAACGTCACTGTCCGAAAGACGTGACTCAGTTTCGAACCTGCGTCCTCGGCTGAATCAGTTTGTAACTTCCACTGTAAGCTGGATTACAGGCGCACGCCAGAACGCCTAGTTGTTACATGCTTATGTATGTTTTCTTTGTTTCTGTGTATTGCCATCAGTGGTGTATCTACAGGAGGGGCATGTACCCACCCCAGCTGACTGGTTAAAACATTTTGAAATAAAAGAATGGGAGAGAAGAGAGAAAGGGAAAAGGAGAAGGAGAAAAGGATAATAAAGTAGAAGTTCAAGTTGAGCTTCACCCCATCAGTATGTTTCACTATAATTAATTATATGCCTGCAGTTTTGACCAATCAGAGGCCTCAAATCTTGATATGTAACAATTTTGTAGTATTTTAAGTATGGACAAATTGATTTGTCCCAATTAATGTTCCTTGAAAATGTAACATACTAAAGCTTATATCTAAAAAATAATCAACAAAGGTCCTAACTCACGCAATCCACCTTTTATTCTCATATTACAAAAAAAATCAGTTACAAGGTGTATGACTAATTTAGTTGTTATTTGTATATTATGTCTAACCTGATTTAGTGACCACCTATCTACAGAGACCACCTGCCTATAAAAACCACTTGTCTGGTTTCCCTTGAGTGGTCTTTATAGACAGGTTTCACTGTATTTCATCTTGCAGGTCACTGTAGTTTTGATCGTGATATGTGTTCTTGGAGGATGGGTGCTGATGATGGTATAGAGGATGAAGATCCCTGGATAAGGGAATCAGGAAGCACAGTGTCTGAAGACACAGGACCGTCCAACGATCACACTACAGGCACATCAGAAGGTACACCACATGTCAACTGCTATTCCATTGAAAAAAGATCTCATATCATACCATACCATTTTGTACTTATGTTAAATTTTGTGTTGCATTTATTCCTGATTTTGTATAATTTGATAGCACATATATGTTAATTGATGTTATATAAATTAAAGAAAAAGCCAGAATTTTTTGTTTATACCATGTAACTGTGCATGATCAAATTGAACTTGAACTTGAATTTGAATTTTAGTCTTAAATGCCTTGAAGACCAATTTGAGGGTGTGAGTCTTCTACCCTAGTCATGGTTATATGATATGAAACTTGCTCCTACCACTATTACTCCTTGTAATATTACCAAATTTTTAAGTCAACTCTTGGCCCCACAATGCCTAAAACTTAACAGTAATGGTATTTTCTGTGGAAACCTTGATTTTATTTGCATATAATTGATGTTGCCATGGTTATTAATAATGATGGCAAAGTTATCATTAGTGGTAAGTTTTATGCAACAGGGTCCCGGGACTCACACAATACCTAATTTGAATGCTAACCTATAACTTATTGCAAGTAGAGCTAAAACAAACCCAATGTCATAACACAACTCAAAACATAACAAGTACTGAAAAATTTGCTTGTATTTTTCTTCAGGTTATTACCTCTACTCGAAGGGGAACCATATGGTACCGTGGGAAACAGCTACTCTATATAGTGAGATATTTGACGCAACGACCTCTGGAGGCGATTGTTTCTCGTTCTGGTACCATGCCATAGCTCCATACAGTCCAGGTAAGAAATGATGGGCGTAGCTACACATGGTGGGTGGAGGTGGGGGGGGGGGGGGTCCATGAGGCAGATGGCTGCTTTGTACCCATTTAAATTCGACCAACAAATTGCATTTGCCTTTTTCTTATTGTCTTAATGAGTAATCGTTTTACTCTTGATTTTCTAAACACTTCTTCATTTTTTATCTTTTCTGTCCATGAAAATCTAGGTGTATGAAATATGTACCAGGCAATGCCACAGTAATACCAATCACAGGGTATTTAGGAAGATACTGATATGGCCTATTTCGGGGGATTACAAATCGATATAATTTTATCATATTATGTATATTAGGTTATCATAATGGTGCAAATTATGGAAGGAAATAAGATAAGAATGGGAAAGGGAGAGGAACAAGGGATGAGGGGGAACAAATATCTTTGTTCTAAAAATATTGAATGATACCTTCATGATATCTGAACAAACCTTTCAGAGGTTACAAAGTTGTAAACCATCTAGAGACTCCTAATATATTGTGATACTGGTTATATCATTACAACATTTTTATATTCAGTTTTCTTTACGGATAACTGATTTTTCTTATAAAACTGTAGATATGGCGTGTATATTCAATAATGAATGAACGGCATTAGACTAGTACCAACAACAAATACAACCTTTCAGAGTTCTTCTGTTCTTTGAATACCAATCTGAGGGACACATCAGTATGGATACAGAAACAAAAAGATGTTATACTGAGTCTTCTTTAATTTCTTTTATTCCAGTGGTGTCCCTCACAGTTTCATTGCGGCAGTTTAACCCACCAGGCATCTATGAGCCTGTGGTCATGTTTTCATTGACCGAGGGAACGATTGACCGCTGGTTCATGGGTCAGTTTGACATTCAGTCAGAGACAGAATTCCAGATCTTGTTCCTAGTCAGTGGAGAATCTGGGGGCTCGGCTGATACTGCCATAGATGATACCAGTATTACCACATCACTTTGTCAAGGTGAGAGATACAATAAGCTTCACCCATTGCCTGCTGGAACCGGGTGGCTAGTATATTAAGCCAATGGGAATGAATGAATGAAGCAGTCAGTGGGTTAACCTATACAAATAAAACAATTATGAATTTGAGACGCACATTGGCAACACTGTGAGGTATCTTGCATGGTCCTCTCCAATTTGCTCTGTACAGTAATTGTATAGACTTTCATTTTCTTAGTTATTGATGACAGCACAGAAAAAATGGAAATCAGTAACATAATAC
The DNA here is from genome assembly GCF_000002235.5 of Strongylocentrotus purpuratus. Classification (NCBI taxonomy): domain Eukaryota; kingdom Metazoa; phylum Echinodermata; class Echinoidea; order Camarodonta; family Strongylocentrotidae; genus Strongylocentrotus; species Strongylocentrotus purpuratus. The sequence goes on along the minus strand of NW_022145606.1, from coordinate 51,076,636 downwards.
AAATAACCACCTACTCCACCACACATACACTCTTTCCTCCCACATGCACACACTACCCCCTACACACTCTCTTCCCCCACACACACTCCCCATACACACAATTCCTCACATACACACTGTCCCCCAAATAACGTGACTCTCTTCCACACACACTCTCCCCTATTCATACTCCCCCACACCTACTCTCTCTCTCCTTATACACCCTACCACCACCTTCTACACACACTCCCCCCTCCCCACACTCACTCTCCCCCACACACACTCACTCTCCCCCCACACCCACTCACTCTTCCCCACACACACTCCGCCACACACACACTGTCCCCCAAAACACTCTCTTCGACACACACTCCCCACCCACACTCTCTCTCCCCTTATACATATACCGCCGCTGCCGCCTCCACACACACCGACTCCCCTCCCCCCACACACTCTCCCTTCACACACTCTCTTCCCCCCCCAAAAAAAACCACTCTTCCCCACACCCACACTCACACGCACACACACACCCACACACCCCGCCCCGCACACACTCTCTCTATCTCCCTCATGTGTTAACCCTGCCAAATTGAGGGAAGGATTGCTTCGTGCAACACAATGACTGCGAAATTATCTGTTTATGGTTTGATTACCGTAGCTTCATGACAACCCTTTTTACACTGGTATAGATTAATCATACACTGGAAACAATTGAGTAATATTAAAGCCTTTGGTATATCATCCAATGATGAATACAATGTGGCACAGAATATGGCTGTCATGTAAAGAGTTAATTCCAATCAGGCTAGTAGTAGCTGTCTGTGGCGAAGCGACAATGACCACCTTCACTTTCACCTAACACCTGTCCTCAATAGAGTGTAAGTGAAGTGTGACGTCATAAAAAATCTATTCTTAGAATTTCTCAATTTTTTCTTCATTTTCTGAAAGAGCATCAAAAATAATGTCCGAATGTCGAAAAGATGGTCATATCTTAGACAATACTTAACATATTCAATTGGTTTTCGACATTCGGAAGTTATTTTTGATGCTCTTTCGGAAAATGAAGAAAAAATTGAGAAATTCTAAAAAAATAGATTTTTATGACGTCACAGCTTTAAAGCTCCCTGGCCTAAAGCAATTGTCCAAGTCTTGATTTTGACTTGCCTCTGCTTAAGGTTCCGCTTGACCATGCCCTTGAACCGAAGCCGTGGTTGACCAATCCCTCTTCCGTTGCTTTGGTAACCTCTCAGAGTAGGTTCTTCCTGATGAGCAGGTCCTCCATAGGCTGCCCTTGATAAATAAAACCAAATCATATATTTGTTTCTATCTTTGTTCACAGAGCCTAGCCCATGGGCATGTACATTTGAGGATGGTCTATGTGGTTATACACAGGCTACTGATGCTGAGAAAGAGTGGAGACGCTATACTGGAAGTACATCATCTCAACTAACAGGTCCTTCGTTTGATCACACTACAGGAACGTGTAAGTCATCTTGCTGTTGCATCCTCTTTATCATCATCAATCAAAAGAGAGCCCGGCCGGCCTGAATCATAGAACCATAATAAAGAAATTAGAATTTCAAATTTTTCATTGCTTTAATAGGGTTTTCACTATTTCAGAAAGTTAAAACTCACTGGTTAATCAATTGATGCAGGATTCTTCAATCCTGAACTGTTATATTTTCCTGTTTTTGTTGCTTCTTTAAAATAACCTTTTCACAACTGAATTCTGTAATTCCTAAAGCCTTTATACAGGAACCATGCGATTCCTGTAGGCAATGGGGTAATCGTGAGATCATGATGTTACACGTACCATGATATAAATTTTCTGGTTTATTTGAACTACAACTGGACGTGAAGCCCTATAATGGGATGTTATGTTTCATTGTGATCTAAAGCTAAATAGACCGAGAGGTTGACATAATTTCACTCCAGCATGATTAGTAATTGTTTTAAAATGTGCAAGCTAAACCACTTGAGAGGGTATCATGAGATATTCTACAGTTTCCTTTTTATTGGAGGTGTCGTGGTATAGTGGTTCATACACTCGACTCTCACAGAGCTACCAAGTGTCACGCATTAGGCGTGACATCACGCATTTCGAGGGTCTGAAAACGCTCTCACGCACAACGCGCGCTAGATTTAAAAAAAAACGCTATACCTTATACATGTGCTAAACCCTCGCACATGCGCTCGCGCGCCGAATAATGAAAATGTCACACATTGCAGATCTTTGAACTTGGCGTCTCTGCATGCTCTCCATCCAAGGGTTAATTGAGGGTCTGTATCCCAGCCCGGCACCAATGTCCTCTGGCTAGACATTAATCCACATTTGCCACTCTCCATCCCGGTTGAAATGGGTATCTGGTAATTGCTGGGGTAATTAAACACATACTTAAATTGTTATTATTTTTCCCATATCCAGCCGAAGGCTTTTATATGTACTTGGAAACATCATCGGAACTCACCGGAGACAAAGCCCGGCTCCTAAGCCCCTTCGCTCCTCCAGGCAAATACTGCGTTGGTTTCTGGTTCCATATGTTTGGTCAGACCATCGCGACCCTGAATGTATACCTACAGAGGAACGAGACTGCTCTAGACCTCCCTGTCTGGACCAGGACCGGGTCTAGCGGCAATCAGTGGATCGAAGGATATGTTGATGTGGTTGACATTTATGAGTTTAGGGTAAGAGCTTTTTACATGAGTTCAGGTAGTTGATCAAAATGTAATGGAACAAAAAGATACATCTGGAACGCAAAACGCCCAACGGTGAAGAAAAAGTTGTAATTTGACATCTGATTGACGATTTGGGGTAATATTAAGTCTATGATCAAGGTGATCCCGCCCGTGTTCTATAAAGTTTTTTAAGTGCCACAATATTTTGCTAAACTATCTTGTATTTATTAGATTTACTGTGTCACCATGTGGGTAGTCCCGAAAGAGACTGTCACGTTTGAAGGGGATAGAAAATAGAGAGATGGAGAAGTATTCTGTTGGTGGAGCCTATCATAATAGACAAGCTCCATCCACACCTTTGGCCTTCCGTCTGTGACTCAAATAATCTTGTGTACATACAATGTATCTTTGAAACTGTCCTCTAACTGAAAAGGCAATCATTGATATTACTGTAGAGACAAGTAACGCCTAGCTGGAACACTCCCCAGGGAGTGGAGATTGTGCACAGAGTGTGTGCGGGCAAGTATTGAATCCAATGACCAGGAAAATAGATCTGTTCAGTGCTTAGAGACATCGTAGCTGTATAAGCGCTATATAAAAGCAGAATATTGTTATTATCATTAGTTTTTTCAGTATATTATTGTTATTATATTTCAGGTTGTTTATGAAGCGGTCCAAGGAACTTCATTTACAGGAGACATGGCCATCGACGATGTTGATATGATGGAAGGAGAATGCACCGGTATGACGTCACTTTTTAATTAGATTAACTTTCGTTCAAATACATTTGTTGTCCCATAATTAGAGCCCCGTTGCACAGAAATTACCATTGATGGTTCCTTTGACATCAATGGTCACTACCATCGAAACCTTGTTTCGATTGGCTGTTGAGCCCTGTTACCATGGTAGTTGCCATTGATGGCAAAGTTATCATCAATAGAACTGAACTAATATAGTTATAGGTACTTGATGTAATATGCCCAGATTATCTGACTCTGACAGCATCATTGCAAAGTAATTGCCAAGAAAGATAGGCAATAGTCTTTTTCAAGACTACCAACAGTCATTTTCAGGACTACACACACTCAAGAAAGAAAAATTACAGAGTCCTTCCAGGTCTCCCCAATCCTCCCCCCCCCCCTCTCACATGGTGCAACCACAAGCCTAGCTACTGTATAATAAAACTGTTGTTTTATGTAGAGCCCTTCTCATTGGAAGTAACTGATTAAAGTGCTTGCTTTGTTTACTATATTATCTTTTTGGAAATACTTTATACTATTCCCTATAATGTTTACTTTAAAGTGATCTTTACTATATCAAACATTACTTTACTAGTCACTATGGTATGTACAATTATATTTTGTAATCAGGGGCGCATACATGTGACTTTCAACATGATAACATATGTTTCGAAAAGCTCTCGTTAAAACTATACCCCACCACTCTAACACAGGAACCCATGTAAATCAGGTAGGGTATCCCTACCCCAATTTCTTTTCTCTCGTTAAAACTTTGACAGAGCTGCAGTGCAGCTCTGCGTGAGAGATGGCAGCTGTACTCTTCATCATCTTACGTAATAGTGTAAACAAACTCTTACAAGGGGCTCTGTCTGAAAGGAAATGAGAAGTAGGAAATATATATATTACTTGTTTTAAGATATGTTCATGTCCAAAAGTCACTTATAATTAATAGATGAAGACCATAATGAAAGTTCAAACAAAGCAAAATGACCCAGAATTGGCGATATAACAACAATTTTAATTGTGAAAATTAGCACTCTTTCTCCCTTTCTCTCTCCCTCTATCATGCTTATCTCTCTCTCTATCACCTCGCCAAGGTCTCGGCAGGGGGATTACGTTTTCTAGAGCTAGTGTTTACTTTAGGCTTAGTAGGAGAAGTGAAAGTCAAATGGGGGTTTCAATTTTATACAACGAGTTTTCGTGTATTATATTTTGTAATTAGGGACGCATTCATGTGACTTTCAACACGATGACATATGTAGTTATGCACAAGAAGCATCAAGGGATGATTTTGATTGGCTACAAGGATCAGGAAGTACTCTGTCTGCAGGGACAGGACCAACATCAGATCACACATATGGGACTACATACGGTGAGTAACCAGAAAATAGACCAAAATCTTTTTCCAAGGGTTCTAGGTACTCAATCCCCCACTAATATCCGGTTTTATGTTCTTTTATTTATTTTGAATTTCAACCTTTTTTAAATAAATGTACTTGTAAACGTACCAATTTTGCTGTTCTTTTTATCAATGCGTTTTATCAATGTTTATTCTCGAAATATAGCTCTATTTATTTATCACTGTTTTGTTAATGTTTGAGTGGAAAAAATATATTTGTTACCAAACAGCTTTGTGCTGTTTTAATAATAATAATAATACTATATGAGATTTGTAACTCACCGAATCCACTTAAAATCATATGCTCATGCTTAAAATCATATACTTGTAAGAAAATAAAAAGTCATTTAAAAGAATATGCATTTTAAACAAAGGATCAGGGGTAAGATACGAAAATGAAAAAAAAACTGTGTTACAGCCAAACCTAGTTTAGCGACCACCTGTCTACAAAGAGCACTTTTTTTTTGTTTCCCTTGAAAAAGGTTTCTCATTGAAACATGAACTAAAGGAACCCAAACATAAAGACCACCTGTCTGTAAAGACTACTTTTAATATCTTCTCTCCCTTGGGTGGCGTTCTATAGACAGGTTTCACTGTATATGACAAATTAAACAGATTTAATTTAAAGGCTGTCTGCACTAGTTTGGCCGGGGAGATTAGACCTCCCTGCAAGGATCACTGACAGGTGGTTATCTCATCAAATAAGCTCTCAATTAATATAAGAAAAAGAGGATCATGGGGGACAAACACTGATTAGGCACTGATTAGGCATTTTTTGCTATATAGAGGGCGCAAGTAGCTATAAGTAGTGCAGTGGGGCTTTAAGATTATTTATTCTTGTTTTCCCCTCACAGGCAAGTACATGTACATAGATTCATCTGAGCAGTCGCCAGGAGATAAAGCCCAGTTGTATACCAAAATACTTTCTGAAGATCCAAGTGGTATCGTCTGCTGGAAATTTTACTACCACATGTATGGAGCTGGAGTAGATACATTAAGAATTCTGGTAAGTTTTTTAAAATTGTTATTTCTTTAATTATATTTAGATACAGGGATGCCAATTTTCAGGCCTTGGTGATTTATTTTCAGCCCATAGTTATGGCTTTTTTGTGTACAAATCAGCTCATTCTAGGTGATTTTCAGGCCCTCTGATCAATTCTAACTGGCATCCCTGTAGATACTTTATTCAAACTTTCACTAAAAATATACAAATGGAAAACAACCATATCAAAGTTGGAATAATAATACATGTTTCATTATATAACATGAGAATAACACAAGCGGAGAAGTCATGAAGAACAAGGGGGATTAGGAGGGGGCGGGGGGGGGGGGGGTGAGTTGTGGTAAGTTTGATCTTCTTGATCCAGAACAGGAACATTGATCTTTTCAACATAATTAGTTTAATGGGAGTGGGTGTTCCCCAAATATATCATTAGCATTGTATGCAAAATGAGGGAGCATCGAACCTGCATACATCATCCCTTGATTCTACTCACATATAGCTCATTGAAGGGGGAGTAGGGGTGCAATGCACCGGTGTGAATAGTAGCAAATCACCCCCTGCAAATCTTCATCTACTTCTTTTCTCCCCCCTCCCCACGTACCCCTCCCATGTGCATGGTATACATCCACTGTAGTCATTTAAACAAACATACTACTATAGTTTAACAATTTATATTGATCTTTAAACACAGTCGGATGTTGATGGTGTACAAAATGAAGTATCAAGCATCTCAGGTAACCGTGGTGACAAATGGTTCGCAGCGCAAGCAGAGGTCACAACGTCCCAAAGACATCGCCTTGTCTTTGAAGCATCGGTCGGGGATAGAACAGACACGGGGGACATTGGGATTGATGATGTAGACTACAGGAGTGGTCCTTGTGGACATGACTGTGAGTATTAGCAAATGAAGAGTTAATTCTAGAAGGAGCTAAATCCACTTTTGATGAAAATTGAGTTATTGATATCAGAAAATTGTTTATTTCAGAGCCCGTCTTTTAACAAAAGAATTTACCTAAATTTTGCGAACAATAATGAAAAAAAACGCACCTTCTAATATGACTTTTCCATAGACGCCTGTACAAAATCGGGTAAACAAATTCTATTTTTTCTGAAGTTACAAAAACGGATTTAGCTCCTTTTGGAATTAAACTCTTCAAATGTTATTCATAGTCATCTATCTAAGTATCTTCTCCCGGTTCGGAGGTTGATTACAACATCTCTCCATTTCACTCTATCTCCTGCCATTCCAGTGCACTCTTGAAGTTTTAGTCCACTTAAGTTCTTGACATTCTCTTTCAAGTTGATTCTGGGTCTCCCTCTTGCTCTTGTTCCTTCCACTCTTCCCTCCAACACATCCTTTAACCAATACTGTACTGGGGTTGGGGCCTGGGAGGCCCCCCTCGACATTTTCGGAGATTGCGCCGCAACCACTTGGAATTTTGAATTGTCGTTTCATGACTTTTTTCCCTCAAGTTTTACACACATTTTGATACCATTTTCGTCAAAATTGGATATACCTGTAAGGTGTTACATAACAATTAGTATACGCATGTCATCAAAAATATAATAACAATAATAATAGTGGGTTCTTGTATATCAGTTAACAACCTTCTTGCTCCAAACAGATCATCTTTCACTGGTGTTTCTTTTCAACTGTAGTGTTCTGGGACTCGTTTCACAAAGCCTTTTTCAATTACAATTGATACAAATTAATGTGAGATCTGCCGATAACCAATCGGAAGCAAGGTTTCACTAGCTTATAACAAAAACTGTAATTTGTCACTGATGAGAGGTTTGTGAAATGGGGTTGTGTACCTCATATTGCCTAGCTGGAGATTTGTGTATTACAATTGATTCCCCCTTCATGAGTAGTATTTGAATATATATATATGAAACCCTGAAGCTATCAAGGTTCCCCATCAATGCCTTACCATGTTAAGATCTTGATAACGGTGCTTCAGAATGAAAGGGATAGCTGAATCACTTAACAAATAATTTCTGTTTTTCTTCTGACTGCATCTAGTGTCCTGTAACTTTGAGAGCAATCTGTGTCTTTGGGAGAATGCTGAGTACGGAGACGCAGCTGACTGGATCAGACTCACAGGAACCTCCGAAACCACAGAAACAGGACCTAACATAGATCATACCATCGGCACAGCACTAGGTGGGTAGAGTACTAGACCACAACACCTCTACACCTCTAGAAATAGAGATGTAGAGGTGTTGTGCTGGAGGTGTAAAGGTGTTGTGGTCTAGTGGATAGATCTCAAGACAGAAACAGGACCTGATGTAGATTATACCATCGGAACAGCATTAGGTAGGTAGAGCAAGAGGTGTAGAGTTGTTATGGGCTAGTTGATAGCTAGGTCTCCAGACAGGAACAAGACCTTATGTAGATCACACCATCGGCACAGCACTAGGTGGGTAGAGTACTAGACCACAACACCTCTACACCTCTAGTAATAGAGATGTAGAGGTGTTGTGGTCTAGTTAATAGGTCTCAAGACAGGAACAGGACCTAACATAGATCATACCATCGGCACAGCACTAGTTAGGTAGAGGACTAGACCACAACACCTCTACACCTCTAGCACTAGAGATAGAGGTGTTGTGGTCTAGTTAATAGGTCTCAAGATAGGAACATGACCTAATGACTTTGGACAATAACTTCAGAGTTCAGACTAATAGTAAAATTGTCAACGATTTGAAACTGATTTAGTTTTTATACTGACTAGATGAGTTCAATGCACTAAAATTCCAGTTGTTAGGGTCTTTATCATTAATTAAAAGCTAAATCAAGAAGATAACGTTTCCTTTTTTTCCCTTAGCTTTCCTACTGAATACAATCACCATTTCTTCAACAATTGGATCACAAACAATTGTGTGGTGTGCGGTGGTCTTTAGTCGTGTATTTATCAGTATGAAACTCAATGTGCTTTTATCTTTCTCAGGTTACTATATATACTTGGAGAGCAACACGCTTGCCCCAGGTTACACATCCTGGCTCATCTCATAGTATGAAACTCAATGTGCTTTTTATCTTCCTCAGGATACTATATATACTTGGAGAGCAACACACTTGCTCCAGGTTACACATCCTGACTCATCTCATAGTATGAAACTCAATGTGCTTTTTTATCTTCCTCAGGATACTATATATACTTGGAGAGCAACACACTTGCCCCAGGTTACACATCCTGGCTCATCTCATAGTATGAAACTCAATGTGCTTTTTATCTTCCATCTTCCTCAGGATACTATATATACTTGGAGAGCAACACACTTGCCCCAGGTTACACATCCTGGCTCATCTCATAGTATGAAACTCAATGTGCTTTTTATCTTCCTCAGGATACTATATATACTTGGAGAGCAACACACTTGCCCCAGGTTACACATCCTGGCTCATCTCATAGTATGAAACTCAATGTGCTTTTTTATCTTCCTCAGGATACTATATATACTTGGAGAGCAACACGCTTGCCCCAGGTTACACATCCTGGCTCATCTCATAGTATGAAACTCAATGTGCTTTTTTTATCTTCCTCAGGATACTATATATACTTGGAGAGCAACACACTTGCCCCAGGTTACACATCCTGGCTCATCTCATAGTATGAAACTCAATGTGCTTTTTTATCTTCCTCAGGATACTATATATACTTGGAGAGCAACACACTTGCCCCAGGTTACACATCCTGGCTCATCTCATAGTATGAAACTCAATGTGCTTTTTTATCTTTCTCAGGTTACTATATATACTTGGAGAGCAACACGCTTGTCCCAGGTTACACATCCTGGCTCATCTCATAGTATGAAACTCAATGTGCTTTTATCTTTCTCAAGTTACTATATATACTTGGAGAGTAACACGCTTGCCCCAGGTTACACATCCTGGCTCATCTCATAGTATGAAACTCAATGTGCTTTTTTATCTTTCTCAGGTTACTATATATACTTGGAGAGCAACACGCTTGCCCCAGGTTACACATCCTGGCTCATCTCATAGTATGAAACTCAATGTGCTTTTATCTTTCTCAGGTTACTATATATACTTGGAGAGCAACACACTTGCCCCAGGTTACACATCCTGGCTCATCTCTCCGTCCCTCAGACTAGAGGACCTCTCCGTCGCATGTTTCACATTTTGGTATCACATGTATGGATCCACGATCGGTGAACTTAACCTCTTCCTCGTCGATGAGACCACGCTGGACGAAACCTACCAATGGCGACTCAACGGTCAGCAGAACCCTGACCAGGATACATGGCTTCAGGGCAAGTTTGGAATCTTCAATCCGGGCATGGTCAGTAATTCATAATATTGATAATAATAGTAATAATAATAACTTAATGATAATAATGAATCATTTGAATATACAGTCAAATCTGATTTAGTGACCACCCGTCTACAAAGACAACATTTTTTGTTTCCCTTGAAACATGTACTATAGGCACCTGTACATAAAGACCACCTGCCTATAAAGACCACTTTTCTTGTCTCCCTCGGATGGTCTTTATAGACAGGTTTCACTGAACTTACTTGATATTAGCATATATTCAGCATGCATTAGCATACATTAGCATACATTAACTTGATTTTAGCATACATTTATTGACAAGCTCTGATTGTGTTTAACTTTTCTTTCGTTTCCCAGACCACCCCAACCCCTCAATTGGGACAAACATATGTGGTATGTATCTTTAAATTCTTAAATTGAACTATAATCAACTGATTTTATTGGAAAAAAAAAGAAATATTTTATATTCTGATAAGTTTATTTCTCAAATTAAAAAAATAATTAGTATTTGTAATGTGTCTGCTGTCAACGTAACGTAGTTTGTACGCTAGAACTAGAACAATGTCTAGCTAGTAGTATATAAAGACCTGTTTAACAAAAGATGTTGAATTACAAATCTTTTACCACAGATCAAAATTGAAGCTGTTCTTGGATATTTTAATTATGGGGATATAGCTTTAGACGATTTGGACGTGGAGTCGGAAGCTTGCTCAGGTAATGATATACTTTGAATGTTATTCCACTTTTGCTAATTAAATCTAGTTAAAAAGAAGGTTGATTTCTGGGATTGTATGGACAGGTAAAGAGGAAAGATGAAGAGAGAGAGAGAGCAGAAGGAAATGGAGATACAGGAAGAGGTGGATATAGCTTGTATTAATGAAGAGAGTATGAGAATTGATTTGGAGCTTGCTACAGACAGGATAAGAGGGAGAGCATTTACAATAAGAATGATGATTATGATGATATTGATGATGATGATGATAATGATAATTATAGCAACATTTATATACAAGCACTTAATGTAATGTTTTCATTAAGCAGTATACTATTACCCGGCTTCCATTAATCCGATGTGTTTCTACACGATAAGGAAATAATCGGTTTTCTGACCCTCTTATTCCAGTGTATCCTGCGTCCGCTGAGCCATCTCTACAGGAGTCTGCAAGCTGTGATTTTGAAGTCAATCGATGCGGATGGTTTGATATGGATGATGATAGATTGGACTGGATGAGATACAGAGGACAGGCGCCTACCGGAGGCACCGGACCGTACAAAGATCATACTACTGGCAATGGTAAGACATTAACCCATTTATTAAAGCCCCTCTGCACTAGTTTGGCCAGGAGGGAATAGACCTCCCTTCAAGATCACTGGCAGGTCGTTATCTCATCAAATTAGCTCTCAGTTAACATAAGAATAAGAGAATCATGGGGGACCAACGGGCACCTTTTAGGCATTTTTTTTCTATATAGAGGGCCGCAAGTAGCTACAAGTAGGACAGTGGGGCTTTAAAATACTGAATTCTCTCTTTGAAGTGTGTAGAGCTGTTGTGTAAAAGCACAACAATATCAGCTCATTTTGCTCATTCCAGGCTGCAAAATCCTTAAAAAAAACATGGTATCATCTTAAAGGGATAGTTGAGTTCTGTAGCAGAGGGCACTACACAAAATCCTTTACAAAAACATGGTATCATCTTAAAGGGATAGTTGAGTTCTGTTGCAGAGGGCGCTACACAAAATCATTTAAAACTAGATGGAACTTCGACTGCGCGCAGTCGAATGTGATGCTCCGTCATAGAGCAATTTTAGAAACCAAAATGGAAGAAATTTTTCGACTTCAAGTTCGGTTGAAATCCATTAACAGGTTCTCAGAATATTGTGATTACAAGCTCTTTCTCATATACATGTATGACCCTTTAATCTTTGACCTCATGACCCCAAATGCAAGATACATACATGTCTTGAGTTTGATGGTAATCCATCCATCGGTTCTAATGACAATGCAATCACAAGCTATTTTTGCATACGTAATGAGCCCCATGACCTTTGAACTTGACCTCATGACCCCAAAATCTAATCAGTTCATTGCCTCAGCAAGATACATACATGTCCTGAGTTTCATGGTAATCTGTCCATCTGGTCTAATGATAATGTGATTACAAGCTATTTTTGCATACATAATGAGCCCTTTGACCTATGACTTCATGACCCCAAAATCTAATCACTTCATTGGCTCTGCAAGATACATGCATGACTTGGCAGGAATTCATCAATCGGTTCTTGAGAAAACGCGATCACAAGCTATTTTTGCATACATAATGAGCCCTGTGACCTTTGACCTTTGACCTCGTGACCCCAAAATCTAATCAATTCATGGTTCTGCAAGTTACCTACATGACCAAAGTTTGGTAGGAATCCATCAGTCGGTTCTTGAGATAACGTGATCATGAGAACGGGACGCACGTATATACAGACGGACAACCCGAAAACATAATGCCTCCGGCTACTTCGTAGTGGCATAAAAACATGGTATCATCTTAAAGGGATAGTTGAGTTCTGTTGCGGAGGGCGCTACACAAAATAATTGTTTGGGAGATAATGAAAAACTGAGTGTCAAATTTGAAAGAACATACCATTTAAACAACAAAATCATCTTTGTTTGATCAAAGTCGGCTGAAATATCCATAAATATAACGATTTCTACTTGTGTACCACCACAAATATTAGATAATTTGAAGAAAAAAAAGTTGAAAAAACGAAATAGCACCTTTTACGTCATATTTCAGCCAATGCCGATGTTGGCTTTTTTGTTGGCATTTTCGTGTGGGTTATATTACGCACAACCAGCTGGCCCATGTATTGTTATTTTTAATTAAATAATTAATTAACGGTCACCGTTGTTTTTTTTTAAGTGAAGCTGAATTGGTACGATCGTATTGGCTAAATTTCACACATTTTGGGGTCTTAAATTACCTTCATAGCAATTTTAGGTTCTAAAAGGGCACTAGAAATGTCATAGATAAGAATAAGAGCAATAATCATGCACTATGAAGGCATTTGCGGGCTGAAGACAGATCTCAACTATCCCTTTAAAGAGGAATAAATATAATGATACTATACAAAGGGATTATTATCCCACGACAAGAAATACATAACTAATCAAAATTGTGATTCAAAACTTTTTTAACTGGGGTTTATGATATATCCAAACGGTGTACAAATTATCTTTCACAGGTTTCTATCTGTACCTTGAGTCTTCACAAGGATCGCAGGGTTACAGTGCTAAGGTGATATCACCGGTCATCCTTGGAACGCCCATCAGAGCCTGCTTTAGCTTCTGGGTCTACATGTTCGGCCAAACTATGGGCCAACTTGAGGTATGTAGTCCAGGTCTACCTTTGATTGCTAGAAAGAGTAGTAGGAGAAGCAGAAATAGTAGTAGAATTGTCATTGTTATTGTCATCCAAGTTCTGCTTTAGGTTCCGGGTCTACGTGTTCAGCCCAACCATAGGACATCTGGAGATAGATAGTCCAGGTCTAGCTTTGATTAGTAGTAGGAGTAATAGGAGTAATTGTAGTTTTAGAAGTAGTGATATTAGTACTGTAGTACATAGTAGTAGCAGTAAAAGTGTAATAATAGTAGAAGTACACCTGTAGTAGTAGTAGTAGTAGTAGTAGTAGTAGTAGTAGTAGAATAAGTAGTGTTATATTATGCATCAAAAATTGATTTGCTTTTGATTACTTTAGAGCTCGTCACATGACCAGAAATATTTCAACTATTTTAAGGTTGCTCTGAAAAAGTACTAGATGAGAGTACTATTTGGGAGTTGAAGAATAAAAATGTTATTTTTTTTTGGAATAGATTTTTTTTTTTTTTTTTTCAAATATTAATTCAATGAACACAAAATATTTTAAATCTTTTTTGATACACATTGAAGAAAAAAAATTATTCTAAATTTTTTTTTTCTTCCCGAAAATGGTGATTTTTTAAATTTTAAACAAATTTTTGATGCAGGATATAAAACATATATATAATGCCTTCTATTCCACTGCTCTACCACTGAGCAATCGCACCTCACACAGGAAGTGCAGTTCAGACCCAATAATGCACTGCAGATTTGACAAGAATCTCTTTCTATTTGTCGATATTTCCCTCAGCTTTCTGTTGGTAGTATTGACGGTGAGCAGCAGGACTCATTGTGGAGGCAGGATGGTACGCTACAGAACCAATGGGTCTACAGACAAGTAGAAATCACCACCGATTATGATTTTCAGGTAAATCTGCTTTTTGAAATATTGTACTGTTTTTTGTTGGATGATATGTTACTCTTAAATTGTAAATTCAATTGTTTCAGCCTTATGGCTGCTATTTTGATTTTTTTAATCAAAACAAATTTTATCAAATCAAATCAAATCAAATTATTTAATTGATGGCTAAGATCCACAATATTCTCACTCTGTAAACGGGGGTGCCTTTTGTTTTTGAGAAAACGTATTTTGATATAAAATGATATATTTGTAAAAGGTGCTTTCATTTCATTTGTATATTCATTTTAATTCATTAAAGCCAAACCTGATTAAGCGACCACCTGAATAGAAAGACCAGCTGTCTACAGAGACCACATTTTGTGTTTCCCTTAAAAATGGTTTCTCATTGAAACATGTACTATAGGAACCTGTACATAACACCACCTGCCTATAAAGACCACTTGTCTTGTCTCCGCTGGGTGGTCTTTATGGACAGGTTTCACTGTACTTTGTTTACTCTTCAAATTCTGTTATTATTCTTAGCGGATGATGAAATTGAGGGTTCAGTGACACAAAGATGTAAAACCATGTTTTGCCAAAATGAGTATTTGATATCAAAATGTTCAGAAAATTGTGGGCTTTCCAGGAACCAAAAAGACTTAACTCCACCCAAAACCACATTGAAGTCAATGGCTAGTTAAACATAGACCTAGTGCTCATGACACATGAACCACTTTTTCTCAAAATGGCCAAAATAGAGTTACGTCTTTCAGCGTGTTTCCACAGAAAACATTGACACGGTATTTTCCGTGTCATACCGTGTCATACCGTGTCATACCATGTCAGTTTTCCTGTGGAAACACAAGCGTGTCGGGTCGAGTCGACCGAGATGCGGATTATCAGATCCACCTCTGGGAGGTGGATCTTGACGTGTCGACCCCAAAGAACTCCCTGTAAAATCTCTGTGGAAACACACAGCGACAAACCGTGTCTGGCGGAGCATCAGAGCGCGCGAAGCCCCAATCACCACTGCAGCGTGATTGGTTGAAAAATACTCTGAAATACGCGTATACAATAATATGTTTATGTACGCGCTGTACGTAACAATGAAAAATGTACGTCACAATAGAATAGCGTGGAATCCTGTGTAGATCTGAATCCACGATCGAGGTCAAAGGTTGAATCTTTACTTCCGATTAACGCGGCATTTTCCTTACTTGGAACACGGAATCGGGGCGAATCGGAATGCTGCGCTCTGTGGAAACAGATTGGTTTAATACCGTGTCGCCACGACACGGTATTTCAATCCGGAAAAGATAATCCGGGTTCCACTTTTTTTCTGTGGAAACACGCTGTAAGCGTCACTGACCCCTCAAAGTTTACTTGGGTGGCTCATATCACGTGTACTCATGACATTTCAATCTTGGATACAGTTAATCTTCACTGCCACACGAGGGAGCAGTTACTACAGTGATATAGCTATTGATGATCTTTCTTACGACCCATCATCTGCTTGCCCTCATCTTGGTAAGTTCTTTTGAAAACATTTTTATAAAAGACATTTTGTTACTGTTATTCCTCAACCGTATGAAGGTTACTGATGCTGATTAATGGTGATAACGGTGGTGGTGGTGGTGGTGATGGTGGTGATGGTGATGATGATGATGATGGTGTTGACGATGATGATGGTGATGATGATGATGGTGATGATGGTGGTGGTGGTGGTGGTGGTGATGGTGGTGATGGTGATGGTGATGATGATGGTGGTGGTGATGGTGATGGTGATGATGATGGTGATGGTGGTGATGGTGATGATGATGGTGATGGTGGTGATGGGGATGATGGTGGTGATGGTGGTGATGATGAAAGTGATGATGATGATGATGGTTGTGGTGATGAAGTTGGTGACGATGATGATGATGGTGATGATGAAGATGATAGTGGTAATGATGATGGTGATAATGGTTATGATGATTATGGGGATGATGGTGGTGATGATGGTGATGGTGGTGATGATGATGATGGTGATGATGATGATGATGATGGTGGTGATGGTGATGGTGATGATGGTGTTGGTGATGGTGATGATGATGGTGATGGTGGTCATGGTGGTGGTGATGAAAGTGATGATTATGGGGATGATGGTGGTTATGATGATGGTGTACTTTGTTCATCAAATTCTATACATTTCTAAACTTTTTGCAGAGGAGTGCTCCTTTGAAACAGACTATTGTGGATGGTCTCAGGAAACAGTTCAGGATGACTTTGATTGGAAGAGAACCAGAGGAAAAGAACATAATGCCATTCCATCTGATAAAACTACCGGTGTTAATACAGGTAAACAAAGATAATTTAAGCAATCGACGGTTGATTGATTTTTTTTACCTGACTGCTAAGAGAGCATGTTTATGCTTGTAAGTAAGAAACCAGGAGAATGAACGCTATGCGGATTAATGCCTTACCAAAGGCCACAAGCGCACCCTTGCTCTGCCACTGAGCCAATAGTTTATGAAAGCGGTGAATAACATTTTTTTAATTTGACATGTTTTGATAACACTTTTTGTGATATTATTTCTTATCAGGGTTAACAGATTAATTCTACATCTGTGTTCTATGACATAGTTCTACCTGAATGGCATGAAAACACGATTTTATTTTGAGTTCCAGATGCATCATTTTGTGCTTCTTCATTTTATTTATTCAAGCTACCTAAATTAAATTACAAAATTGAATTTTGTCTTGGGTTTGATGTAGGGTATTACGCCTGGGTAGACACCACAACAAACCCTGTAGACGGACAGAACGCTATCCTCTACAGCCCGACCTACACACTGACATCCATCCCACACTGTCTTCGCTTCTACTACTACCATGACGGGATAGGCGCCCTCACCGTTCACTCCCGTCAATCAGGAATGTATTCAGATCCGGTCTGGGTGGCGCCTCCGACGGGTGTGACGGATTGGAGGTTTGGAAGCAGCACGGTGACGGATGTACACAGTTTTCAGGTACTGTAGCACTAATTCATGCTGATGGTATACCTAAGTGATGATGCAAACTAGGGATTTTTCTATCAAGGAAAAGTGGTTTAAGCAAAAAATTAAGCTGATACCCAAAAAACAATGAATATATGATCAAAACGTAACATTCCTGGGCCTTTAACTATTTCGGATTGAAGAAATGGACAGAGCACTCATCCTTACCAGTTCATGGAATTACCAAATTTGTTAACCATCATCCATGTTCGCGCGGGAGGGGGTGGAGCATTTTGGGGGTTCACAGGGAATCATGTCCTAGACCGATTTCAGTTCCAAACATAATGAATATTCTTAATTAATCATAGACTAGATAGTAAATCAATATGATTACGTCGCAAATATTACATATATGTCTCCTTGTAATTTACCAGTGATAATAATAATAAAGAAATATAATTGCAGGTTGTGTTTATTTAATTTATTTCATTTACCATTTACTTTACCCATCTCATGAAACAAATAGATTGAGTGCTGGTATCTTTAATACCAGTTTATGGAATAACCAAAATTGTTTACCATTTTCTGTTTTCTAGGTGGGGAGGGGGGTCGGGCTCTTTTGCAGTTTACAGGGAAATAGTTACTTACCCAATTTCAATAATATATTAGGAATCATTGAGACTTAAAAAATATTTCATTGTGTTATTTTTTTGCCCTTTCCAATCTACAGGCTGCCTTTAAGGGTACTGTAGGCTCTACTCCTGGTTCTCTCATGGCCATTGATGAAGTCAGAATCGATTTGGGGGTTTGCCCACCATTAGGTAGGTTTCAAGATTCATGAGTTATTTTATTTGATACTCGTAGGAGGGGGATGAAGGCTCTCACCCCCTTGAACAAGTTGATATTATCATTCCATACATAGGTATCTTGAAGATTCAAGATTTATTTTATTCAATACTTGTAGGAGGGGGATGGTTGCTCTCACCCCCCCCCCCCCCATGAGCAAGTTGATACTACCATTTTAGTCTTCACCATATAATTGAGCAGCAAGAATCGTCTATAATTTTGGTGATTCAGTTTTGCTTTACCATTCCAGACATAGGTGACACCAAATACTCTGATGGTAACCAAAATATGATACGTTACTCTCCCTTCCTACGTATCATATTTCAAACGATATTGCTTTCGATTTGAGTATATATAAATATTTTGGGGCAGAATCTCATATTTGTCATATCCTTGTGGCTAGTGAACCTTATTTGACTTCCCCCCAGCACATGCTCTCAAAAGAATTGCAATCTTTCACCCAATACCTCCACATTACCTTTCTTTTCCTGGTGATGATACAGCACGTCTGAAATAGCAACTCCTATGTTGGTATTGTATGGTCTATTGTAAACAGGTGGTCAGTTCTGCTGAAGCTACATACCTGTGTCTCTTGTTAGCTCACTAATGATTGACAGATGATGTCGCAAGATGAATTAGATCTGGAAATTTTCTTAGGGTGGAGCTTAGCAGGTCTGAGAAAATTATTTTTTTAAAATTTAAAAATCTATGAAATATATTATTGCGATGTTTGAATAACAAATTATGAGTTGTATGCAGCCCTGCACATTAACAGAATCAATATTTATATGTATTCCCCCCACCCCCCTTTTATATCATATTCAAAATCTTATTAAATTTTTCTTCAAAATTCATTTCTTGAAGGATATTGTACTTTTGAGGAGCCTACTTGTGATTGGTATAACATACAGACTGATGACTTTGACTGGCTGGTATACAGCGGGAGTACACCGAGTGGAGGGACTGGACCTACAAGTGATCACACACTGGGGACTAACAATGGTAAATAAAGAAACACCCCTATTCACCATAATGGAATCTCCCGAGCAACACATTTGGGTTATTCCATTAAAACTGATTTATCAAGATGTATTCAATTGTTAAAGGTAATACAAAGTTTTGGTATGGGGTCATGAATTTGGTTCAAATGAACGTATTGTAAGCATATGCGATCCTACAATATTCAGTGGTCTTTGTCGTGGTCTAAAATCGACCGATTGGCTATTCCCGTTTGGAAACTATATATCACAACTATAAACGCTGAGATTGTCATGGTTGCAGCTACTATTGTTTTGCTGTAGGCGCTATTTGAAATTTATTGAAATTTACTGGGAGCAACAGCAAATTTGATATTCAATTTTTCTTGAAAGCAAACATGTTAAATTGTCTAGTGCTTAAAATACATCCACAGGGGAATCCAAATATATCAAAATTGTAAAGAATCACTATCCAGCTATTTTTCAAAATTTCCCAAAACTTTGTATTACCTTTAATAAAAATTCCTTCATTTTTCTTCTAAATTTGTTTAACGAATTGATTAATCGTATTTCAGTCGGGAGATTATTTTACACAACTAGAGCATGATGTCAAAACGGACCATAAATGATAGTTAAATGATCACACATTTGGTTGAACAAAAGTTAAATCACAAAACCCCCACAATATAATGGAACGTAGGTAACTGATAACTCTTCATAGTTACAATTGAAGATATGGTTTCACATTACGTCCATAGAGGGAGTAGAGGACTACACCTAACTGATGCTGATAGGGGGGGGGGGGCATTGACTACACCCTGTAAAAAATAAAATACTATAATATAAAGTGTATATATGTACCATCATGGCATACTATAAATTGTTGCTTTCATGATTTATTCTACCTGAATGTTTGTTACAGTTGCTCAATTACAAATACAATAAATTGTATCTTGCTAGGTCATTACATCTACATAGAATCCTCAAGCTCTCATAGCTCGTATCAGGCCATCCTTTGGTCGGTTGACTTTCCAGCTCGGATAGAAGGTTGCTTCTCATTCTGGTACCACATGTATGGAACAGGTAAGTTATCTACCCCCCTCATAGCTCGTATCAGGCCATTCTTTGGTCGGTTGACTTCCCAGCTCGGATAGAAGGTTGCTTCTCATTCTGGTTCCACATGTATGGAACAGGTAAGTTATCTACCCCCCTCATAGCTCGTATCAGGCCATTCTTTGGTCGGTTGACTTCCCAGCTCGGATAGAAGGTTGCTTCTCATTCTGATACCACATGTATGGAACAGGTAAGTTATCTACCCCCCTCATAGCTCGTATCAGGCCATTCTTTGGTCGGTTGACTTCCCAGCTCGGATAGAAGGTTGCTTCTCTTTCTGGTTCCACATGTATGGAGCAGGTAAGTTATCTACCCCCCTCATAGCTTGTATCAGGCCATTCTTTGGTCGGTTGACTTCCCAGCTCGGATAGAAGGTTGCTTCTCTTTCTGGTTCCACATGTATGGAGCAGGTAAGTTATTTACCCCCCTCATAGCTCGTATCAGGCCATTCTTTGGTCGGTTGACTTACCAGCTCGGATAGAAGGTTGCCTCTCATTCTGGTACCACATGTATGGAACAGGTAAAGTTTGAGTGGGTCGGTAGGAATTGTGTGCACAAGGTAACTTTGGGTATGGTTTAAACACACAAGGCGTAGTCGAGTGTGTTTTTTAGACTCGCCCAATGTTACTGTGTGCAAACAATTTCACCGACCCACAAAATATATCTGGGTGTCATCTGTTTTATAAAAACAAAAAAACAATTTTACAGGACACTTGAATTTTTTGTTGTTGAATTTCCAAAAAATCAAGAAATTAAAAAAATATTAAAAATTAAAGAAGTATTTAAAAGAAGAAGAAAAAAAATGATATTAAATTTTTGTTGTTGAAAGAATTAAAAAAGATTTTTTGTGTGATTTGCTATTAATTAAATATTTTCAGTTATGTATTATTGATATCATGTGTTTTCTGCCAAATAAAAAAAAAATTAAAAAAAAGATATTCGTCCATAACTCAATTAGTCATTCCCTGGTGTATTCTTTGCAGAACTTGGATTTCTCAATGTGTATACCCAAGAGATGGCTACCGGCTTACGGGAGAATATCTGGACTAAGAACAATAACCAAGGCAACGCCTGGATACTTGCCGAGATTGATACATCTATCGGTGTTTATCATCAGATATTTTTCCAAGCTATTGACCATGTTAATAGTGGCAGCTATACAGGGGATATAGCCTTGGATGATATACAATACACGGAGCATAGCTGCAAATATGTTCGTAAGTGTCTGTACTTTTACCTTTTATGTGCCTCAAGTGTCCCTATGCACAGTCTATTGTTTGCTGTAAGTGCAGATTAGCATGGAGCAATATGTACAAATTGACAGAAGGATTGGTTTGTGCAACACGATGACTTGCAAAATTGCCCATTTTTCGTCTTGATGGGGTACATGACAACCCATTTAACTCCTGTATTGTTGCTCTGGAAAACAGATAAACAATCTTGAAGCTTTTGGTATTAACGTAATAACTACAATGTGGCACATTGGCATTATTAGTAGAACATATAAATAGTTAAGGAAAGTATTATAAAGTTTGGCATGGTTTAGACAATTGTTCTGCTGTGAAGCTTGCTTTCTTGTTCTTGCCATTCCGATGTGCCCTTTCTTAATAACTGCTTCTCATAAATACACTTTGCATGAATGCATACTGCTAAAGTTGAGTTTTGGCAAAGGAACTGCATTTTGAGAGAAACTGCCTATATACAAATCCTGCAGTGCATGGAAATGGAAAATAATCTCATAGACCCAATATATATGTCCCCTCACTTTTACCCTTCTGTGTTACTATTGTACCCCCTGCAGCACCCCCTACCACCGCTCCTACCAGACCACCTGTTACTATTACACCCCTCCCTTTTACCCTTCTGTGTTACCATTGTACCCCCTGCAGCACCCCCTACCACCGCTCCTACCAGACCACCTGTTACTATTACACCCCTCCAATGGGATTGTACCTTTGAGGACAGTACACTCTGCACATGGACTCAAGGTACCAACAACGATATGGATTGGATCATTCAGACAGGTAGCACTCCAACAGTCGGGACTGGACCCCCTGCGGATCACACCACTCAGACACAAGAAGGTAAGAGCTTGTTCAAGATAAATTGTTGAAGATTCTAACCGTTATGTCTGGGAGGAAATTTCGTTTGACTTTCTGGGTAGGGTTGTCTGTTGGTCTACCGAAAACAACAGCCAGGTTGAGGATTCAAATACAGATTTTGAATGCAAGTATTTCCAATAAAGCTCCACGTAGACATAGATGTGAGACAGAGATCAAGAGAAGGATAGCTCTCGCTAAATCTGCATTTTCAAAGTTAGGCAAAATTCTGACAAATCGAACAATGAGTATGAGGACCAGAATAAGAGTATTGAATTGTAACATCTACCCAATACTTATGTATGCTCGTGAAACATGGACTTAGCCTCTGATACTAAAAAGCTTTGTGGAAGTTGCGAAATGTGGTTTTTAAGAAGAATGATGAAAATGCCCTGGACTAACGAAGTAAATGAGGAAGTTCTTACACGAGCTGGAGTGCAAAGGAAATTGATACGTGAGATGTTGATTAGGCAGTTGAAGTTCATGGGTCATATTACATGTAAAGAAGGCCTAGTGAATCTTGCTTTGACAGGGAAAATTGTGGGAAGAAGGAGTAGGGGAAGAAGGAGGATACTTTGGATGGACAGTCTGCAGAATGTGTTGGAAGAGAGAGGAGTGAACGAACTGGGAGTGGTACTAATACAGAAGGCTAGGAGCCGAGGGTTGTGGAACAACATGATCACCAAAGTCAAACGATATGGCACTTAGAGAGAGAGAGAGAGACTTAGTTATGGTTAAGAGTAGAGGGGTGCACTTTGTTTTCTTCTCAGGCGTAGGACATGTAGGAATGGTGCAATCCTCCCTCTAGAGAGTAGGTATCGGCAACCTTCAGTTAGATTTTCAAACATTTTCATTATTTCACCGGCTTTTTACCATATCATCCTTGGTAGTCTTTTCATTTCCATTTCAATTATAGTTCCTATACCCTGTGGAGTGCATGCCATTATTTTGATGATATCATTTTAACCATTATCTTAAGGTCACTACATTGTGATCGATGCTAGCTCTACCAATGCTGATGAGGTAGCTCGTATCTATAGTGAGCCCATCCCCACTGGATCTCAGATGTGCATCACTTACTGGTATCATATGTACGGAGCACATGTAGGAACACTCAACGTTGGCTATGGGAACACAGACGGGAATGAAGGTATGTCTCACGTTGGCTGAACACACTATGAACATGGCAGACAAAGAAAGAGGGCAAAATATACATTTCCTCATTCTACCCTCAACAATTGCTGTGGTAGACAAAGGAACATCCCTTCCCTGCTATTATGTAAAAATGTGTAGAACAGGTGAATATGCATGTGACACCTGTTCTACACATGTTTACATAATAGCAGGGAAGGGATGTTCCTTTGTCTACCACAGCAATTGTTGAGATTAGAATGAGGAACTGTATATTTTGTCCTCTTTCTTTGTCGGCCATGTTCATAGTGACACAAGGCACTTTTCCATTGCTATAATAAAGTTTGGGTCAGTGATCATTTATGATGATATGAAATAACTTGAAATCAGTTACTGATTTGTATGATTGTTTAAATGGGTGTTAGTAAAACGACATCTTTGTTTAAAAAACTCTAAGAAGGTATGTCAAAAAACATTTTAGAGTTTAAAGTCAACCACTTGAATGGTCTCAAATTCCCCATGAGAGCCCACTTCTATGTGTCTTTAAGAATTAAAAAAACCAAACTATTTGACCCATTGTTTCTATTTCTTTGTCTCTCCCTCTCTCTACATCACTCCCTTATTTCAGAGGGCCCAGTGATTTGGACCAAGTCAGGTGCACAGAGTTACAACTGGGAGGTGGGGCGTGTAGCCATCATCACCACGGCAACCAACCCGAAGGTGTATCTGGAAGGCACAGCTGGAGATGGTTACCAAGGAGATATAGCCATTGATGACGTCATCCTGGTGTATGGAGACTGTCCTGCTCTGTGTGAGTTTGTCAATTTCGTACCGGTTCAATCTGGATAGGTGTTACTTTAATCTTGAAAAGGTGTAACTTCTTTCTCTTGCAATTAAAAGGCAACCAGGGATAAATCTGATTAGTTGGGATATGGGCTTGGGAGTTTTCAGGTTGACCTCATTAATCTACATTTGCCACACTCAACCCAGATGATGTTTAATGGGTACCTGGTGGGAATTAATTCCTTGAAATGCTAGAGCGCCGTAATGGCAGCCGTGCTAAAGCCAGGGTAATAATTGGGAGCGCCAGGAGTGTCACGTCTGACAGACATGAGCGCTATACAAGAACCCATTATCATTATTATTATTATTTAGTTTAGGAGTTTTCGGTGATAAAAAACAAAAGGACCTTCAATGATTTACATGATTACATGTGCGCACATATTACACCCCTATTGAAGGACATCAAAATGGTAGATGCTGAACTAGTTTGACTTATTTTTAGTGGTCTTATTGAACACACTTCATTACAATCAAAAGTACCAAGTATGCATCATCAATATCATCATTGCCATTTAACCCACACTGTGATGTTGGATGTTTTATTACCTGATAGCATTTCTCCCAGCCTTCCTCTCTTCATCATCTGTCTGAATGAGGCCAGTTGCTCTTATGTTTTCTTCAAGTGTCTCCTTCCAAGTTTTGTGAGGTCCGCCACAGGGTTTTTCGCCAGGAGACATGGGTTCATAAAATATAACATAAAACTTACAAGATTAAACACTTACATGTATGTGACAACACATCGGTGATGATGATGATGATTCACAGCATTTGTATTGTGCCATATAACTGTTTAAACAAACATTCAAAGGCGCCAGCTCCTCCAGTAAAGTTAGCATTTAAATGTCTGAAGGAAGATGTGAGTTTTGAGTGAAGCTTTGATGTGGTCCAAGTGGTCAATTTTGCAAATAGATGATGGGAGGGAATTCCACAGGCGAGGAGCAATAGAGGGAAATGCCTGCACTTGTCAATTCATTTAAATTCAAAAATGGTTTTTATTAGAGCAGAAACATGATTCATATACAAATACAATTTTACATGAAGGACAGCCTTGGCTGGAATATTCATGTTTACATGTTCGGTACAATAGATAACACTTTTAAATATATACATGTAAACAAACTAGCAATATCAAAAATAAGACTTCGATTCTGTAACTAAAATCCATAAACACATTGCACAAGTTTCCAGAAATACAGCTGTAATTGTTTACAAATGTCCTATAAAAGTCAATACAAGCATGGTAAAAAGATTAAAATGGGTACATTTTAAACAGCCTGTTGAGGGGAGGAGACAAGCACTTAGTATACCTGCAATAACGATAAAAGTACAAAATAAAACAATTTTTTTATTTCTTCAACTTTTATTGAGTATGTCAACTAGAAATGACAGTTGGCTATTTTTAAATCTTTTTGTTTTGAATTGAAATTGTTGATAAATGGGAATACGGCGAAGAGTGATATTAGTGTTTTTTTTCTTAGGTAACCAGGTCTGACAAATAGAGTGATTTGAAAGAGATTTTGCGAATTTTCTACAAAGTGCTAGTCTCCTCTCCTTAAGAGTTGGTAAATTGCATACTTGACATGCATTAGAATAGGTAATGTAACTAGGCCCTAAAATAATCTTACATACTCTACGTTGTATTTTTTCAAGATTATTACTTTGTTTGTGGCTAGTAGCTGAAACTAGTAAATCCCCTCACATTAACAATGCCTGCTGTCTGTTCATAATTAACCTGTCCCCTCTCCTTGGAAGCATTCGATGCTTTGTGATAATCATTCATCTATTTTCTCTTTCTGTATAGTGTTCTGTGACTTCCAGTCTGATGATGCATGTGGGTTTGTTAATAGTGATAATGATCAAATGGACTGGAGCAGGGATCGAGGCCTTTCTTCTGTCTCTACCGGACCGCAGATGGACCATACCTATGGAACAACGGATGGTAAGTACAGTCAAACCTGTCTATAGCGTCCGCCCAAGGGATACCACAAAAAGTGGTCTTTATAGACATGTTCTTTTAGTACATGTTTCAAAGAGAAACCATTTTCTAGGGAAACAAAAAATGTGGTATTTGTATGTAGGTGGTCACTAAAGCAGGTTTGACTCTATATACATTCTTATTTATGGGCAAGAACAATGTGTTTGGTACACTAACCTTGAAAGATTGAAACCTGCTTTTCCACCTTTTTAGAAAGACCGCCTGTCTTTCAAGACCATATTCCTCACTAAAACGTATACAAAATGAACCTTCTCCTAAAAAATGACATTCTTGTCTCCAATGAGCGGTCTTTATATACAGGTCTTACTGTATATCTGATTCTTGTATTACGGAGTAAGCCATCCTAGAGCTTCCATCTGATCAAACATGAATGAAAATTTTACTTTTGATATCAATTTACTCCAATACTTGGTAAGGAATGGGACACCAAATGACCAAATATGTTGGACTTCCCTGTATGTGTTATTAGTATCGCACTATTACAATGTTACAAATGTATATTGGTGCACGTCTTTTAGATACTCTCTGCATAGTCTTTAACAAGTATTGAATTGTCAAAAAAGAATATAGTTTTCTCACCACAGTGTGCTTTTTAATATTTTCTGTATTGTCTTTTCATGTCAAATGTATTTACCACCTCAAAAGTGGCACAAAGTCACCTTCATTGAATGTTGCTTATGTTGTACTTGTTATTAACAGGTTATTATATGCGTATCAAAACGGGACAACTACCCCAGCTTACTGATTATGCACCTTCATTGAATGTTGCTTATTCCACATGTTGTACTTGTTATTAACAGGTTATTATATGCGTATCAAGACGGGACAGCGCCCTCAGGTGTCTGATTATGGACGGCTGCTGTCTCCTGTGTACCCTACACCCCTCAGTGGCTTCAGGTGTGTCGAATTCTGGTACATGATGAGTGGTAGGTACTTACAGGAAATTGAGTGTGTGGGACTAAAAAACAAATAACTTGTGACAATACACCCTTTCATGATTACAAAAGTGCGCATGCGCTGACATTGGCATCATTTTGAATTACAAGTAAACAAAGTTGTTTAACTCATAATTTAAGATGGAGCCCATGGCAGAGCGCACAGCGCAGGCAGTGATGCAACAGTACACACGCATCTGATGTGATGGTTATTTTACCTGACTGCTAAGAAAGCATAACATGCTTGTAAGTAAGCAACCAGACAGCTGACAAAGGGCACTAGCGCATCGTCTTGGTTTTGAACGGATTACGAGACCACTGCTCTACCGACTGAGCAATCGCACCTCCTTAAATCTGAAAACATTAATGATGCAATGTTTACTCAAAAAGTAAAATGGCGGCCTTAACCATGAAAGGGTGTATTGTAAGTAAGTAAAATGTATACTTCATGACATGAGCGGATAATTTACAGGAAACTAGTAACAAGTCCTAAGGTCCTTTGCCAATATTTGATTTAAATGTATCACTACATTGACTTACATTCTCCACACTAGTCCCCAAGGCAGTGAGAAGAAATTTCTTGACAAGCTTGAGAGCCTGATAAGCATAGTCGCTGGCTCATGTGAGAATTGTCATTTGTAGCCTAAAACAGTGCAATCATGAGGGGGTGATATCACAATCATTATTATCTTTTAATGCTCTTTTACAGAGGTATTTGCTGAATTTGTGCTCCATGCCACGTATCTGGACGAAAATGATTACATTTATCCTATTGGAATACAAGAGACTTACTCGGTAAGATAGTCAGAAGAAATTAAATTTAATCTTTTGGTTCATATTAACCAAGGCTATGAAGTGATATATCAGTCAAACATAAAAATGGCTGGTTTTGGGAAATTGCTTAATTGTTTTGTAAACTCACACTTGCAATGTATGTCAACCTACCTGTCTTAAGAATTATTAAAAAATATTTTCTGTTGTTTATTACTGATACCCAAGAAAGGGATGGTTAAATATCATGAGAATTTTTTTTCTCCATCCTGATCATCTATCAATTTTTACTAAATAATATTAGTTTTCTGGTTCCTTCACCCCAAATGTTAATTAATTTTTTTCACCAAATTCGAAAGCATTATCTCTGTATGCTTTATTTTACTGTTTGATGATGTGAGAACGTATGCTATGTAAAAGATTCAAAGATTGTGGTGATTTCTTTATGTCAGGTAAGTGAATTTTAAACTCAAAAACACAAGACTGAAATCTTTGCCTCTGTCTGTTGGTTTGTTTTAACATGTCTGCTTAATAGTAAGTATGTGTATGCTTATAAGTAAGCAACCAGGGGACTGATGGCTTTAAGTTCTCACTGAGGGACTTGGTAATGAGGATTAATGCCTTACCAAATAGCACTAGTGCTTCGACTTGAGTTTGAACCCAGGACCTCAAGATTATGAGACCACTGCTCTGCCACTGAGCCATCACCTCCTGTTCATGTGTCTTTGTTTATATTCTAGGATCCAACTTCTGGTTTCTGGCGTAGGGCATCCCTGGAGGTTCCCTCCAGCAACCGGAACATGTTCGTGTTTGACCTGACCGTCAAAGACCCCATCTCTGGAGCCTTTGTTGCCATTGATGATGTCTATATGAGGAATGGCCAATGTAGCAGTCAACTTGGTAAGCCATACATTTCATAGAGTAATAACGGTTAATGTCGTTAAAACAAATGTTACGTTTTTTGTTTCTCTTCACATTTGTAACGCTATGATACTCAATATGATATAACCTGTACATCGCAGCCGGAAGCTAAAATGTCCTTGGTGCCTCAAACTGAGATTTATTATGCAGGGTACCTGCCAATAATTATGGAATAAATAAATCATAAATTTTCTTCAGGTTCCTGTGACTTCGAAGTAGACACTTGCGACTGGACAAACACGCAGAATGCGGATGAGATCGACTGGCTAAGGCATAGCGGTTCTACAGGCACCCAAGGCACTGGTCCAACGTTTGACCACACCACTGGCACCCCATCAGGCTGGTATATGTACATTGACTCTGCCCTAGGCTCCTTCGGGACCAGGGCCAGACTGGAGTCTTCTAGCATCTATCCTCCAGAGGACTTTGCTTGCTTCAGTCTTTGGTACCATATGACGTGCAGTGATGACAGCAAAAATACACTTACAGTGAGTGACCGAGAACCCAATCATTTAACCCTTTGCTTACGGTAACCTGGCTGTCCCTGTATTAAGCCTTTGGGACCTATAAAATTCAGTAGTTAACATGTTAAATTGCAGATAGAAACTTGTATAGTGGTAAAACATTGAATGACACCGGTAGATTTTTTTCTGTGATCCCAAGGCAGTATAAGGCAAGAAAAACTTTGTGAACAATCACTTGTCTGAGAAAGTCCAGAGGAGTCGATGAAAGCTTGCCAGCGTTGCTGTTTAACTGTTATCATGTCACAGGGCTAATCCCCATTTTGCCAAGCCCCAAATCCCCCCGTGCCAGGTTGTTTTGGAGATAATCTGATTAGCGAGAGAAAAATACACAGCACAGTCCAATGAGCATAAACAATAACTGCTATTATGAATGCTGCATTGCACGCACATGGCACTCAAGCGATGGCTCCCTCGCAAGTACAAAGCACTATAACGATAGCGTGCATGCAGCCTTATGGCAGGCTAAGAGTTATCAATTTGGGGGCTCTTTTAGACTTTTGGGCATTTTGGGGGCTAATTTGCCCCGAGCCCCCGTGTATTTTTTGCCTGCAGAGGAGTCAATGATAGCTTGCCAACATTGCTATGTAACCAACAGGATACATCAGCAAGGGGGAGCATGTACAGTATGTCTGTCAAGATGCTCTTGTGCAGTAGTGCCTACTAATTGTTAGGAGACACAGATTATGATTACCCCAACTCACTAATCAAAGTTTTCTGTAATGTGGGTCTCTCAATGTTTCTGTCACTAAAATTCAGGTTGCTTGGGAAACACTTGATGTGACCACAGTGATCTGGTCTTTCACCGAAGTGGAAGAGAACGAATGGAGCTACATGCAACACAGCTTCATTGTCACGGACGAATATAGGGTGAGTAGCATGAACGCGATTTTAGAAGATCGTCACTGAGAGAATCCTCTTTTACATTTTTTAAATTCTAAACTACATGATCATGGTCCTGGAATTTTATCCCTCGTGTGGTGTATTGATGTGCAGTAAATCCTGGGGAAAAAAAGCGATATAGACACATTTATGTGTTTTTAAACAAAAGTGCCCTGTTGGAGCTCTAACCTACAACTTTTGCATCTTCAATCAACTGTGACACCACTACAATACAAATGATTGGTCTGTTTAATAGTGTTTTTGGCGTAGTGTGCTAAAATAGTGTTTGTTTCTTCTCTGAATTTTTTTTTTGGTCAATTTTGTTGTTCTTACTTTTTTGTAATTTTGTTTTGGTCGAAAAAGAAAAATGGGAAAACAATTTCGATCCTCCCCAATAAATGATCAGAACCAAAATTCTTCGGAACTGAAGGGAGTAGTATTTTCCCTCGTGACCATATTTTCCCACAACGCTGCGCGCATGGGAAAATATAACCACTTGGGAAAATAAAATTCCCTTCAGCAGTCCAAAGAATGTTATATTACACCCCCTGCCAGTTAATATCTGTATATTATACAATGTATGTAGATGATGATAGAGGGGATATTGGCTGACACAGCTTCCTGTGATATTGCTATTGATGACCTGTACCTCTTTGACGGAGCTTGCAGCGCTGACACCACCCCTGCGCCACCGTTCAGCTGTCTGGATGGCAGTGGTATAGTAGATGCTAGTAAGGTGTGTGACATGCGCTCTGACTGTGATGATGGCTCCGATGAAATGAATTGTGGTGAGTCTGCTGACCTTGTTTGTTCTTTCCTTCCGTGTATAGCAAAGCTGAGTTTCACATGTACCTGTCAAGGGATTAACATTATGTATTTTCATCCAGTTACCCACACTTCTACTTAAATTCATTGGCTTGAGGCAATATTTAACAAACCTTTGGTCAGAGCACTGTGGGGTCACTAGCATCATGTCTGGGGGGGGGGCAGGAAAGGGGGTACCCTTCTAGGAGGTGGATGAAATACAAATTTACAAGACACAATGGACTAGGTTGTATGTGTGTAAGAGCAATTATTTCATATTCCTCTTCTGTTCTCCTTGGTTTTTTTCTTCCACCCCCCCCCCCCCACCGCCCCCCCCCCCTTGGCCAAACAATTGGGAGCACTTGCCCCCCCCCCCTTCCATAGCTTCCGCTTTAGTATTTTGCCTTTTCTTTCTAATTCATTAAAACACCTGTATATAACTACCACCTGTTTATAAAGACCACATTCTTTTTCCCTTGAAAGTGGTTTCTCATTGAAACATATACTAACAGAACCTGTGCATAGAGACTTACTGCCTTTAAAGACCACTTTTCTTGTCTTCCTTGAGCGGTCTTTATATACAGGTTACACTGTAATACCCAGTTACACTTTGCAAACAACATGAGATATTTCAATTAATCGTTCTTGGTCTTGAAATGTGAAACCAAAAGTTCAGGTAGGTTCATATCTACTATAGATAAGTTTTCTTTCAAGGGGAAATCCCCCGATTTCCAAACATTTCATTTTTGTAGCTTTTATCTATGTTTTATTAAATATGTAGGCCTCCAGCATATATAATGTATAAGGCATTCGTACAGTCTGATTAAAGCCAGTTTTCAATCATAGGGTATTAAAATGAACCTACTGCATACAGGAACCAGGTGGCCCTTTTATCAAGTCCTAGGGAAACAGAGAATTCAGTAGCCAATGAGTTGATCAAAAGAGCTTCAGTAAATTAATTAACTTCAATTTCCTGCAGTACCCCATCTTTTTTCAGTAAGTCATATAATGTGCCATCAGCGTGGTGCATGCCAATTATACCGAGGTTAGAAGAGGTTAGATTTCATTATGAAACATAATCTACTTAGTGTTACAAGATTTCTCTTCAAACAGCTTGAGTAATGTACATGTATGGATATTATACTGGTCTTTCTTATTATACCCAGTTACACTTTGCAAACAACATGAGATATTTCAATTTATCATTTTTGGTCTTGAAATGTGAAACCAAAAGTTGAGGTATCTATATATCTACTATAGATATATCTTCCTTCAATAGGGAAATCCCCTGATTTCCAATCATTTTATTTGTGTAGCTTTTAGCTATGCATCTAAACTGTGAGTGATTCTTGCAAGTGTAATGTATTATGCATTTGTTAAAGATGATTCTCTGAACATGTAGAGTAATGTACATGTAATGTACATGTATGAACATATCTGCTGACCCAAAGGACAGTGATGATGTTAGATCTGCCCTTGTCTCACTCTCTTTGTGTGTCAGTGACCTTCAGCAATGGATGCAGCGCAATATGCTTAAGTTGAACTGCGAAAAGACTGAATTTCTTGTTGCTGTGAGTCCTCACTTCAGTCATCTGGTGTCTGACATTACCCTCACAATTGGTGATGCAGACATCGAGCCCTCAACAACTGTCAGGAGCCTTGGTGTGGTGTTAGATTCTTCACTGAGAATGAATCACCATGTGTCATCACTTTCTAGTACGCTCCACTTCCATCTATCTAATATTGCTCGGATCAGACCCTACCTAGACAAGTCCGCGTGTGAGCATGCTGTACGTGCTCTCGTCACATCTAGGACTGATTTTTCCAATTCTCTTCTATGTAATATTTCTATGTCAAATATCAATCGCCTGCAACGAGCTCAGAACCGAGCAGCAAAGTTGGTGTTCCGTGCTAAGAAG
The DNA here is from genome assembly GCF_000002235.5 of Strongylocentrotus purpuratus. Lineage (NCBI taxonomy): Eukaryota > Metazoa > Echinodermata > Echinoidea > Camarodonta > Strongylocentrotidae > Strongylocentrotus > Strongylocentrotus purpuratus. The sequence goes on along the minus strand of NW_022145606.1, from coordinate 51,043,558 downwards.
CATGACCATGCCTCTCCTTTCCTTCGTCAGCTCCATTGGCTTCCAATAGAAAAGCGAATCACATACAAAATTCTCACAATGACCTACAAGTGCATCCATAAAATGGCTCCCTCCTATCTCCAAAACCTTCTCTCATTACATCAACCAGGAAGGCATGGTCTGAGATCTGGCAACGACCCAACCTTGCTCTCGGTTCCCAGGAGTCGTACACGCTTTGGGGATCGATCTTTTTCTGTTTCCGCACCACGTCTCTGGAACAATCTCCCTCAGGCTGTACGATCTTCTCCTTCTCTCGCTATCTTTCAACGTTCCTTGAAAACCTTTCTCTTTAATAGTTGACTTTATATATTTTTGTGTACGTAATTTTATTGTTTGCTATCAATGTCAATTAAGTAATGTAATGTTGTAAAGCGCTGTGATACACATGTATGTCTGTAAGAGCGCTATATAAATGCCAATATTATTATTATTATTATGCTGCTCAGATTATTATAAAAAAGAAAAAGCTGGCTTAGTGAGTAATTTGGCAATGTCCATGATAATACCATACAGGAATCTGCTCCTTTGAAGATGATGAATGTGGTTATATCAGCGATCCAGCGGGTATGTTTCCATGGGTACGGCAAGGAGGCGGTGTCTCAACCACCCCACCTCCCAACCTCCTTCTTCCACCATCAGACTACCAAGGCGCAGATGGGACATACATGATTGTAAACAACACAGCGACGCCCACGGTGGGCGGGGACTATGCCAGGCTTGTAGGTCCATGGATACAGGAGGCGGGGTCTAGTTGCATCATGCAGTTCTGGTACTATCTTTCAACAGCAGGTAAATAGTAAAGTAATCAGATAATTATAATAATGATAAAGGATGAGGATTCTAATAATGACAGTGATAGTAATGATAATAAGGATAATGATATTAATAATGATAGCGATAATGATAATGATAAAGATCATAATATGTTTAATGGAGGTGCCGTGTAGAGGAGAATGTGTATGTGTATTTATTGGGTTTTTACAGTCGTGTATCGATCATATATGATTATTACGTCGGGGGAACGACCTTTAAAAAGTCACAATCCGAAAGACGTGACTCAGTTTCAAACCTGCTCGTTAAGAACCACCTTTGGACATTAACAACCCACTGCACTATTCGTATAAGAGTAGGGGAAAACCCCATTGTAGTGGTCCACCTGCACACCCCAGTATACCAGTATACCCAGATGGACCTTGTGGAAGATTAGCCATGTGCCAAGCAAGCTATCCAATAAAGTCTACTACTACTACTAATTGAATTAAAATACTACAAATCATTATAATAATTAATAATGGTAGCAATAATAACAATAATGGTAGCAATAATAACAATAATGATGGTTAAGGTAATAATGAAGATGAAAATAATGTGTAGTAATAATAATAGTAATTATAGCTGAAACAACCAATTACTTTGTAAGCAACGTATAGTAAGGAATATGGTTTTAGTTTGGGTTTAATGTAAGGGTTAGTTATATGATTTGGTTCAGGGTTGCAATCACACCTGCAGGAATCTAGTTACTACAAGATATTGATGTTGGATTAATTGTCCCTTATCTCATATAACCATACATTTATGTTGATTTACTTAATTTCTTTGTAATGTTTTTTTGGGGTAATGATAATAACAATAACAAAAATAATAGTGACAATAATAATATGATATTGATGATGATAATGGTATATACTTAAACAGAATTAAGGGGTAGGTATAGAATTGAAATTGGATTTAGTTTAGCTTGAGGGCTTGTGATAGTTCACATATTTTTAAAGATAACTTTTCTTTCCAATGATTAGTATTTTTTTTCTTAATTTCCAGTAAAAAGGTAAGAAAGGCATGTCAGGTAGCCAGCTAAGAAGATTAATCGTAGTCCAAAGTTATGGTAATGTAGTGCGATTCTATTATAAATTGATGCCTATTATTTGTGCTGAACAGCACAGGTGTCAAGTGAAGGTTAACTAACTTTGTAATGTTTGTGTTATAGATGATATCTTCGTCTCATACAAGACGACACCCATTGAAGAAACCATCATGTATCGAACAGCTAACACAAATGGATATTGGCAACAAGGAATATTCTCTGTGGGTAGAATCAGGAACCCTTTCCAGGTAGGCGTTATTTCAATTTCTGCTGTTCTAAAAGTAAATTCAAACATGAGCGCAAGGATTTTAAGAAATCCAACTCAAAGACAAATATACTATCCAATTGTCTACCTGTTTAAATCATGCTCAGATTACACCATAGGTCGTTGTTCCGGACAGTCAAAAGGTATTGAATTTGACTTGGATTAAAACTAAAAGACGAACAACAATAACGGTTGATTTCTGTTGAAGCCTTTGCATTCATGTTTTTATTATTTTGACGGTTTTTATTAAGAAAATTCACAGACAATTAACTGAATTGACATGGATCACAGTCATGAACATGTTAAAAAGAAATGTGCTCAAACTGACCAAAATGAGATACTAACTTTAACAATTCTTTAACAAAAATATCGTCGGTGGGGTGACAAAACCTTGTATCTCATTTTTTTAGATTTTGATTTTTTTGCATAATTTTGTACCTAATGGCCTACGACACCACCTGATAAATCCATGGAACGCCTCCTTCTCAGTTTTTTAACAAATTCCACACAAACACCCTTAAACTAAACCTCATAACTTTAACCCCCTTTGAAGCTGCACTGACAAAACATTGTAACATAAGATATGTAATTCCTTTTCCTCGTAACTCACACACGGCCTATCAGTACTGAAGTTAGTGTATTCAAATCCTCGTAACTTATTCAACCAAATCCTCGTAACTCATTCAGAGTTGAAAGTAAGAACTCGTATCTCAATTTGAATACAAACTAAAAACTTGATCTTAATGTAGATAAACGCAAAAACCTTGTAACTCACTTTCAAATATGAAAACAATTATTTTACTGTATTTCAACAATGACATTAAAAATTGTATAAATATTCCAGTTTTAAAAAGAAAGGATGGTGTCACAGCTCTAAATTTGTTGAGACAGGAATTTTTTTTCGCTCTCCTGAAAATTCATGATTTTTGAGATACAAGGTTTTGTCACCCCACCGATGATATGCTTTTTTTTAATACAACTATGATTCATTGAACAAAGTATATCATCTAATCACCTGTATCTCACCCAACCTCTTTTTGTTTCTTCAACTAGTAGACCATTTTTGTTATGCAATCAAATTTAACGCACAAATTTTTGATAAGTGCCTCGGTACAAATTATTTCATTCATCTGTTACAAATGATCGTATTTCAATAGTCAGAATGCAAATTGCATATATTACTTGTTAGGTACAACAAACCATGTTTTTACTACCTCACAGCAATTAATGTATGGTATTTGCATCCTGACTATTGAAATACAATTATTCATAACAGGTGAGTGAAATAATTTGTAACAACGCACTTACAGACTTGTGCATTAAATTTGATTACATTATGACAATGTTCTATTCCTCCCTCTATTCCATCCATTCCGCGTTTAGATCAACTTCCTAGGGCATCCTGGAGTAAGTTCATCGGGAAGCATCATAGCGGTCAGCGATGTCCTTCTATCAAACTGTGGGTTCCGTGAGACGGAAGGCTCGTGTGGGGTCGGAGAGTTCACCTGTTCCAACAGGGCTTGCGTTGATATGGACCAAGTCTGCAACTATGCGGATGATTGTGGCGATTACTCTGATGAAATAACATGTGGTGAGTGCAATATGTGACCGTATACATTGACTCCATGCTCCATAGAGCAGTATTCATTGCCAGCGCCCCCCCCCCCATGAAAAAGTAAAATGTATGCAAATTTAGGTTATTCTAACTGCTTTCATGATCTTTAGAGATAAATGTTCATGTGAGGTATGTCTATTTTAAAAGGATTTTCAATTTCCATCTGAAACTGATGGCAGCTAATGAACATATCATATAAATCAAAATTTGTTCATTGAGTTAACTTAAGATTGTATGTGTTTGAATAAAGAACATTTCTTTTATGTCATGATCATTGACTCATTGCAAATTCTATTTCACCTCATTTGTATTTCTCCTTTCAAAGACCCTGACAGATACACCGGTAGATGCGACTTTGAATCCAACCTGTGCTCCTACACGCACCTGCCTGGTGATTACCTATGGATCCGTACATCAGGAGCCCTCACCCCTGATACCCAGTTCGCCCCCACCCGTGATCATACATCCAACTCTGCAGGAGGCCATTACCTGCTTGCCGATGGCCTAATAACATCACCAGGGGATATTGCTCGGATGGCATCACCGACATTCCGCGCCACAGGTCTTACATCCAACTGCGAGGTGGGTATAAACTGCCCATCCGAACCCCAGTCCGTCTATCTTTATTTCACAGATCGAGTGTGCATCATCTGTTTAAGGTGCTTTGCCAGTGTACATGTATAATGTGTAAATTATCTGCCCAATATCACAATATTTTCCTGTATATTTTCATTAACTATTAACCACAATTCAATGGACCGGTTTACTAACATATTCAAATTTATGGTTGTTTTTTTCCGTGGGACATAGTGACGAGTTATTCCATTAACTGTTTATAAATGTATGGACTACAGTACTTGTTATCCAGTCTGCATACATTATGTGTTGCTATGTTGGGCAAGCCTCATACCAGCCGTCTCGTTTTAAAAGTATGCATAAAATATTTGAATACGTTATTAAACCAATCTATTAATGTTTAGCAATTTTGATGTGCCATAGCAATATTGCTATTTTCAGGCATAAATGGTCACTCTTAGCCTGAAATGCACAGGATTTCTCTGGCAAGTATTCCATATACAGTAGATGAAAAATGCTCTGTGCAACTGTGCATATTTATTTTATTCACTTCAATTTTAATATTTGTGTTATCTTCTGCAGATTCGACTGTACTTCTTCGGACATGGTACCGATACTGGAGTAATAAATATTTACACTCGAACATCCGTAGGCGGCCCCCTCGAACTTGAAACGAAGCTCTCTAATTTTGCCACTGATAGTTTTTCCTATTATGATGAGGATTTAACCGTTCTGGACAATTTCCAGGTAAGCAAATTTGTATCATATTGCATGTACTCGAACATCTTCAGTTTCATGTTGTTAATGTTATAATGTCGAGCAATGAAGTTAAGACAATAGGACTTCAGTTTGTTGTATAACTTGTAGGGTTGCATCCACGTCCGCTGTCTGCAAATTTGCCAGTATCTGCTAAGTAACAGCATCATATTTTTAAAAAATATTTTAACATTAGTTTGCACATGCATACACTACATATAGCTTAAACAGTATACATGTGTACCACATTATGATAAAACATGTGGAATCATGGAGATTGTATACAATTTGGGCAAAAAAGCAGTCTTCAAATATTGTAGGCATAAAAATGATTACCACAAAAGTCAAATATATCAAAATCATAGTTTAAAATTAGTCATAAAATACAGATTAATAGAGCTTCAACAAATCAAGGTGATGTATGTAACGAGACATTTGCAATCGATGGCATTAAATTCTACATCAAATCAACCTTGTTGACTTAAAGTTGCTCATGCGTGGGTATATATAGGGCAACACACGGGCGTACGCACAGGAGCGTAATACCTGTTGGTTCAGTGTTATGTAGTGATCGCCAAGTTGCCTAATTCACGAACGACTATATACCCATGCTTGAACATCTTTAATACTGATATTCCTAATCAATCCCAAAGGTCGTCATAGAAGCAGTTGCGGGTAGTGGACCGAATGGTGCAATCGCCATCGATGACATCAGCTTCATGAACTGTGACCTTTCGAATGATCCACTTCCTGTTGGCAGTACGCTCGTCCCTCCGACCACTCAGATCCCCTGTCCCATCGCCTCTGACTACCAATGCGGTGATGGACAGTGCATACCCAGGGATCAAGTCTGTGACTTCATCACACAGTGTGACAATGAAAGAGACGAGTTGTATTGTGGTAAGACATCCATATATAAGGACTCTTTGCATCACATTTTTCATTTGGAACATAATTACAGTCAAATCTGCTTCAGTGACCACCTGACTACAAAGACCACCTGTCTAGAATGACCACATTTTTTTTTATTTCCCTTGAAAATGGTTTCTCATTGAAACATGTACTAAAGAAACCTGTCTACATAGAACACTTTTTGTGTTTCCCTTGAGTGGTCGCCATAGACGAGTTTGACTTTATAATGATGAAATAAAACTCCCCAAAATTGGAATACCAGTGCACTTGTGATAGCGTTGTTATAGGCCTAAAAAATGTTGATTTGCTCGTTCGTTGGTTGGTTGATTGCTCTTTAGCTGTGTTGTTGTTTTTATGCATAATTATCGTGTAATATTTGCAAGGAAGTAGCTACTAGTGAATTTGTTTGCCATCCATTTCGAAGCCCATTCTTACCATAAACCCTCACCTTAAACACTGTGCCCACTTCACTTCACTTCAACTAATTTTCATTTCTACCTTAGGTGCATGTGAGTTTGACGATTCAGAGACATGTGGCTCGGAGAACTTTGGTTGGCAAATGAGAGAGGCTGGCTCTGATTCTGATTATCTTCCCACCGATCACTTCAACAATGCGTCAGGTAAGACCGCACAACTTCATAATAAAGGTTTAACCTTTCAGGACAGGAATGATCTTTTAGGGCTAAATGTCCCTGAAAACAATATACATGGGCGAGAATGTTATTGAAAAGTTTTTTAGAATGGCCAGTTTTGATTAAAAAACAATAATTATTAATCTCTCAATGTGTTGCCAATTCGAGGACTTTAAAACTCATTTTCCTTTTTTAAATTCCCAGCATCAAATACAATATAGTCATTCAAACAAAAATAGTGTATGCAGAACATTTCACCCTTCCTACTAAATTCTACTAAGTTATTGAACCAAACCACAAAATGTGGAATAAATGTTGCAAACTGGTTGAAAAGCTCGTATCCATCCCGGCAGAAGCTCAAGGCACCTATAAAGTACTGTTATTACCATGGCTTTAGCCCAGCAGCATAAGTCGATAAAAGCATTATCGGATTAAATTTCTACCACTTGCCCTATCATGTATCGTTGGCTTTTTGCATTTAGTCGCTGCTTATCCTGAAGCCTGTAGTCTATATGGGCGTTAAAAAGGTTCGGTTGTTGGAAATTGGTAACTATGCAAAGCCATCGTGTTGCACAATACAAACCTTACGCCAGTTGGTGCCTACTGCTTTGTGCCGATAAGCACATGTAGCAAGCAAGCATCCATGCAGAAAGGCGACAAAAGTAAGCAAAGTGTTTAAGTCACTATGCTCACAGTTATTATTTGTTCCTTCCTTTCACTGCAGCACCTGGCTTCTATCTAGAGAGCATTTATGGCTACAACACCCTGACAACCCCTCTGGTTGGACCCACTGGACCAGCCTGTCAAGTCGAGTTCTACTACTACATGAGTATGTCATCAACTCAGTTAGAACTGCGTGTGCGAATAGAGGATGGTCAGCAGCTCTTTGTGGTCAGGGGGAGCCAGAACCCTGGAACATGGGAATATGGAGTGGCCTATATCGGGGTCTTTGATGAGCAGATAAAGGTACTGAAAGAAAGAGGGTTTTTATTCCCTCTATCTCTCTCTCTCTCTCATGAAATGTATCTGAAAGAAACTGAAAGAAAGAGGGTTTTTATCCCCTCTATCTCTCTCTCTCTCATGAAATGTATCTGAAAGAAACTGAAAGAAAGAGGGTTTTTATCCCCTCTATCTCTCTCTCTCTCTCATGAAATGTATATCACCGCTGCCACCAAATAAGTTTCACAAAGCTTTTTTTCAATGACAAATGACAAAATTCAGTGACAAATCTGCTGATAACCAATCAGGTGCAAGGATTTCAGTAGCTTATAACAAAAACTCATTTTTCACTGATGACAAGTTTTGTGAAACACCCCCCAGATTGCTTGTTTGATGTTTAAACTAATTTTGAATTAATGTCACCATTTTGAATTACCTGACAAGATTCATAAACGTTTGTGTCTAATTACCACAGACCTTTATCCAAATTCCCGAAAAACATGTAAGATGTTTTGTACTGACCACTAGTTCATGAAATAACATCGTGCACTGTTTTTGTGTAGGGCATGTAAAAACAAAAGACTAGATTTGTCCATAAGTTCAAAGGTACGTAATTTGCTCACTAATCACAACTTACTGTATTAACATCTAACCAAGCATTCCATTCTTGTAAAGTGCACGATCACATTATGGTATCACGTCCCTATGCACTCCCATTGAGTTTTTGAAACTATTACCCCGGTTTTAGCTTTAAGTAATTTGAAATTTGTTTTCTATCTCTGTCAAATTCAATTTTATACCACCCTATCACCTCCAGTTTTATAATTTGGCAAGTATTGATACATGTCAGCATGCCCCAACCCTTAAGTTTCTTAATCAAAAAAATGATGTGCTGTGTCTAGGGGAATGGTTAGACGTTAAATTGTGGCCCTGTGTAGAGAAGAGTCAACACCTTAACACATTAAGAACCCACTGCACTATTCTTATAAAAGTAGGGGGAAGCCCTGATGTAGTAGTCCATCGGTTTTGCACACCCCATTCAGTTATACCGGGAGGAGAGACTGAAGTGTTCCAGTGGTTTATTTCACTTTTCCTCTCCCAGGCACAAGTGATGAAAAATACCTAACGACAATAATAATAATAATACTCAATCGAATGATTATAATTGTTACTCAATGACCATCTCTTCCATTATATCTCAACAGCTGAGCTTTGATCACATTTACCTGTTCCCAATTGATGGTCCTTCTGCTTTTACAATGGCGCTGGATGGCATCAGTTATCTTCAGTGCCTTGGCAATTCCTCCGTATCTCCAGGTATATCTTCTTCAATATTTGATGTTCATTATTATGAATCATATGCACTGATGTGGAGATACCTGGAAGTAGTAGGGTTAATGATTGGGTTTCGGCCTCTGCTAAGTTTCTGAAATCTGGGTGTTTCTTCATGAAATCGACACAAGTATGATTTTAGGACATTGCATTAAACTTGTGTTGAATTGCCTGAACATTATGATGTGCATTGTGCAATGGTGAATGCTTATATAATGCACATGTTCATAATGTTGTGATGCTCCAGGCACTACAACATATTATCTTGGTTATAACAGGCGCCCAAAAATGTGACCTGGGATATCAGGTACCCATTTTCACCTGATTTAATGAGTTGTCAAAGGACGTTAGTTATAAGCTGGGATTGGAACCCTCAATCCTTGGACTGAGAGTCAAGTGATTGATCCACTATACCACTGTACCTCCATAATTGACATGACCAGGGGGTGTTTCACAAAGATCCCAAGTTGAACTTAACTCTAAGTTGGACTGAAATATTATGGAGAGCCATTTGTAGCCTTGAAATAAAATATATTAAAAAGCAAAAATTCAAGTATATTAGACTTTTTATAAATTCCATATCGAGAACATGAACTCTCCTTGATAATAGGAAATATAAATGATTTGAATCAACATTCTGTGCCTTTTAAAATAAATTTTACAAAATATTTTCATAGATGCTAACGGCTTTCCATAATTTTTTAAGTCCAACTTAGAGATAAGTTCAACTAAGGATCTTTGTGAAACACTCCCTGGGCTGTGATCAGAGGTTGAATGCTATGTGTGAAATTGTATCATAATCATTCTCCTCATATGTTATGATATTTGTAGATATAAGCTGTACATTTGAAGATGGTCTCTGCGGATACATCCAGGGCTTGACTCCAGATGAAGACGATTTTGATTGGTCGAGAGCAAGAGGAGAAACAGATTCCGAGTCTACCGGTCCTCGGTTTGATCACACCACTGGTTCAGGTATGTAACCCTAACTGGCCCAAGCGGTTTACCCCGTTTCCAAATTTTATCAAAATATGAACAACACCTACCGTTCAAATGCCTGCACTTCTTTAATCATATCTTGCATTACAAAAATGCTTTGCACAGTAGTTGTAGGACATTCTTAACGCTTTAAAATGATACCACACATTCCCACTTAATGAGATGAGAATTATCGTGAAATAAAAATTAGTTTCCTGTCAGTCCTTTATGTTCCTGTTCTGCGTGTGTTGAAAAACGAATATGTTACATTACATTCTTCAAGATATTGTGATTATCACAAACATCATGAATCGTGAAGTGTATTTGGGAAAATAAAATTTGACAACATGAAGACATTCAAAGTGGAAATAAATGAGGACAGCACACAGTGGTAAGTTAATTAGTGTAAAATATGGATACCATGGATGTCTTTAAGAAAGATGATTTGATTTCACTAGACTCTTCCCTTTTCCTATTTTTATGACTCCAGGGTACTACATGTACATCGAGGCCGACGGACCAGCTGACGGCAAGAAAGCCATTCTCAAATCCCACCCTCAGCGAGCAACCAGCGATGATGGCGTCTGTCTCACCTGGTATTACCACATGTACGGACCAGACGTTGACAAGTTTAACGTCTACATCCAGCAGGGTAGTCAAGCCACGCCCATCTTCAAGCGCCAAGGCACGCAGGGTAACCAGTGGAAGTATGCTCAGTGGACCGTGACGTCAAGTATTTCATGGGGGGTCAGTATACACGCTTTGATTGCCATTTCATACTGAGTTACAGCCTCATTTTCAATACAGTCATTAAAATAATGTCCTTCCATGTAGTTACATCAGTGTAGGTTTTAGGTTAGGAATTTGTAAAAGTTGGATTTGTTTTAGGGTTAGTTTTACTACTGTTTGGTTCAAGTTAGGATGTTACTTAGTATAGAAATTTGACTCTCAAATTGACCATGAGCATGTCGTCTATTCTGAGCCAGAAGGGCATGAATTCTGTGTTAAAACATATGAGTTAATGCCCTTCTGGTTCCAAACAGACGATGTGTAGTACATGTAACCAACTTCTGATTGTTTTTTCTCCAAACTTAACTGAACCACGAACCTGCATTTGATGTCTCTTTCCACCCTTTTGAATTGGTTTCAATCACAGTGTATTCTTTGTCTGATTTTAAGGTTGCTTTTGAAGCCTACAAGGGACTAGGAACTGCAGGAGACATTGCTATTGATGATGTCATTGTACTTGATGGCGCATGCTCTGCACAAAGTAAGTCATCAAAGTTATGAATACATTCTCTAACAGCATAAAGCCTACTAAATATTGACTACTCCTATGAATTGCATGGCTGACAGTTTATCCATAAATAAGATTACAGTACCATTACTTGTCACCTTTGATAGGTTGCTTAGAATTATGTTTTCTTTTTCCAGGGGGGCGTTTCACAAAACTTGTCATCAGTGATAAATGACAGTTTTTGTTATAAGCTACTGAAATCCTAGCCTCTGATTGGTTATCAGAAGAGTTGTCTTTGCCTTTTGTCATTTGTCATTGAAAAAAAGCTTTGTGAAACGCCCTCCAGGAACAGTGTAAAACGTTATATGATGGCAGCAGTGGGATAGTGAAACTGTTTTCTCAGACCTTGTTTACCACTATTTATAGGATTCCTAATAATAATAATAATAATAAACAATATTTATAAGGCGTTTAATACTGGTGTCTCTAAGCGCACCATATTCTGACTTAACAATTATTTACCAAAACTTATAATAAACACACAACTTATACATCTGTTCTTTATTCAATAAATCATGCATATATAATAATAAAAAATAAGATAAGAGTGAGATCAAACATACATACAAGAGGTCAAACATAGGATCAAACATAGGATCGAACAAACAAAAAATAAGACGGTGTGCACCTCCTTTGACCGACTCACAACTGCGGAATATTATTTATGAATTAAAAAGGTGCGTTTTCAGCAAGAACTTGAATTTCCTGTCATACTTTTCGTGCTGTCCTGAAAATGTTGATAATATGGCTTGGATGTTCATTTCTGTCATTGTTTGGAATAATTCTTGATTGTGTTTCTGTAGAAGAGCACTGTTGGGAGTTTTATTTTCATCATAGCGTAGTAGAGCATATGTACTATTTAATTCTTTACTTAGAGCCACAAATATGTGTGGGTTCCTGTAAGTGGGACACTGAAATTGTCACAAAGTGGGTCCCTAATTTATGGAATTACCCATATATATAGTTCTTCTACATGTATATAAATTGATCTAATTATTATTATTACTTATCAATTGATGATTATCACAATTTTTGAAATTCAAATTCTTACAGGAACGTGTGATTTTGAGGCTGGTTTTTGTTCCTGGACTCAAGACTCTTCCGATGACTTTGATTGGTCGATCGGTAACAACGGAGACCCCTCAGAGGGAACGGGACCTCCTACAGACCACACAATGGGAACAGATCTAGGTGTGTTCAATCATTATGTTCAAATATTTATCCATCTTAATGGTTGTGAAATGTGTAATATGCAGTGACTTATCACTAGGGCCCTATTTTACAAAACTTGCCGTCAGTGACAAATGACTGTTTTTGTTATAAGCTAGTGAAATCTTTGCTTCTGATTGGTTATCAGCAGATTAAATACTGTCAATGAAAAAAGGCTTTGTGAAACGGGTCCCTGTTCTACTTCTTTGTACCATGGAAATTGTAGGTCGATGTGTTTGTTTAGTATATCATAATCAAATGCAAGTTTTGTCTTTTGATATTACTATATCAAAAAAGCTATTCAATTAATACACAGGCCTTCATAACTGACAACATTGCCCTACACATTTTTTTGTGATTACGCATGTATACCTTTATAACTCAAGAAAAGACTTACTGCCTTTGAATTGTTAAGAACCATTTGATAATGATGATATGGATAGCTCCACTGGTAAGATTTAATGAATATCTGCACTCTTTAAGAATTTGTTGGGCTGGTGAATAGAAAGAATCAAAGGAAAACGATAGCTTAGTTCATGTTTCATTTCATTTTGATTAGGAATGTTTGCCTACGTGCACACGGCCCAGCCTCCTAGAGCTGACGGGGAGATAGCCAAGCTCTTCAGCCCAGTCTACCCTGCCTCTACCAGTGAATGTCTGACCTTCTGGTATCATGTCTATGGGACCACCGTTGGAAAGCTGGAGATCCTCATCTACGACACTGTCTCTGAACAATCTACATCCATCTGGCAACAGACAGGTTTGAATTTAGAATTATAAAGTAAAGCTATGGTGTTCACATTCTTAAAACAATATAATGATAATAATAATAAATACTTATAAGCGCACTTATCTAATAACTTACTCAAGGCGCTATACAAATCAAAATACACAAATCTCTCTTTCAGAATTTTAACAGCATAATATCGTTAGTAAATATAACCTTTTTAACATGTTTCTGAAAGGTTTCTAGGCATCAAATAGCACTTGGCAGCTTGTTAGGTGCATACTGTTTTGTGCAAAAATGCATGGGTGGTAAACCATTGACCATGCAGAGAGCAAAGAAAGCAACATAAGTTTTAACAAGCATCAGTAGTTACCCTGAATTTTAATGTTTTGATATCATCTTAGAAGCAACTCTGGTAATTTCAACACCTTCACTCTCTCTCATTCTCCTCTACATGTTACAGGACACGAGATGCAATGGTATTATGGTCGTGCCTCTCTCACCCCCTCCCATCCTTACCAGATTGATATCAGTGCGACTCTCGGGGATGGTTTCAATGGTGATATTGCTATCGACGATCTAGCAATCCTTGATGAATCTTGCTCCAGACCAGGTATCCATGAAAATATAATTTAATCAGATTCTCTAACAGCACCATCTTGATTTTTGTTGTTGAAGCAAGAGCTGTGATAACTTTGGGATAGTATCAACCGCATTATTGCTATTGATGATCAATCACTGCTAGATAAATCATGCTTCATACCAATGACCTGTCTTATAAAGAGTTGTGATTGATTCATATCAATCCCAAGTCCCAAATCCCTAATCAATCGCAAGTGTGCAGTCCCCTATCTCCTATGTATCGGTCAAAATAAGGTGTAAGGCAGGGCCTAAGTATAAACAATTTGTTGTTGGTGATTGTTTCTGTTATTGTTGGTGTTGCTCATCATATATATATTTCCTTTGGATGGTGAATGGCTTTTAGTTATAAAGATTCAAATCTTTATAAATATTGTCTTTTTGGGGCATATATTTGTTAGCACTCCACATCAATGTTTTAATCCACACCCCACACCTGCTCCTATTTCCCCTTTACTGTGCATTCACAATTTAGCTTATTGAAGAGTTGTTGGTATATCTGTCTATCTCGTCATTCCGTCAAACTTCTGGAAAGACACACACTCTCATAACATTCTTTCCCTATCAGCGATCCAGCGGGTATGTTTCCATTGATACGACAAGGGGGCGGAGTCTTCACAACCCCACCCCCTGTCCTCCTTTTTCCATTGGCAGACTATCAAGGTGCCAGTGGGACATACATGATTGTAGACAATACAGCAACTCCCATAATGGAAAGAATCAACTTCAAAACTGGGGAAGATATATGTAAAGGAAACTTTTAAAGCCCTGCTGCACTACTTATAGCTACTTGTGCCCTCTATATAACAAACAATCTCCAATCGGTGCCTGTTGGTTCCCCATGATCTTCTTCTTATGTTAATTGAGAGCTGATTTGATGGGATAACCACCTGTAAGTGACCTTGCAGGGAGGTCTAATCCCCCCCCCTGGTTAAACTAGTGTGGACGGGCTGTAAGTTTCTGTTCACTCGATTTACTGGTAACATCAAATTACTTTTGTTCTTCAGGTTACTGTGATTTTGAGCAGGACAAGTGTGGATGGAGCGATGAGCAAGAAACAGACACCAGGGATTGGTTGCGTAATAACGGCGCAACTCCCTCCCCTTACACCGGTCCATCCTTTGACCATACAACGGGAACACAACTGGGTAAGACCAATAATGTCTTGATTAGAAGTGTGAAAATAGATATAGCTCAGTTTTTTAACTCAGTAGTTCAAGTGCGCTGTTACTTTTCCTCGTGAATCTGTACATTTGTAGCAATCTTCACATGATTTTCTATTTCTTTAAACATTATATTTGTCTGTGAACAACAATGTTTGCAGTTATGTACTGAAATATACAAGTTAAAGATGTTTGTATTGAGATATAGATATCTTTTATTTGTATGTTATTTTATTATATTTATTACCTTTACTTTCTCAATTGAACTAGCTCCCCATCAGGTCCCAGATTAATTACAAAATGATTCTTCTCACATTCAAAGACATCCATAGTCTGGCTCCTCCCAATACTGTCCTGTCTGAACTCATAACTATCAGGCAACCATGCCCATACTCCCTTCGGTCCTCTCAAGGCATCACGCTGAACCACCCATCTCCCAAGATGCTACCCACACTTGGTGACAGATCCTTCAGAACTGCTGCTCCCAAACTGGAATAACCTACCCAGATTACTTCGGAACCAGCAATCTCTCAATACAGTCAAACCTGTCTATATCGACCACCAGAAGGAAATTAACACAAAAATGGCCTTTGTAGACAGGTTCCTTACATGTTTCAATGAGAAACCGTTTTCAAGGGACACAAAAAATGTGGTCTTTATAGACAGGTGGTCTTTGTAGACAGGTGGTCACTAAGGCACGTTTGACTGTACCTTCAACAAATATATTTGTTTTGTATTTTCAGGGATGTACGTGTACTATGAGGCTGAAGACAATCCTTATAATAGTTGGGCGGATCTTGTGAGTGAATACCTCCCTCTAACATCAGCATCATGCATAACTTTCTGGTACCATATGTTTGGCAATGGTAAGTGAATCATAATAAAATACAAAATATATAAATAAATAAATAAAAAAACAGTGCTTAAAAAGCACTTATCACCGAGTCTCTAAGCCCTATAACAAACAAGATTTAATGATAAACAATTACATATTAAACGAAACATAAAGAAAATGCAAATAAATCTACAAATTACAATACCTATGAATTTCACATCAATGTGAACAGAGTAAGTTAATCATCAAAAGCAATTTTGAATAAATGTGTCTTAAGACATATTAATGACACCATTCAACCCATTTGCAATTCCGAATTCGATATCACAATAATAATAATATTCTAGGTTGATATAGCGCTTAATACATCAGTAATCTCCTCAGCAACAGTCCAAATTCAAGAAAACCCCCTTAAGGCCTACAAAAAAGATTTTGTATTGCCCTTTAGGTGCCAAAACATGGGTCGGAAATCTTCTTTTTTTTTTCTTCTCCGTCTTTGGGCTGACTTTGCTCAGTTTTTAATGCGTTAATATTTTTTTTCTCTCAAAAACAGTTACAAAAGCTTTTTTAAAAAGCCGACCGTAGATTTAAAAAAAATTGGGGTTGGTCGCAAAGGGCAATACAACATCCTTTTAGGCCTAATGTGGTGTTTTTTATCAGCACAAATATGACAGAAGTCCTTGTGAACAACCCGGGATATGCTGAGATTCAATGCATTCAAACAGAAATTTATAGAGGTATCATACCTTCCAGATGTGCTTAGAGACCCGGAAGTGCTTAGATTTATAAGTAAATTGTGGAGTATTCTCCTCGCGATCTTTTTCACAAATATTTGCAACCATGTTTTTTTTCTATTATAAAGCTATTGGTAGTTTGGAAGTGTACACGATGGGAATGGATGATACACAGATTGGGCCTCAATGGAGCATGACTGGTTCACAAGGCGATGCATGGGTCTTGGGCGCCGCCGACATTGCCTTCAATGGAGAATTCAGGGTAGGTGGACCTTAGTACACAGGGCTAGGGTTTACACAGAGAGAGAGGGAGAGAGAAACAGTGTGAATAGAGAAAGATGTGTAAAAAGAGTGAGAGAGAGTATGAGAGAGAGAGAGAGAGGAGATGGTGGTAGAATATTGGGTCTGGAAAATGTTAATCCAATTTACAAATTTTCCAATGAAAGAGAGTGGGTTAACCATTTGGCTATTGAATCTCATAATTCCTATAGGTTTAACACAGGTACCACATGGTTTGAATAAGTAATGGGTTATTAATGTATGCATCAATCCCTTGTTTTGTTTTTAATGACAGGTTGTTTTCAAGGCTTCAGGGAATGAGGGCGCTCAGGGCGACATAGCTTTGGATGACATTGATATTCAGTCTGGATCCTGCAGTGATGGTGGAGCACCAACAGCTATACCTGTCGTCTGTAAGGATTCTTTTGTGTTACAATCCTTTAGTCAAACAGTGACTACCACAACCATTATAGAAATTATTTAATTTCATTTATTAACTTCACACTCTCCTGTGAAAACATGTGAAGTACAAAATCATACAATACAAAAAGAAATAAACAGACAACAATCAAATAATTGATAAAAGGGAGAAATAATGAGTAAACTACATGTATTATATGGATTGGAAAACAAAATGAAATGTTGCCTGTCAGGGTTATTCCCAAGAATAATTGTATCATCACATTGTAAACAAAGGGAGGGGTGGTCATTGGAATAATACAATTACTGGCTAAGAAATAAAATGATGGTGGTCACAGCATTTTGAATAACTTACTCAATATCATCATATATGAAAAAAATATAAACACAATTGGTCTATTATTCAAGATTACCTATGATTGCAGTGTACAGCTTTGAACCTTCAAACTGGTTCATTCAGATCATTGGTTTGATAGAGAGTTTATGTGTCAATGATTTTCTAGCTGTCAGCAGATATCAATTTATTTTCTTTCTCTCCTTATCAGCGATGGCTTGTACATTCGAAAGCAACATGTGTGCTTACATCCAACTGACCAGCGACCAGTTTGAGTGGAAAAGAACCTATTGGTACTCCAACACTAGAAGCACCGGCCCATCCTTTGACCACACTAGGGGGGATAGTAACGGCTATTACGTCTATATAGATGCCAGTGATCAGAGCCCTGGAGACAAAGCCCAGCTTGCAGCTCCAACTCAGAACCCGACCGGCGCTGGGTCAACCAAGTGTTTAGTGTTTTGGTATCATATGTATGGAGTGCAAGTGAACAGACTGAATGTGTACCTGAGACGTTACAGGTCACAGGTCACCGAGGATAGCATCATCTTCACACAGTATGGCTCACAAGGGAACCAGTGGATCAAGGGAGAGAAAGAGATCACTACCGAGGATACCTGGGCGGTGAGTCCTAGCTTGCCTATCCTTTCTAATGGTTCTAGGACGATTACCTCCTGGACGATTACCCCATGGACAATCACCCTCCGGCCAATTACCAGAAGGACGATTACCCCCTGGAAAACTACCATTTTTAGGGGTGGGGGTAATTGTCCCGGGGGGGGGGGGGGATATCTATGGGGGGTTATTTCCCGGGAGGTAACTGTCCTCGGAGGGTGGTTGTCCTTGGTGGGGGGGGGGGTATAATCCGTGGGGGGGTAGTTGTCCTGATACGCTTTCTATTCTCTCAATTTTGTGAAAATATATATTTTTATATCTCACTGGATTCCACTCTTATTTGCCTTTGTTCGCTCACACTTTACACTTACTCTTTATTATTTGTTCATTCTCAGTGTTGATTGACATTGTTTTGATGTGATATTTTCTCTCATACGACAATGTTAACCTCTTTAATCAGTGACTTATACTGTTTAGAAATGATAGTGTTTCATAGCACATGTACTCTATTTCACAGAATTGAAATGTATACATATACATGTACATGCAATTCATGAATTTTGACAGTTAATAATTATAGGCCCTGACATTTTTATTTGTTTCATGGAATGTGACCACAGACCTGGGGGGGGGGGGGGTATTTCACAAAAAATAAGATTGACTCTAAGTTGGACTTAACTATGACAGGCCGTTCATGCCACTATTTGCTCTCACCATTTACTGGCATCGGTCTCTCAAGGGACTTACAAGTCATGGTCACAAATCTACAGAATTTACATTTTTTGACAATTCATTATTGAAGGAAGAATATTATCTAAAGATCTTAATGTTGACAGTAATCAGTGGCATAAACGGCCTGCCATAGTTAAGTCCAACTTAAAGTTGATCTCAGTCTTTGAGAAACAACACCTAGTATGTTAATATATTTATATAATCCATTTAAAGTTTGATCAAACTTCTGAACTGCTTGTATCTTTTGTTTTTTATGCAGATTATTTATGAAGGTGTAGTGGGAGATGGTCAGTATGGTGATATAGCACTGGATGACCTCAACCTCTATGATGGTGTCTGCCCACAACAAGGTACGCTCTATCTCTCTATCTCTTTTGCTCTCTCTGTGTATCTCTTTCTTTCTCTATCTGTCTCGCTCTTTCTTTCTCTCCCTGTATCTCTTTCTCCTTCTATTTCTACGTATCTCTCTTTATCTCTCCCTCATTCCCTCTCTTACACTCTTACAAACACACACTCTCTTCCCCCCCCCCCCTCTCTCTCTCTCTCCTCCCTTTCTCTCTCTCTCTCCCTATCTCTCACTCCCACTCTCTCACCTTTCCACTCTTTCATATTGTATTTCCCAATTGTATTTTCCTTTATTATTTTGTTAATACTCAAATCTAATTGTTTTGGGAGTCCCAATTTCATCTTTTATGTTAATTTGCTTCACCATACGCTATTCCTCTGTATCTATGTTCAATTCATGTAAACACACCAAATTCCTGTTGATTACCGTATTTGCCGGCGTAAAGGCCGCAGTATTTTTGGAAGAGAAAATATCAAAATGAGTGTGATTTTGAACTTGACTTCTCTCTCCCTCCCTTTCCCTCTCTCACACATACAAACACACTCTCTCTCTCTCCCTCTCTCTCTTTATCTCCCTATCTGTCTTGCTCTTTCTCTCACGCTGTATCTCTTCATATTCTATGAAATGCCTTTAACTTTTTTCTCAATTTCTTCCTAGTTGAGTGTGATTTTGAGCTTGACTTTTCTCTCTCTCTCTCTTTCCCTCTCTCCCACACTCTCTCTCACTAATGCACAAACACACACACTCTCTCTCTTTATCTTCCTCTCCTCTCCCCTCCCTCTTTCTTCCTACCTCTCACTCTCTCTCCCTCTCTGTATCTCTTTCTCTCTATGTCTGTCTCGCTCTTTCTCTCATGCTGTATCTCTTTCTATTCTATGAAATGCCTTTTTTCTCAATTTCTTCCTAGTTGAGTGTGATTTTGAGCTTGACTTCTGTTTCTGGACTCAAGACCAATCTAACTCCTGGCAGTGGTTGAGGAATGCTGGACCAACACCCACGGCAGATACAGGACCATCATACGATCACTCTACTGGAACAACATTTGGTAAGGAGTAGAGGGCAAAAATGAAATTGCTACAATCATTATAGGCCTAAAAAAAAAGATGCTGTACATATGTCGGTAGGTCAGAAATCTTTTTTTGTTTTACTCCCTCTTTGGGCTGATATTTCTCAATTGTGAATGCTTCAAATACATTTTGTCCCAAAAAACGGTAGAAAAAAAACTTTAAAAAAAAAACGACCATAAATTTCTAGATTTTTGGGCAATACAACGCCTTTTTTTGGCCTGATAGTAGTCAAGATAGCATTGCTTTTGAGTGCATGTGGCGATTGCACTAAAAGTTGTTTCCTTGATGACTAGACTGCAAAAACGAAATTGCTACAACCATTATAATAGTCAAAATACACATGTAGCTTTACCTCTAAGTGCATGTGTTTGTTTTTCATTGTACTTATGTCGGTAACAAATGGATACCAAAAAACAAAATGCTACAGCTAGAATGAAAATAGCTTAGGGTTTAAATTCTTCCACGAGTTCATTTAATAGTGATGGAATAATTTATATTTCAGTGGACGTACAGTTAACTTTGGATAACTCATAGACGCACAAGGAATAACATATTTTTAGGCCAAATTATATGCTAAACCTGTGTTAGAGGAGGAGGCGTTGGAATATTTTTAGATGAAAAGTTGTGTTATCGATTACGGGATGACTTGAATCCCACGTGTTCTTCATGTGAAACTGTATTTGTTGAAATTAATATACCTCGATTAAAAAGTATTGGTGTAATCTACAGACCCCCGAAGTCCAGTTTATATCAATATATGACATATTTTGATAAACTTTTGCAAGAACTTTCCAAGGAAAATAAACAAATATATCTCCTTGGAGACTATAATATTGATTTATTGAAAATTACTTCAAATAGTATTATTACTCTAATGAACCAAATTGCGTCACATGGCTTCTACATTCAAATTAACCTTCCAACCCGTGTAACCAACTCATCCCTTTCTATTATTGATAACATATTAACAAATGACAATGATATTACTCCAGGTATTTTTTATTCCTCAATTACTGATCACATGCCAATTTTCTGCTATAAGAGAGGTGTTTATAAAAATGTTTCAGAACAGTCCTATACTTACAGGAAAATCAATGATTTAACGATTAATAGTTTTTTTTGTTGAATTAAGTAATATTGATTGGGGTGACGTACTAAGGTGTATGGATGCTGATAAAGCTTATACTTTATTTATGAATATATTCCTTAAATTGTATGATAAACATTTTCCTCCTACATCAACAAAAAAGAGAAGAAAAAATAGGAAACCGTGGGTTACCAATAAAATATTGAAATTGATTAAGAAAAAAAATAAATGTTTTAAAATATTTTGTCAAACAAGACGTACAAGTGATGAGAGAAAATTTAAAAAAATTAGAAATAAAGTTATTAATGCCCTTCGTAGAGCTCGTCAAGAATATTATAAGAACTTGTTACAATTGAATCGAAATAGTATTAAAAAGACCTGGAAAACAATTAATGAATTATTGGGTAAAAAGAAAAGTCAAATTCCAAAAACATTTCAATGTAACGGAAAATTATTTACTGAGCCTATTGAAATAACAAATCAGTTCAATAATTATTTTATTAACATTGGAAAAACTGTTAGTGACGCGGTACCACAATCTATTCATTCTTCTCATTTTTATTGTCGAACAAGTGTTGTTGATTCCATCTTTTTATCACCTGTACATACGAGTAAATTAATTAATGTCAGTAAATACCTAAGAAGTAATGCAAGTTGTGGAATCGATAATGTAAGCTGTAAAGTTGTTAAGCGGGTTATCCATGCCATTGTATTGCCGTTAGTTCATGTATTTAATCTTTCCATTGTATCTGGTAAAGTACCCTTAAAACTCAAAGAATCTAAAGTAATCCCTGTTTTTAAGAAAGACGACCCCGGCAAATTTGTAAACTATAGACCCATATCCCTCTTACCATGTTTTTCTAAATTAATTGAACGACTGATCTATAATCGGTTATATAAATTTTTAAATATCAACGATATTTTAAGTGACACTGAATATGGATTTAGACCCAGCTATTCCTGTGAACATGTTCTTTTAAAAGTCCAACAAAAAATATTAGATTCATTTCAAGCTAACGAACATATAATAGGGATTTTCTTAGACTTATCTAAAGCATTTGATTCTATGGATCACTCGATACTTTTATTTAAACTACAACAATGTGGAATACGAGGGATTGCATTAGACTGGTTTAGGGACTATCTTTCAAACAGAGTTCAACATACTTTTGTCCTCGGTGTTTTGTCTTCTTCGTTAAATGTCTTTATTGGGGTACCTCAGGGATCAATACTGGGCCCCCTGCTATTTCTTTTATACATAAATGATCTTTGTAAATCTTCTAACTTATTAACCTTCTATCAATTTGCTGATGACACTAGTATATTTTTTTCATCTAAAGATTTGAATTATACTGTGCGCTTTCTAAATAATGAGCTTAAGAATATATCTGACTGGTTAAAAGCAAATAAATTGTCCCTGAATGTTGACAAAACTAAATGTGTTTATTTTCGAAAAACTAAATATAATATAGGATCTAAAATTTCCAAAATTTCCGATATAGCTAGCAATAACGGTCCTTTAATTAATAACAATAATATTCCCATTTATATTAATAATAAACTTATTCAATTAAGTAATTCTGTTAACTTCTTGGGTGTCGTATTAGATAATTGCTTGGGATTTAAGGACCATATCACAAATGTTTTACATAAGATCAGCAGAAATGCTGGCTTGATAAATAAGCTAAAATATAGTTACCCGAAAATTTGATAACTTTATATCATTCCATTATTTTCCCTTATTTGAAATATTGTAATATTGTATGGGCCACTAATGCAACACAAACTGAATTAGACTCACTATTTAAAGTTCAAAAGAAATGTTTAAGAATAGCTACCAATTCTCATTATCTAGCACCTTCCGCACCTTTGTTTAAGAAGCTATCATTATTAAATATATATGATATAAATAAGCAAGAAATCGCAACGTTCATGTACAAATATAAAAACAAGTTGTTACCTGCCCCCTTTTCAGACCTCTTTCAATATAATAGTCAAATTCATAATTATAATACACGGCTTTCCAACAAATTTCATTTATGGTCTGTTAACTCTAGTTATGAAGCTAAATCAATGAGTTATCTAGGTCCTAAACAGTGGAATATGATTCCCCAAGTAATAACGAAATCACAATTCATATCTTCCTTTAGAAAACAATATAAAATCTTACTACTAAATAATTATTGATCAGCACAGTTGTTGATTTTTTTCCCTTTTTTCTAATTTTATATCTGAACCCTCTTTCATTGTTATCTTGTTTTCCTTTCCTTTCTTTTCCCCCTTTATATATTGTTTTTCTTCTCCCTATTTTACTTTCTCTTGTCTTATAGGTAGTTGAAGTGTTTGTACTTTGCTTATTTTAATTAATTTATTGTTGTGTGCTTATAATATGTTATATTTCTTTTTGTATTGTTTTTCATTCTTTAATGGGCGATCCAACTTCACAGGTTTTCACAACCTTCATGGAAAGCCCCGCATATAACCTTTGTAAACATAGTTAAAATTTACTGTTACCTGGTATATTTTGATTTTTATATTGCGAAATAAATTGAATTGAATTATTCACCCTTTATTTTGCCTACTTCTAACTGTTCTTGGTGGTTCCAAGAGATATTTCTTAGCTAAATTAGTTTTTTTGTTCAAAATTAAATGCTGTTGTTAATTGGATATCCCAAGTCATATTACAATGCCAAAAAATACAAATCACACTTAGAGAAATATAAATAAGAAACATCTGTCCTGTCATTCCCTCTTTACGCTTTGGATAAACCTTCCACAACCCTTCTCTTCCTCTATCCCAGGTTATTATGCATACGTTAGCGCATCCGATGCTTCTGCTGGGTCCAAGGCGCTTCTCTATAGTCCCATCTACTCAGATACAGATATGGAATGTCTAAGATTCTGGTACCATATGTATGGTAGTACCTTGAGCACACTGACCATTTACACAGAGGACCAAGTAACAATGAGTAATAGTGACCCCTTGTTCACTAGGACTGGTAAGTTAATCTTACTTAATTGACCATTGGATCCGCCCATAGCGTTTAAAACATGCTTGCATACAATATATTTTATCACCTGACGAAGTGTTGCAGCGAGCACGAAACATCGTGATCTTTTAGATCCCTTGTTGATCATAGATTGCAAGACAAACAAATATCACTAGCGATATTATTTTCAATAAGTTAATCTTATTGGTAAGTTGATATCAATCATGCTCGGTGTTTATAAAGTGTAACTATCCTGATGATTATCATGTTATGCCTTTTGCCTTTTAGAACTGGGTAGACCAAGGGGGTGTTTTACAAAGATCTTAAGTCGAACTTATCTTTCAGTTGGACTTAAAAATTATGGAAAGCCGTTAGCATCTTAGAAAAATATATTTTGTGAAAGTTTATTTAAATGGCATAAAATGTTGATTCCAATCATTCATGATTTCTATTATCAAGGAGATTTCATATTCTTGTTGTGAAATTTATGATAAGTCTAAAGTACTTGAATTTTTGCTTTTGAATACATTTTATTTTAGGGCTACAACTGGCTCTTCATAAAGTTTAAGTCCAACTTAGAGTTAAGTTCGACTAGGATCTTTGTGAAATACCCCCAGTTGATCCAAACTACTATCTAAGAACAATCTTTATCCTTGTAAGGGGCCTTCAAAATATGATTGAAGAGTCAAATAATATAGCAGAATGATTAGTTCCTTCATAATGCTATTTATTATTCCATTACATGAGTCCACTCTTTGGTTATCCTCTCTTCTTTATTTTGAAGTCCTTTTCTTTTGGGATAACACTCTCAAAATTTTGGTGGTTAAATAACTCTTCATTCATCAATCGTCACTTCAGACGAAGGGATCCCTGTTATGACTACTCAATAAATTTGAGAGCAGGTCAATTGATTGAATGGACATTTTAATTTTTCCTTCTTCATCTGGTATTTTGAATTTTTGTACCGTTGGAATCTAACGTTTGTCAATTGATTCCTGGGGGGTTGGTCAGGTTTGCAAATCATTTAAGTTATGTTGTCCTTCATTGTGTGAGGCCATCCTTCGTTCGTTCGTGTCTCCTTAGATCAAGATTACTGTAATCTTGATCTTCGGAGTAGTTGCTACAACCGGCCGTGTCAGACACGTTGCCCCGGGGTGCGAGATAGGACTCTTGTAGCGTGCCCCCATTTAAAACAATTATACAGTTACAGTAATTAACAATACATTTAATTAATAGTATGAAACTATTAAAATTACTCTCATGTTACGGGAATTATGAATCAATTCATTTGGTTGATCCAGTTTGAAGGCACAAACACGGCACTACTGGACAGAGATCCTAAGGGGTCAATTATAATACCCCAATCTATATGCTACGGAAATCATGTTCGGATAACTTAATACCTAAATGTCATGTTTGCATATATTTAAAAAAGGTGTCGAACAGGGCGATCAAAATTGATTTCCGGTGATTTCTTAATTCTATACCATCTTGTTAGTTTTATAGTGGTGAAATGGAACTGCTTCAAATTAAATATTTTTAAGTTACTGAGAATAAGTAAAATGAAAATCAAAGTCAACTTTACAAATGTCATTATAGGCAATCGCAAAGAGCTTTTAAGATTCGTCACCCTTGATCTTACTTGATCTTACTTTGCAACATGTATTTTAATCTTAGGTCCGTCCAGTGATTCTTGGAGGTTTGGTCAAGTGAGTATCTCATCTTCTCATCGCTATAAGGCCGTTATCGAAGCTAAGAGAGGAGACGGCGTCCAGGGAGACATTGCCATTGATGACCTTGAGGTCATCAGGGGGTCATGCCCTCCTCCAGGTGAGGTCATGACCTTTGACCCCTTTGAAATCTCCTTCTAAAGCTTGTGTAATGCTAGTAAAGTATAAATATGCACATTAACTTAATACCTGCTGTGCCACTTTATATTTTTCAGGCCTGATAAAAACCCGATTTAAATCGGTTTCCCGATTTTTTTGATTTTTCCCGATTTTTTCCCGATTTTTTTTTTCTTCCCGATTTAAAAAAAAAAAAAAAAAAAAAAAAAATTTTTTTTTTTTTTTCTACCAGATTTTTTTTTTCTTCCCTTTTTTATCCTGATTTTCCTGATTCCCCCCTTATTTTCTCTATTCTTCCCTATTTTGCCCTATTTTTTTCTCCCAATTTTCTTACTCGAAAGGGGGGAATGTTGTTAGATGCCGTTTTTTCCCCGCGAATCGCCTTTTTTTTTTTTACTCAAGGGGGGCGTGGTTGAGGGGAAAATAAAAAACCTATTTTTTTTTAGTGCTCACTATCACCCCTGATTTTTATCCCCTCGCCGACAAAGTAGGAGGGGATATAGAAACGCTGCCGTGCGTGCGTGCGTGCATCCTTCCGTCCGTCCGTGCGTCCGTAACAAATTTGGTTTCCGATCGATAACTTCAGTAATGATTGGCGGATTTTTATGAAATTTGATATGAAGGTACATGATATCAAAATACAGGCTAAGGTCGATTGTGGAGTACGTAGGTCAAAGGTCATAGCTCATTAAATATGCGAAAAAATACACATCTGGTTTCCGATCGATGTGTGACAGATTTTCATAAAATTCGATATGAAGGTATATGCTTTCAAAATACAGGCTAAGTTCAATTGTGGAGTACGTAGGTCAAAGGTCATAGCTCATTAAATATGCGAAAAATCTGGTTTTTGTTTGATAACTGTAGTAATGGTTGACAGATTTTCATTTAACAGTATATTCTAATAGAGCTAACTTGTTCTGACATATATAAGCCATTTGTACCCAGCGAGGGGATGCTACGCTTTGCGTTGACTTGTCTATATTTGAAAAGCAGCATAGGAGAAATGGTGACAGTTTTACCTACACAAGTATGAATCATTATTATAAGTTTGAACTGGTAGATCTTTGTTTACATTAAAAAAAATTGATCTACAATGTGCACATGAAACTTACTTCCTCATGTGCCATTTGATATTTCTTTAATTTAGAGTTGAATAGATAGAATGGTTCCATAAAATATGTATATACATCTTATAAGGTTATGAAAAGATTACTATGTCCTGTTGCTTCTGAAGCCTTTTTCTTCTCACGTTACTTTGTCATCAGGTTTCTGTGATTTCCAAAACGATCTTTGCGGCTGGTCCCAAGAAGTAGTCGAGGACGAATGGGATTGGCTAAGAACATCTGGAGGAACAGACAGCTCTAATACTGGACCGCAGGTGGATCATACCTATGGAACAGGGGAAGGTGTGTTGATCGATGGGGGCATGTGGGTGGGTGGGTTGATGGGGGCATGTGGGTGGGTGGGTAGGTGGGTGCGTGTGGGTGGGAGGGTAGATGCGTGCGTGTGTGCGTGTGTGTGTGATTTTCCATGGATGTACAGTCAAACCTGCTTTAGTGATCACCTGTCTACAAAGACCACTTTTTTTGTTGCTCTTGAAAATGTTTTTTTTTTAAACATGTACTAAAGGAACCTGTCTACAAAGACCACTTTTTGTTTTTTCCTTGAGCGGTTGCTATAGAGAGCAAGTTTTTATTATGGTACAGTTCAGTCAGAAACTTTAAGGTAGTAAAATTTAGTTGGAACAGCTCTGTACATGTATTATACTCTATACATGCATAAACTTTGTAATTTTGTTAAATTTGCAGTTCTGGTCCTAATATGATTCAGAAGTATGGACAGTGATGAGACTTGTAAATTATCTATGTACACTATTGACACAAGTTTTAGCTTACTTCCACAGGCATAGCAAACCAGATGATATGTGTGTGTGTGGGGGGGGGGGGTTCTTTTGTGGTGTAATATTGAATGTCTAATTATTCTCTTTTGTATTTTGCAATATGTTCAAATTCTTATAAGAATCATAGGTAGGCCTGTAATAGTTGATTCTGTAGTTCATGGTTACAATGTGTGGTGTAGCAACAGGAATATCAGCAAATCATTAAACAAAATGCCTAATTGTATCGCTAGATTATTTTTGTACTTTGAAGACGAGGCAATGAACGTAATGAATTACGAATGACATAGATTTTTAATGATCTTGCTATAACGTTGATAATAATGATAATTGTTATTTTAAACTACTTCATGTTAGTTCGCGAGGAGTTTTAACCCCACTTGAAATCTGTCCATTTTATCTAAATCTTATCAAGGCATTTTTTAATTAATCTGTCTTGCATTGTAGGCTATTACATCTATTTTGAGAATTCCTATGTGACATCATCGACGATTGGCCAATCAGCAATGTTAAACAGTGAACACTTTGATGCAGTCGGGTCCGCTTGTCTGAGCTTCTGGCATTATATGTATGGAGCTGGTAAGTACAACAGTTCTTTGTAAATTTCACTCAATCCAACATCACTTATGTATACTCATTCTGATCAATACATATGGAAACGTTTGCTTTGATTTGTCTCATAAAAGAAGTTAACAAAAAATTGACTCCCACACGGTGTTGAGTGCTTAGTGGTCACGGGCCACTGTTCATCGGGCAGGCAGTTCTATTATGTGAATGGGTAAATTAACTATTACGAAAGGAGGGTACACATTACACACATTGTACTATAGGGACACACATTGTTTTTATTGTGCAGAACATACTCTTTTATTGACTTATTGAATGAAACTAGAAAACCAAAATGCATTTTGTATTCTAACAATTGGAGTACAAAGAATAATAACAGGTGAATGAAATGCATAAACACCCCCAAACACCTGGGAAGGAAGCATTCGTACATTTGAATACATAATAGTTGATAAACAACTCCGCATAAAACTATAAAACCGAAATGTAATAAATTTGCGTTCTGGCAATTGGATTACAAAGAATGATATAGCAGGTGAATGAAATGCTTTAACAACACAAACACCTCGGAAAGAAGCATCCATACATTTGAATAATTTAGTTGATAAAAGACTCCGAATGTGGACGTTTGGTGGAGCAGAAAACAGTGGATTCTTAACAACACGAACCCATTTAACAGAATGTCGGAACGTAAATTAAATTTGGCGCGGTTGGAAAATGCATATTTCTACCCTGCGACTTTAATGGTACGATCCAGTATATTAAAACAGTAAAATGGCTCTTATTTTAAAATTAATCATTAAATAAAACCCTAAACTTCAGTGATCTCCGACAAAATATATTATTTCTTACTAATAATTAAAAAAAGATGTATAAACATTGTGAAAGTGTAGCATTTTACGATAAAAGACACCGATTTAGCGAAAATGACGTCATTAGAACCTGTTTATGTGCGCTTGCATCAGGGAATTCAAGGTCAAAAGGTCAATTCAGACGCTGATAAGTTATTGTTCAAGCCTTTTTGTTTCCTTTTTTCCGACAAAATTATACAATCAATCAAAACAAGTTTAATACCAAAAGAAAGCTTACGATTAGTATTTTCATTAACCGATTGCCCCAAAGTCGCTTGACCACGGTGAAACGAGTGAGAGCTTGCGAGAGCGGCCAAAGTGTGATTGAAACTCGCTATTTGCTCTTCTCCAACGCAAAAAAAGACGACATTGTGCTGGATAAATACATTTTTTCCGACAAAAGTACAGAAAATTTGCAAATGGTCTTTTTATATTATACTTTATGGAATGTTACCCGAGTGACTTCCGGGCGCCCCAATGCTGGAAAGAAACGCACATTTGATAAAAATTCACTTTTTCATGGAAAAATGCTTATTTGTTCTATGCACGCAAGTCAGATTGAGCGGATGATACAACGTTTCCATATGAATCTTACCTTGATGTTTTTTTCTAAGAGATGGAATTTAGTCAAATGCTGGCACAACGATTGTATAATCATTACAAAAAGCATACTGTAGTTTAAACAATAAAGATATCACATTCATATAACTTTGTTAACAAAATAATGTCAACGATTACCTTCCTGAATCTTTCAAAATGCTACAAAGTAAATAGAATATGAGTCCCTCATTCACCTCTGTCTTTCATTCTCTATCTCAAACCTTTTTTTCTTCTTTTACTCTCTTTCTTGCCATCACTCCCTTTTTTCTCTCTCTTTCTCTCTCATTGTCCCTTTCTCTCTTTCTCTCTCTCCCATTCTTTCTCTATTTATCTTTTTTACTCTCTCTCTCTTTCTATTCCATTCTGTCTCTCTTTATCTTCTCTCTTTATCTTTTCTCTCTCTCTCTCTCTCTATCTCTCTCTCTTTCTTTCTCTCCAGATGTTGGTGACCTTGATGTGTGGATGGACTTTACTTCGGGTCAACCCAGGATGCATCTCTGGTCGCAGAGTGGAGAACAAGGAAATAAATGGACAAATGTTAAAATAGATCTTAACAGCGACAGCGAATTTAGGGTACAAAACTAAAGATTTCTATTGGCAGCGTTTCCACCAGGCCTAGTTCTAGAAATATATATATACAGTCGGACATGCTTTAGCGACCACCTGTGTAGAAAGACCACCTTGTCTATAAAGACCACATTTTTTGTTTCCTTTGAGCGGAGTTTGTAATTGAAATTTGTATTAAAGGAACCTACACATAAAGGCCACCTGCTCAGAAGCATTGTGCATGAATAAATCCGATGACCAAGTTCATGTGTATAAAGCGCTTACAGACGGTATTTTGTTTTAAGTGCTATATATAGCCGGATTATTATTATTATTAATATGTATTTTAGTGAAAGGCATGAAAGAAATATTAACATGAATGAACTTGAACTTGAATCTGTAGATCAAGATTTCTGCCGTGGGTAAGATTGTAGGAGATGCTGGGGACATAGCAGTTGATGACTTGGATATCGAGATGAATGGATGCTCAGCTATAGGAACAGCACCCCCGGTCACTACCTCCAAACCCACAGCTGGTAATGACCCATTTCAATTCGATTCATTTATTTCCACAAAATTCACAAAAGCCGCAAAATGTATACAACAATGCAGGAAAAAATTGAAATGTTACAATAGAAACAAAAACATGCAATAAAGAACAATACATACTTGATTTGATAGTTTGAGTATTAGCGGGGGGACTAGTTCTAAGCTCTAAGCTCAGTTAGGATTACACCTTTAGCCTTGCGTTTAATATTTCTGTCACGTTCAGTCATGACTTTTATGCAAGAGGGCCATGAACTCTCTCTTTTTAAACCATAGACTACCAAATTCTGTCCATCCCCCTAGGCTTAATTAAGGTTTCTGTAGATAATGGGTTAATAATCTAGTGGATATGTCGCTGGACTGTGGATCACATAGTTTGTGGATCAAGTCATTGTCAATGTAGTTGGATTGGCACGTGTGCATTTGTAAAATCGCGCCTGGGCGAAATACTCCCCAGGGAGTGGAGTGTGTGCACTATTATGTGAGGGTTTAGCAATTTAATCTAATGACGGTGGTAATAATAATGTAAAGCGCTTAAAAACGTTAGCGCTATACAAATGTGATCATTATTATAAATAACGAGTGCTTTTGTTTTTTCTATCCTGTGAAGCTCCTGTGTTATCCATCTGTACCTTTGAGTCGGACTGGTGTGACTTCACAGCCCTCACGCCGTCGTTGTCACTATCATGGGCTCGAGGAAAGGACAGTCGATCCTCATATACAGGACCAACCGTAGACCACACCCTTGGTAGTACATCAGGTAAAGTATTGATGATTATGAGGATCCTTTATTTCCAACACTATTTTCTGAAAGTATGTTTCCAAGTTCAATCATTATTTTTTGAGAGTAAGATTTCAAGTTACAACAATTTTACTTTCCACAATTTTGTAAAAGATGTAGGGTGATGATAATACAGCATGTGATCTAAGAAGCTGTTTCAGATATGACCAACGCTGAAAAATCAATATGAGTTGCATTAATTTACAATTCACTGGTTCAATCTTATTTTGAATTGTCCCTATCCTTTGCACTGATTTGCAGGTTACGGAAATGAAGATTTGAAGCAAGAGTACAGTGAAACCTGTTTATTAAGGCTACAAAAGGGAAACAAAATGCACAGCCTCTGTAGTGACCTCTGAAGAGAGGAGCCTTTTTAGACAGGTTCTTCATCACACATTTTCTTTGAATGTGGGTG
The DNA here is from genome assembly GCF_000002235.5 of Strongylocentrotus purpuratus. Taxonomy (NCBI): domain Eukaryota; kingdom Metazoa; phylum Echinodermata; class Echinoidea; order Camarodonta; family Strongylocentrotidae; genus Strongylocentrotus; species Strongylocentrotus purpuratus. The sequence continues at coordinate 51,011,126 of NW_022145606.1, read as the reverse complement.
AACACTGTAGAGATTTGGCCACTAAGGCATATTTGACTGTAATTCATTTCCCGAAGACCAGATAAAGCCTGTCTGCACCAGCTCGGCCAGGAGGGATTAGACCTCCATACAAGGTCACTGACAGGTTGTTATCTCATCAAATCAGCTCTCAATTAACATAAGAAAAAGAGGATCATGGGGGACCAACAGGCACTGATTAGGCATTGTTTGCTATATAGAAGGCGCAAGTAGCTATAGGTAGTGCAGTGGGGCTTTAAGGCAATGAAAGGTATATGCATCATTACCCATAGGTTATTACATCTACTTGGACACCTCTGTGGGTAACAGTGGGGACTACGCCCGGCTCCTCTCCTCTACGATGACCTCTGGGTCACAGGGCATCTGCCTATCATGGTGGTACAACATGAATGGAGCTGATATTAACAAGCTAGAGGTCTGGAAGGACGTATCCTCGGACATCATAGAATGGGTCAGGCTTGGACATCAGGGATCAGACTGGAAGCAGGGCCAGGTGGACCTTACCGGTACCTTTACGGTGAGTTTTTACATGCACCACTTCCCCTAGCATTCCTAAAAGGAACAAGTGGATCTGTACTCTCAAAAATATGTAGAGACCCATTTTTTTTCTTTGGAATTGTTATTATAACACAAATATTATAAGGTATAAATATTTTACACAGATATTACACATATGTGTGAGAAAAGTTGACTGTAGCAGTTCACTGTTTGCTCTTTTAGTCAGCAAAAGCAGATGTAGAGTTAATTAAGAAAAAAGAATACAATAATGCAATCTCAAAATGATACGTGAGGCACTAAAAGCATACAAGGAATATATTGCTACCAGGTAGTATGTACTACGACACCTGGGTGAAGAGTGGCAAGTGTAGATTTAAGCATTGCCTAAGTACATTAGTGCCGCGGCAGGAGTCAAGCCGCGAAACATGTTATCTGTAGTCTAATGACGTGTCCACTGGACCACAACACCTCTACATGCACCATGTAGAGGTGTCATTTTGGAGTGGATGTGTCAACGGGCTGTTGATCACGAGATCCGCGGTTTGAGTCCCTCCAATGGAATTAATTTGTTTAAATGATAGAGCGCCACAATGGCCGCCTTGCTAAAGCCAGGGTAATAATCGGGGTAGCCCAGGAGGGTCATGACATGACGGACATGTGCGCTAGATAACAAGCCACCATTTCTATTATTATTGTAATCCAGTATGATAGGCCTAATTTCCCCTCATATTCCCTATTATTCATCATTATTTATATTGTCTAGGCTGATTTCCGTGGCTATAAAGGAAGTGGAAGCAGAGGAGAGATAGCTCTTGATGATATCTCCTTCAGTAGTGGGAAGTGTCCTTCACAAAGTAAGTTTGTATTCATTCATTCTATACAGCATATCCCACCACTGCCACCAGAATGGTTCATACCGATTCCTACTTGATTCTTTTCTGCCACAAGAATGTCGGACTTTGTCGTTATGGAGATTGATATATTCAGAATTTCAGTAAATGAGTTACGATCGTATCAACTATTAATTTGTCATTATGTCGATTAGGATGACTGGACATGTACATTACTGTAAATGAAATAAAGTTTCTTTTTTTCCTGGAATACTTTCTTTGTTCACAGTTCATTTTATTCTTCTCTTTTGTCGTTTCCATTCACCATGATATGATATTTTTTGTCTCAACATGTTTTGTTAATCATATGCAAATATATATTGTATTTTAATGCTCCTGTTTGGGAACCAACATTTAATTTGTATCACATTATTTATCAGGTTTTTAGGATATTTCTCTTATCCTAACTATATATTTCTTTCTCTCAATTCTCTCATATTTTTGAAATTACCCTATCTTTATTCCATGCATCTCTTACACTTGTTCTCTCACTCTTCTATTCTTTCTGTCTCTCTCTGTCTCAAATAATTATCTCTCTTACCAGCAATGTGTGATTTTGAGCATGGTGATTGGTGTGGGTTTGATCAGGATTACACAGACCAAGGCGACTGGAATGTTGAACCGAATGACTTCTCAGCTTTGGCCTTAACCTATGGACCTGAGGCTGATCACACTTATGGAACTGTTTTAGGCAAGTGCATCTGAAGTTATATATCATTCTTTTAATTACCATCTTCTGATTATTGTTAATTAGGTAATCTGTCGTCTTAAACAATCCATCGTTTCATAACGTGTATTTAGTTGAGTCTCCATAGACTGATGTAATATATCTCTCGAAGTAGAATCACTGCCATCTGCCAGGTGAAGTAAATGGGTACCTGGTTGGAATTTATTCCTTGAAATGCAGCGCGCGTAACAGCTGCACTGCTAAAGCCAGTTTAATTATGCTGCATTATTGTAGAGCGCTTAGAGACTTCTGACAAAGTAAGTGTTAGCCGCTATATAAGCACTGTAATTATTATTATTATTATCTGTTCCTTGTCGGGACATTCAAACTGCATTCGAGCCGCATTCGGGACATTCGAACTCTATTCCAGCCTCATTCGGCACATTCAAACTGGATTTGAGCCACATTCGAGCGGCATTCAAACTGCATTCGGGACATTTGAAATGCATTCGAGGTGTATTCGGGTCATTCTATTTTTCTTGTCGGGACGTTCCTGTATTTGAGCCACGTTTGAGCAGGAATCTAAAGTGCATTCCAGTTGAATTCTTTAAGTACAGAGAAGATCGAAATAGTTTCTGGCAGCATTCGAGATGCATTTTTGCATCCTTGTCAGGACATTCGAACTCCGACGGAATTCGAAGTGCATTCTTGCATCCTGGTCGGGACATTCGAAGTGCATTCTTGCATCATGATCAGGACATTCGAACTGCATTCGAGCCGCTTGAATTTCAAGCGGCAATCTAAAGATTCCAAAGGCATTCGAAGTGCATTCTTGTATCATAATCAGGACATTCGAACTGCATTTGTGCCGCATTTGAGCCGCATTCGAGCCGCATTCGAGTCGCATTCGAGCGGCAATCAAAAGACTCTGACGGCATTCGAAGTGCATTCTTGCATCCTGGTCGGGACATTCGAACTGCATTCAAGCCGCATTTGAGCGGCGATCTAAAGATTCTGACGGCATTCGAAGTGCATTCTTGCATTATGATCAGGACATTTGAACTGCATTCAAGCCTCTCTTGAGCGGCAATCTAAAGACTCTGACGGCATTCGAAGTGCATTCTTGCATCCTGGTCGGGACATTCGAACTGCATTCGAGCCGCATTTGAGCGGCAATCTAAAGATTCCGACAGCATTCAAAGTGCATTCTTGCATCATGATCAGGACATTCGAACTGCATTCGAGCCGCATTCGAACGGCAATCTAAAGATTCTGACGGCATTCGAAGTGCATTCTTGTTGAATTCTTCAAGTACCGAGCATATCGAAATAGATTCCGGCGGCATTCAAGATGCATTCGGGCTGCATTCAGGACAATCTTGCTCTGTTGTCTGGACTTTTCAACTGCATTCGAGCAGCATATGAGCGGCAGTCTAAAGATTCAGACAGCATTCGAAGTGCATGGCAGTTGGATTCGTTTAGTACTGAAAATATTGAAATAGATTCTGGGAGATATTCTGTGTGCTCTATAGGCCACATTTTACAAGGGATTTCTTTCATATTTTGAACGAAGGTGTATCTTAATTGGTACAATCTAGAAGCTGATGCTACCTCCAGTGTTCCGTCTTTTACAGGGTCAAAGTTCATATTCTGATAGATATCTGCTCTAGAGAGAATGAGGTCTAACTGCATCATTTCTTTACAGATTTCTTTCAAATTGATTATGGAAGTGTATGTTGGTAAAATCTATGCACCTATAGTTTTTGGTGATGCTGCCACCAGTGTCCTCTGTTTTATTTGGTCAAAAGGTCATATTTCATGACGGATTTCTTTCATATCTGTATACAGATATATCTTGGTTAAATCTACACATATCTCCTTTTTGGTGATGCTGCCCTCATTATTCCATTCTTTATAGGATCAAGGGTCATTTGTTCCTTTGGTGTGCTGTTATACTAGCTGCCTCATTTCTTGACAGATTTTTTTTTTAAATTTTGTACGGAAGTGTATCTGGATTAAAATTACACATCTTTAGTGTTTAGTGATGCTGCCACTAGTGTTAGTCTATTATTGGGTCAAAGGTCCTATTTTGGTGGGTGTCCCTTTCTCCCTCTTTCGAACATAAGAATGACACAAAATTGCTGCCGGGGCCGGGATACACTCCCATTGCGCGGCAATACAGATTGCGATATATGTAGTTAACTTTGTATTAAGGAGATGGCAGAGACTAATTATGTATATGTGCATGTACATCTAAACCTCCAAATATATAACAATTCCAATAGAGTGAAAATCTTCATGAAGACCAGCATTACAGATACTGCTACAAATGTTTCATTTACAATGCCTCAGCGACGATACCCACTATATTAATGCAAATGTTCTGGGCCCTGTTTCATAAAACTTGATTTCAAAAATAATTTACAAGCTACTGTTATAAGCTACTGAAATCAGGCATCTGATTGGCTGAAAACACATTTGTCATAGAAATTTAGCCATTGTTACAGATAACAAGTTAGATGAAACGGGCCCCTGCTCCCTGCCAACGTGCAGTATATGACGTGTCTTTCACATAGCATGTCAAAAGGGCTTGTTGGTCACTGCTAATGCAGTGCTTCTTCAGGGAAGCATGGTATTTTGAATGCAAAGGGCAAGAATCATAAACTACATGTTCTTTAGTTGACTTGCAGGATGTCCTAAAATTTAGCCATCATACAGTGCAATTAGGCCTAAAAAATTGTTGTATTGCCCTTTGCGACCGACTCAAAAATCTTGAAACCTACAGTCAGGTTTGTTTTTTTTTCCAGTTTTTTTTTATTAAAGAACAAAAATATTAAACCATTAAAAAATGAGAAATATCAGCCCAAAGAAGGAGAACATAAAAAAAGGTTTAAAAAAAAAATCTGACCAACAGACCCATGTTTTGGCACCTAAAGGGCCTAATTCAGTATAAAGCACATTTTACTGTATTTCAAAGGAATAACACTGTTCTCTTATTCACCTGACAGGTCATTTTATCTATGTCGACAGCATCGTCAATGACGCCTTGGACCAGGTTCGTCTGATTTCACCGGTCTACCCAGCCACCTTTCAGCGATGCTTGCGGCTCTGGGCCTTCCTCAATGGGGAAAGTCCGCCTGAGATGACAGCTACTGTGACCATCGGCAACACACCGGTCACCCAGATCCTGGTCCTGAGCCTCAATTCAGGTGCTATCAGCAATAAGTGGATGGTATATGAGGCATCGCTTTCAAGCAGTCTAGAGTATACGGTAAGAATAGTGTAGTCGCAAGTTTTGGTACATCTATAGCAGTCATGTGATATAGCAGAGACCACCGACTGAATGTTTCATGAAACGCCCCCCTTCCCTGATAGCAGAGACCACCGACTGAATGTTTGATGAAACGCCCCCCTTCCCTGGTAGCAGAGACCACCGACTGAATGTTTGATGAAACGCCCCCCTTCCCTGATAGCAGAGACCACCGACTGAATGTTTGATGAAATGCCCCCCTTAATTTAATTTATGTGTATCTTACTTTCTTTCTTGAGTCACTTGATGGTCGTATGCCCACAATTATACAATTTTCACCCAACTGCGCCAGGAGTGTCATTTTTGACAGACATGGTGCATTAATTATAAATGTTCACTTTTATTATTATTATTAATTGACTTCAAGTTGGAACATCAAATCCGTTTTCCCTTTACCAGATTGTTTTCGAAGCCACCATTTATTATGAGGGCATTCTTGCTCTCGATGACATCAACTTGAATAAAGACTACTGCACTCCAGCCGGGTCCTGTGACTTTGAGTATGACATGTGCACATTTTGGAACGACCCGTCTGCCGATGTCGATGATTTTGATTGGATAAGATGGAACGGACCAACCCCTTCACTGGAGTCTGGTCCTGCTACTGATCACTCTACAGGAACACCTGCAGGTACAACATCCACTTGTTTTCAGGAGCTTTTGAATAGTTTTTTCTTCAAATATTTGTTTCAAGTTTCAATCAAATCCACACAAAAAAACAGATACAGATTATATACAATTTAGAAAACAGAGAACACACACGAAATGGAAACATATCTACAAATTTACCAGAATTATACAAAGTTAATTAGCAATAGAAATGAACTGGAACTGCAAATAAAACCATAAGGTTCTGTCTGTATTGTGTGTTTGTAAAGAAACTCTATTAGGAGTTTTTTTTTCACACCGCAGTAGAGTACAGTTATATAATAGCTGCGCTATATAAATTGATCTAATTATTATAATGATTTACAACAGCTTTTGAAAAGATCTTCTTCTGTTCTCAAGGACTATCCTACACCACCAAAGGGATTTAACATGCAGGGTAGGGTGCAATACGGTACTTGCACAGAGAGAGAGAGAGATGATTAGAGTACATGTATTGTTTTTTTTTGCCCAGAAAGTTGGTTGTGGAGGATTGAGTGTACATGTAGGTAAATTACTCCAGTCTCTGGTCGTACTAGTTTTGAGGGGATGGATGAACTTTGATTTCAGTTAAGGATGAAATGTTTCCAGTTTAATTAGTCCTTGCAGGTACAACAGCTCCGTACTACCAACAGCTTTATAGATAGGTCTTGTACGTGACAGGCCTAAAAGTGTCACAAAATACCTGAAAATATTTTCACACCGCAGTAGAGTACAGTTATATAATAGCTGCGCTATATAAATTGATCTAATTATTATAATGATTTACAACAGCTTTTGAAAAGATCTTCTTCTGTTCTCAAGGACTATCCTACACCACCAAAGGGATTTAACATGCAGGGTAGGGTGCAATACGGTACTTGCACAGAGAGAGAGAGAGATGATTAGAGTACATGTATTGTTTTTTTTGCCCAGAAAGTTGGTTGTGGAGGATTGAGTGTACATGTAGGTAAATTACTCCAGTCTCTGGTCGTACTAGTTTTGAGGGGATGGATGAACTTTGATTTCAGTTAAGGATGAAATGTTTCCAGTTTAATTAGTCCTTGCAGGTACAACAGCTCCGTACTACCAACAGCTTTATAGATAGGTCTTGTACGTGACAGGCCTAAAAGTGTCACAAAATACCTGAAAATATTTTTTACCACGATAAGTTGAAAAGACTTGGAGCGATTTAAACTAAACTTGGATAAATTCATTAGATATTGGGAGTTTTAAGACAGTGGGCAAAGTTCAGGTGATTATAAAAGTTTTAAAAAGTCCCAGAAACTATCTTATTACTGTGATAATGTCTTAAACATAAGTTGAACTTAAGTGACCAAAGTGGGCACAATTATGAAAATTATGATCGTCTATGAGCAATTAAAGATTGAATAAAAGATTTTGGTTTTGTAAGGTCAGATTTCAAAGGTCACAGGATCACCAGTGATTGGACATACATAATGGTGGAGACATATTAGAGACACAGTTGCAGTCATCTTATTATTATTGTGTTATTTTCAGGTTTTTACATGTACATTGACTCTGCTGAACCTCGCACGATCGGCGATACGGCCATCCTCTTTTCCCCGAAGGTCGAGGGTTTGAAGTGCCTCTCTTTCTGGTATTACATGGATGGAGCTGATTTAGCCACCCTAGATGTGCTAACTGATACCTTGGTTTGGTCCCAGGCGGGTTCATCGTATGGCTCGTATTGGTTGCATGCAACAGCGACAACGGGTGCAGATTATTTGTCATATGTGGTATGTATAAGGCCTATGAAAAAAAGATGCGACTGACCCCAAAATCTTAAAATCTACAGTAGGCAAAAAAAAAAAAAAATTTACTGTTTTTTAGAGAAAAAAAAATATTAAAGCATTACAAACTGGAGTGGACTAAAACTGCAAGAGTGCACCAGAATGGCAGAAGATAGAGTGAAATGGAGAGATGTTGCAATAAACCTCCAAACCAGGAGAAGATACTTAGATAGATAGAAACTGAGAAATATCATCCAAAGAGGGAGAAAAAAAAGGTTTAAAAAAAAGTTTTCTGATGATAATAATGTGGGGATTTTATTCACTGTAGCTTCCTCAGCTTCTTACTGATGGTCCTGCAATCATGACCCAGCAATATTCAACCTCATGATTTTCAGCACACCTTTTCAATATTGAAAGAAATTGATCATTTTGCCTGGTCAAGCAATTCAACATTTGGAGAGTATCTTTATTAGGGAGCTTTTGTAATTGCCACAATACCACAAACTGACCCCACACCAATTTCAAACCAACATATACTTTCCTGTTCTTGGTAAAGTAATTTGATGTAAGGACTATTGTCGGTCAGATGTCAGCCTTGTCTGTGTAACTATTGTTGATAATTGATAATTTTGCCTGATCAAGCAAATAAAAAATATTGGAAATTATCTTTATTAGGATGCCTTTGTAGTTGCCACAAGAACACAAACTACAACACCAACACACCAATTTCAAACCGAAAGATTCTTTTCTATTCTGGGTATTAAAGTGATTGGTTGTTTTGACTGTTTTTAGTCTGATGCCAGCCTTGACTGCGTGACTAGTGTATTGTTTGGATTGTGACATCACTGATTGGCCATGATAATTTTTGATCACTTACAGGGTTCAGCGACACAATGACATAACTCCATATTTTGCCAAAATGAATATTTGAAATCAAAATGTTCAGGAAAATGTGGGCTTTCCAGGAAACACAAACATGTAACTCCACCCAACACCCCATTGAAGTCAATGGCTAGTGAAACATATAGACTTAACTCCTTAAGGCCCAAGTGCTCAGTCACACGTAAACCATTTTTTCTCAAAATGGAGTCACGTCTTTGTGTCACTGACCCCTCGACTTGACAGTGTGATTTCACTTAATTTCTTTTTTTAAAGATTCAATTCATAGGCAGTGTAGGAATACCTTCTCAAAGCGACTTTGCTATTGATGATATCAGCATCTACGATGGAGCATGTGCAGGTGTCACCAATCCGCCGGCATGTCAGTTTACCTGTGACAACGGCGCATGCTTGCAGGACGCTGCCATGGTGTGTAATTTCAAGGATGACTGCGAGGACAGCAGCGATGAACTCAACTGTGGTATGAGCTTCATTATTTCTCATCCATTAAAGGGATCCGGTAACTTTGTCTCTGATTCTGAAACAAAATTCTGGATTTAGCTCATGCTGCAATGATAATTAGAAACCTTTAGGTCAGTAGGAACCCCATGACTTGTACAAGCCGATCGCCTGTCTGATTATCAATATATTTATTATTGTAAATCAAGACCAATTTTTGTGTTTGCCCAACGGTTTTCATAACACTACAGTCTATTGGGGAAAATGAGTATGGTAAAAATCGGTCATTCAAAGATTGTTACTTTTTTGAGGAAAATCTTGATCATTTTGAAGCGCGATTTTTTAGGGCTTCAATATTATACCATATTACAGACACTGATGGCATGTAGGGCCGTGAAACTCAGATTTAACATTGTTAAACGATCCCTTTAAGTTTGATTGTTTCTCTCATTCAGAAATGTCTTAAGTTTACACAACCATGGAGAGATATTACTGTAGGGAAATCTGATGTTGCCAATTTGTAGTTCATAGTTTATTGTTCTTCAGCCTTTGTTGCATAATATTGAAATTCTTTGATAGTTGTTGTGTTCTTCTTTTTTCAAATATAGTATTACATAAATTTGTTAAAAAACTTGTGTAGAGAGTACCATATACAAGGGTTTTGCAACAGTCGTGCCTGGACAATATGGCTTGCTTGAAAGGGTTCACAGCATTAGTGACTTTGAGTATCGCGCAAATTAATAGCCAATATGAAATAAATAAAACAATATTAATAGTATATGCATTTCCTGCTCAAAAGTATAAATTAGTTTAACATGATAAAATACCAAGAACTGTATTTCAAATAGAAATCTTGACACTTGATTGCATGTACATGGATAAAGTATCTGCAAGAAAAACATAAGAGGAAATCAAGTCTTGTTTCACTAACTCTAGTTTGATTCTGTTGTTAACACAGGTCCTTGTGATTTTGAAACCGGCTGGTGTAATTACACCGACACCAGTATTGGGAGTATGGTTTGGCAACGAGGTAAAGGTGCTACATCCACTTCTAACACTGGACCGTCAATAGATCATACACTTGGAACCAGTGAAGGTGAGTGTTCTTCTTATAAAACACCTTATTGTCTGAAAAGTTCCTACACCTCATTCTAACGCCTTACCCTCCAAAGTTCATACCCTCTATACTTATTAAGGTGAGTGTACTTCTTAGTAAGCACTCAAAGGTTTTGAAAGGTACGACACCTAACTCTAACACCAAACCCTCCAAACACTTTAAACTCAGAAGCAGCAAAGATGAGTTTTATATATGAAAATAACCCTTGGTGTTTGTTAAAGGTGCTACACCTAATTCTGACTCTGATGACCGGGTTATTAATATGTGCTTTTCCTACAAGCAAAGTATTAGGCGCAATATAAATGTGAGCTATTATTATTAATATCATATGATATTACTTTCTTTGAATGATGATGATCAATATTTCTTTCAGGCTACTATCTATACATTGATGCGAGTCAGGGATCGAGCTACAGTGAGGCTAGTTTGATGTCTCCTGAGCTGAATGAAGCTAGTCCAAGCTGTCTCCTAGAAGTCTGGGTACACATGTATGGAACAGGTATTCAGCATCTATTTTATCTGTCTAATTGATAGCAGCTCAGAATTTTCAAAGCTGTAAAGGAAAAACTTTCCCTCCCTAAATTGAATTCAATGTTTGTTATCTTTTCAAGCCCAATCAATATGTATATTAAAGTTGGTTGGCTGTCAGTTTCCATGTGTGGAAGGTCATAGTTCGCTGACACCAGACTTGGTGGAAATACCATTAATGGGTGGCTATTGATCATTTTTGCAGACATTGGGTCTCTGGGTATATACATCGTGTCTGGTTTGGAGAGTGCACTCCTGGAATGGCATGAGGAGACGAGTCAAGACGCATGGTTCAGGTCTTCCACCGGTGTAGGTCGCATCAGAGGAACTTTCCAGGTTAGACATCTATCAGCTTTTAGATCTACTAGACCCTATTGCAAGTCAGTCTGTATGCTATGTGATAATAACTCTCACAATGCAGTGGTTACCTGTACAGTCAAACCTGTCTATATCGACCGCCCAAGGAAAACACAAAAAGTGGCCTTTGTAGATAGGTGGTCTTTGTTAGAAAGGTTCCTTAGTACATGATTCAATGAAGTGGAACCATTTTCAAGGGAAACAACAAATGTGGCCTTTGTAGACTGGTGGTCTTTGTAGACAGGTGGTCACTAAAGCAAGTTTGACTGTATATGTAGAGGTGTTGTGATCTAGTGGGTAAGTCTCTGGACTGTGAACCACAAGGTAGGACGTTTGAATCCCTGCAGCAGTACTAATGTCCTTTGGCAAGACATTAAGCTACATCTGCCACACTCCACCCAGGTGTAGTAAGTAGGTACCTGATAGAATTTATTCTTTGAATGCATGGAGTGCTACGGTTGCCTGATCAAAAGCCTGGGTAATAATATCCAAAGTCATTTGGAAGCACGTAGAGACAGACTCTATATCATAATGTGATATGAGCTCTACAAGAATGGCATATTATTATAATTACATGTATAGTTATAACTCCATGCCACTGTGCACATCATGTCTTTGTAGAATAAAGGATATAAAATTATGGGCAATCAGGACCGAGTCAAAGTATTGTTATTCTGCAGTCATTCTGCAGTGTATATGTAAGAGTTCAGTATTAAATTGGGAGTGTCTGAACAAATTTGGGGAAGGGGGAAGGGAGTACATAATATAAGCATTGGATGGGAAATATTCTGGCTCAATTTGCAAGGAAGAAATTAGTTGTATGCACCAAAATCAGTAGCCCAGCAGAGCTGGAGTATTATTGAGCACCTTGTGTCGTGGATACAGTGTATGTGGGCTATAGAAATTGCTAAAGAACTGTCTATGATAATTCAAATTTAATTGATAATTGAAAGGGTAATGATAATTGAAATGTATCCAATATTTAACATCTTGATACCATAGAACACACATATATGACAATTCTACTCGATCAGAGGAAACAACCATTGATAGTCATTGCCTTCTCCTTAAAATGAACGGAAGACCAAATGAAACTAGATGGAATTTTGACTGCGTGCAGTCGAAAATGATGCCTCCGCCATAGAGCAATTTAAACAAGTTTGGAGTTTAAATCTCCAGTGGTTCTTGAGATATCATGATAACAATCTCAATGTATGGAATTTCATAAGTTGACCTCTGTGACCCTTGACCTTTGACCTACGTGCTCCAAAATCTAATCAGATTGTCTTCCTATGGTGATACACACTATCATTAAGTTTGAAGTTTAAATCTCCAGTGGTTCTTGAGATATTATGATATGGTGATACATACTATCATTAAGTTTGAAGTGAAAATTCTCCAGTGGTTCTTGAGATATCATGATAACAATCTCAATGTATGGAATTTCATAAGTTGACCTCTATGACCCTTGACCTTTGACCTACGTGCTCCAAAATGTAATCAGATTGTTTTCCTATAGTGATACACACTATCACTAAGTTTGAAGTTTAAATCTCCAGTGGTTCTTGAGATATCATGATAACAATCTCAATGTATGGAATTTCATAAGTTGACCTCTGTGACCCTTGACCTTTGACCTACGTGCTCCAAAATCTAATCAGATCGTCTTCCTATGGTGATACACACTATCATTAAGTTTGAAGTTTAAATCTCCAGTGGTTCTTGAGATATCATGATAACAATCTCAATGTATGGAATTTCATAAGTTGACCTCTGTGACCCTTGACCTTTGACATACGTGCTCCAAAATCTAATCAGATCGTCTTCATATGGTGATACATACTATCCTTAAGTTTGAAGTTTAAATCTCAAATGGTTCTTGAGATATTGCGCTAACAAACTCAATACAAGGAATTTCATAAGTTGACCTCTGTGACCTGTGATCTTTGACCTACGTACTCCAAAATCTAGTCAGATCGTCTTCCTATGGTGATAAATACTATTCCCGAGTCTTAAGTTTAAATCTTAAATGGTTCTTGAGATATTGTGATAACGGTCAAACGGGACGGACGTACGGACGGACAACCCGAAAACATGATGCCTCCGGCACCACCTTCGGTGGCGGAGGCATAAAAATGTAATTTTATGTTTTTCTTTCCTCTCAAAGATTAAATTCCTTGCTCAAAGATCCTTCAATGTGATAGGAGATATTGCCATCGATGACATCATTTTCAGAGATTGTGGTTTTGCAGGTAAGTAAAACACTTTTGTTTGTTTGTTCGTTTATTCATTTCATTTTCATAAAAAACACAGCAAAAGTACACATACTAAGGCAGAGAATGTTTAGTTTATACGATAACTTCAAATGAAATAGGAGAACAAGAAAAAGGCCATGGTGGCATTGTTTAAAAATGTTCCCCTGCCACAATTGCTAAGACCCTCCGTCAAATATGAAGATAACATAAATTTAGTCCTGCACACCAAAAGTGGGGTTGAGACTAAAACATCCAAATAGCAGCTGTATGTCGTCCTTCTATTATGTTAAGAATTGCCTGTGAGACTCTCTCTTTGATGCTGTCCAGCAGGTTCTGGGTCCTGTTGCATAAAACTTATTATTGATGGTAACTTTGCCATCAATGGCAACTACCATGGTAACAGGGCTCTTCAGCCAATCAAAATCAATGTTTCCATGATAGCCACCATTGATGGCAAAGTTACAGTCAATGGTAAGTTTTGTGTAACAGGACCCAGATTTATGAAAACATGACCTTGATAAAGAAACCAAGTCGATTTGATCATGCCCTTTGGTAAGGCATTAAGCCAAGTCCCTCTGAGAGGACTTAAAGCCCTCTGTCCTATGGCTGCTTACCTACAAGAGTACACATGCTTTCGTAGTAGTCAGGTAAATTAAACAAAGAAACAAAGTATTTTGTGTGATTTCTTAGATCCTCCTGCCGATGGCTGTAGCTCTGAAGACTTCACCTGTACCAACATGCGCTGCATCATTACAGACCAAGTGTGTGACCTCACTGATAACTGTGGCGATATGTCAGATGAAATGGATTGTGGTAAGTGAATTTAATTTAATTTATTTCCACATGTCCAAGAAAAAAACAAAACAATATACACAATATAAATGGTTATTATTCAACACATTAATGACATAATTAACATTAGAAGAAAAAAAGAGAATAAAGGCAGAAATACAAAATAAAATTAGACTGCAAACATATTAATGTCAATGTAGGGGATTATAAAAAGTGATGAACTTATAACATAACCACATATTTGTATTAATAAACATATAATTCATATTGGAAAAGAAGACAAAACAAAATAAATCAATGAATGATAACAATTCAGATGGGGTAAATCTAGATCAATCATACTTTTCACGATAACAAAATAGCATTGTATTCATTGTCTTTGTATTGTATTTTAACTAGTATTATTTGAAACAATTGTGAACAAAATGTGATATGTTTTTAATTGTAAATTGTCATGCAATAGAGCCCAGGCTGCGAAATGATGATATTAATAAACTGAACTGGACGGAACTGATATGTGCGCTATATAAATATCCAATAGTTTCATTATTATTATATAAGTATGAGCGATGTAGCTTTGAGAAGGGAATCTGATATGAATCTAATATGAAACCATGGTCTTACTTTGCATACTGAATCACTAGATACCTATGAGCAATGCAGCTTTGAGAAGGGAATCTGTAGTTGGAACCAGATAACCACGGATGAGCTTGACTGGAGACACTACTCAGGCATCACAAGGACACCATGGACTGGACCAGCCCGGGATCACACCACCGGTCTTCCTGCAGGTAGAGATCAATGCTTTGATTTAGTACACAAATTATAACAAATACATTGACAAACCTGCTTCGGAATGCTAAAAAAGAGTATCATTGTAATCAGTTTATTTCCTGTAATAAAGACATTAACGGAACATGGATAACCATAAAGAATGTATTTAATAGTTCACCAAATTTACAACATATCTCTAAAATTAAGAATCATGGTACAGCAACTGACAACAAACTATTGCCAAAATATTTAATGATTTTTTTTTACCAATATTGGACCAGATTTTGGCTTGATCTATACCAAAGTAGAGATGCTTTGATAAGTACTGGTGTCTTGAAATTGCAGTAGATTGTATCTTTAACAGCACAGAACAACACCTGCACAACTTTAAATGTACAAATATAACTAAAACAATGGTAGCCTGTAAAAGAAGAAGAGGAAGGAGGAGAAGAAGTAGGGTATACCACACAAGCAAACAGAAATATATATATGCAGTAGGCTTACGGTTGCACCATGTGAGAGAGGGGGATGATTAATTGGGGAGTACTGAAAAAGGACTGTCGTTAATCTTTCTTTCTTGAAACATATATGTATCGTTTGTTTTGTAATTTGGTCTCTAAGACATCTTCATTGAACTGTTGATCTATTCAATCTAAAGGTTTCTACATCTATCTGGAGTCAAGTGATGGGCAACCGGGAGACAGGGCACGACTTGCATCAAGGTCAATCACTTCTGTGTCATCTTCGGGATGCTTCCTGCGGTTCTACTTCCATATGTTTGGTGAGGATATCAATGAACTGAACGTCTACACTAGAGACACCATCAACGGCCCGCTGACGAGGATCTGGAACAGACAAGGAGACCTGGGAGATTACTATATGAGAGCTGATATTGAGATAGACGTTCCTGAATACCCAATCCAGGTTTGTTATGCCTTAAAAACCTTTAACTGGCAAAATTAAGAATAATAAAAATCACCATTTTATGTACCATTTGTTGGAAGAGCTAATGATATGCATGGTTATTTTTTCTGAGTAAATATGTCAATAATAGATTAATATTGATGTTACCGTGTTAACTTACAGGTTTTTAGTTATTTTCTTTTTATATGTTATTAGGAGAAGGGAAAAAAAGAATGTTGTTGAGTTTTAAATGATTAGCTCTTCAGATATACAAAGTATGAATTTATTTTAAAAACTCCTGCAGAAGATGTTGATTTGTTAATGTTTTCTTTTCCCCCAAATATGCTTCAAGGTTGTCACTAGTTGTTGACACTTGGTGTGCCCCTAAGGCCATGAGCCTAATTTGTGAACATATTCCTGTAAAAATAGCTTTTCCACACACGCCATCTTAATCATTCGTACTTAGATCATCATCGAAGCTACTTGCGGAGATGGTATCTACGGCGACATCGCCATCGATGATACCAGCTTCACCCCTGGCTGTGTGTTTAGTGACACGCCCTTGCCCTCCATCGCCACCGTGGCCCCCACTCCACCCCCTACCCTACCAACCTGCCCTCAGGGTTCATTCCAATGTAACAACGGCACCTGCTTGGGTTTCGAACAGAGATGCGATCTTAATACCGACTGCAGTGATGGAGAAGATGAGACTAATTGTGGTGAGTTAATAATAATAATAATATTCCGCTTTTATATAGTGCTTATTGCAAATGTCTCTAAGAGCTTTACAGATATACTACCACCCCGGTCATTGGATTTAATATTTGCCTGCACACAGTTGGTAGCAAGGTCATTTATATGTGCACAGGTGCCAACCATTCCTATTTTGGAGGAATGAATCCGATTTTGTGGCCCTCAAACTACTATTGTGAACCCTAGGTAACTCTTTATTTTCTGAAAACTTCTGTGTAAAAAGTATACAAAAGAGGCTCTATTCCTAATTTTGACTCTGAATGGTTGGTAGGTGTGAATGTGGTATTCATGAGCAGTTTGAGAATACTAGTACTACTATTACTACTACTATTACTACCTCTACTACAACCTCTACTACTACTACTACTACTTCTACCTGTACCACTACTACTACTACTATCTCCATTACTACTACTACTACAATGGCTACTATTACTACTACTTATACTACTACTGCTACTAATGCAATTTTGATAACTCCTAGATGTTGTTTAGTAATCACTTCTTGCATAATTGATGTCTTGAGTTTGATATATATGATTCTGCACACTGCGATTGCATTCATCTAACAGGTGACTGCGACTTTGAGACTGACAGCTGTGGCTGGAACAGCATCCCCAACGGACTCTACCTCTGGACCAGGATCCAGGCGAGCAGCGCCCCCACTGGACGCGGTCCAGACGCTGACCATACCAAAAACCTCGGGTCTGGCTATTACATGTTTGTTGACAGCACGTATGGAACGTTTGGAATGACTGCTCTTCTGATCAGTCCTCTGGTCCTGGGAGAAGCAGGCTCAAGGTACATTAATGTAGGAGTTCACACTGAATGCAAGTTTTGCACTGAATGCAGGTTTGCTGTGAATGCAAGTTTGTTCTGAACGCAAGTTTGCACTGAACGCAAGTTTGCCCTGAACGCAAGTTTGCACTATGCGATTATGCCATAATTTTAGCATCATCCATAATTTGGGTGTAGTGAAGAGAAATATACATGTCGTTTATATAGCAAATGCCCAAAGTTTAATATCCTCAAGTATGTATACATGTACTTGATTGTTTATAGCTTACACTGACAGTTCAAATTCTACTATCATACCATGCTTTGTGGACAGGACAACGGTCAGTTTATAGCTCACACAATATTAAAAATTGTTCTCCATCTCTCCCCCTTTTACTTTCGAACACTCTAGTTGTGAGTTAGAATTCTATTACCATATGCTTGGCGGGCAGGTCGGGTCACTGAGTGCCATCGTCTATGACAACGACCTCCCTGATGCTTCCTGGATAGTGACCGGTAACCAAGGGTCAGCATGGCACCGTGGGTCTCTACTGGTCGGACCACGCTATGCTGGACAGTACTATGTGAGTTTAATGCCATCATGTTTGCCTCCTGAGGTGGCGAAAATGATGTAATGTTTATATGTAAGGAAAATTATGGTATTGTCATAACAAACTAAAGTCAGGACAGGTCACTTGTCAATGCCTGGCTGCGGTCGCGTCGTAAAAATAAAGTTCAAAGAGGTATCTGCGCAAGCACCACTAGCAAGGGTTATTTCCGCATAATTTTAGTTTGCAATGACAATTATCATTGTTTTTAACTAACATCTAGGATATAATCGTTTTCAGAAAATGACCCCAGCTTTTGATTTATAGTAAATTAAGTAGTATTACCATCATTGAATGAGATATTGAATCAGATATTGAGTATACTAAATGAGATATCAAATATCGTATTTAGATATGAAAGAGAAAATTAATTATCCTAGTGACTTGCATTAATAATAATAATAATAATAATAACAACATTTATAATGCGCACATATCCACCCCAAGAGATGCTCAAGGCGCCTAACAAGGTAAGTACATTGAACAAAAATAATATAACATAATTAAATATAATTCAACAACGTTAATTACATCAGATTGTGAAATACACTACGTCTTAAATAAGGATTTCAGACATTAGATAGGTTTTCAATTGTTTTTGGAACACATTTTGATTCGCTGACATTTTGATTGAATGGGGTAGGGAGTTCCATAACCGGGGTGCAGCAGCTGTAAAAGCTCTGTCTCCCCAACTCCTCTTTGTTCTTAATTGTGTTAAATTTGTTGAATTAGAGGAAGGAAGACCTGCACGAGAACTTAAAGAGATATTAAGAAGAGAGGAAATATATTCAGGGACTGATCCATTTAGTGAACGGTAGGTGAGTAGTAGAATTTTATATTTGATACGCTGTTCTATTGGAAGCCAGTGAAGGTTCTTGAGTATTTGAGTAGTATGGGTCGAACGTTTAGATTTAGTGACAAGGCGGGCAGCTGCGTTTTGAACATTTTGTAGTCTGTGAATTTGGTATTTAGGAAGTCCATAAAGGAGAGAGTTACAGTTATCGACATGAGATGTTACAAAAGCATGAATCAATTGTTGAGTGGTTTGGGGGGTTAAAAATTTCCTTATAGCGCGAAGATTACGAAGATGATAATTGGCAGCTTTCACACATTTTGAAATATGTGCATCAAGAGACATGCTTGTATCGAAAATGACACCAAGATTTCTTGCCTTATCTGAAGGAGCAATGTGCACAGAACCAACACATATATGAGTTATAACAATCTTGGAAAGTTGTTGTCTGGAGCCTAACAAGAGAAATTCTGTTTTATCGTCATTTAGTTTGAGATAGCAATCATTCATCCATTTTCGTACATCATGAATACAACTTTCAAGATCTTCAACACGTTTTTCTACCTGTTCCTGAATAGGAAGACACAAAAAATATAATTGTAGATCGTCTGCATACATATGATAGCTTATATTGTGTTTACTGATTATCTCATGAAGTGGTAAGGTATATACATTAAACAGATGGGGACCTAAAACAGATCCTTGGGGCACAGATAACAGAAGGTTAACAACCGATGAAGTTGTATCATGAAGGTTAACCGCTTGAGATCGATTTGAAAGGTAGGAACGAAACCAATGAAGACATGTTCCACCAATGCCAATCTTTTTTAGTCTGTCGATTAAGATATTGTGGTCAACAGTATCGAAGGCGCAGCTGAGATCTAACAGAACTAATGCAGTAACTTTCCCCTTATCCATATTTATTAAAATGTCATTTTGTACTTTCAATAGTGCCGTCTCCACACTGTGGTTTTCCTTGTAGGCCGATTGAAAGGGGTTTTGAAGGTTTTGGTCATTTATGCTGGACTGAAGACGCGTAGATACTATACGTTCAATTACCTTACCAAGATACTTTAAGTTTGCAACGGGACGATAATTTTTAAGCTCTTGTTTATCAAGGCTTGGTTTCTTTAGGTGAGGTTTAATGAGTGCATGTTGCAGACAATCAGGAAAGATGCCAGAACGTAGAGATGAATTTACAATCTCTGTGATGTATGGGGTGAATTCATTAGAAAAATCTTTGATCAAACAGGTTGGAATAGGATCTAGTTCACATGTAGATGGTGGAGAATTCATGATGACTTTCCGAACCTCACTAGTTGTGGCTGGTAAAAAGTCAGACAAATAGGGAATGGCACTTTCTGACACTGACTGATAACCTGTACTATCACGAGCGTCAAGAATTCGACGAATATTGCTAACTTTATTCATAAAGAAATCAGAAAAACGATTTGCTAAGTCTTGATCAGACACATTACTGGGAAGAATTTGATCTTTCTTTCTATTCAAGAGTTTGTTTATAATTTGAAACAACCGCTTCTGATCGCCACTGCAGTCTGCTACAGCAGATGTGTAGTGATGTTTTTGCGCCTGGTTAGCGAGATGAGATACTATTTGTCTCTGCTTAATAAATAGAGACCGATCGGATTCAGTTTTAGTGGTTCTCCAGCGACGCTCCAGTCTCCGTCTGAGGCACTTTGCCTCTCGGATATCATCAGTCATCCAAGGACACTTACGTTTGACAACTATAGTTCTTGTTTTTCTGGGAGCTAGTTGATCCAATAAGGCATTTAGAGAATAATCGTAATTAATACACATAGATGTAACATCATAATTTAAGTCAGGAACAGATAAAGCTACATGGAGACCTTTACAGAACCTTTGTCTATCCAAAGACTTTAAATTCCGGGTTGAGAAACTTTGTCGAATAGGTTTAGGTTTTTCCAATGTAATGTTACACATGATAGCAAAATGATCTGAGAGACCAGGTTGCACTACTACATTTGATATAACATTTTCATGTTCACGTGTGATCAATAAGTCAAGTGTATGTCCGTGGTCGTGGGTCGGTTCACGGACATGCTGTTTCATCCCATATGTCGATAGTAGGTTCAGAAACTGTCTGGCCTTTGAATCATCCTGGACGTCAACCCATATATTATAGTCACCCACGAGTAAGATCTCTGATGGGTGGAGAAGATAACTGTCCAACATTTCACCAAACTCCTCCATGAAGACACTGAAGGGTAGATGACGCCCATGATCATCAGATTCAGGTCGATATACTACGACTAAACTGATTGAGCGAGAGTTTCCTGAAATTGTAACATGAAGCGATTCAAATGATCTGAACGGAGTTACAAGACTAGTAGTAAGTGAGAGCGAAGATTTGTATAACAGTCCAACCCCTCCTCCGGCCTTCCCTTGACGGGGCCGGTGTTCAAAGTTATATCCGGCAGGAGTAATTTTTCCTATGACAACATCATCACCATCTTTAAGCCAGGTTTCAGTTACTGCTACAATATCTAAGTCATTTTCAGTGACAAAATCATAGAAATCAGTTGTCTTATTCCTTATTGATCGCATATTAAAAGTGCATACTTTGGTAAAACTTTCAATCGGAGGTATAGAGATTAAGTTTGCTCGTTGAATGCATATTGACCTATCAATACCTGAAAAGTATGAATGAATACCTGGTTGAATGCAGATCGGGATAGTAGATGATGATGATGATCTTGACACTTTTGATTGTCGGAGACAGTTTCTTCTGCGGTTGCCGCGCCTACCTCTCCTTGTCTTTCTTCGTTGAATTCCGAAAGAATGGATGACATCACGAACGTCGGACGACAGTCGAAGCTTTGCATATCTCCACTGTAACAGATCCTCTGGAGAGTAGTGAATTCTACGCTGAAGGGGAGGGTCACGATGAATGCAAAAAGATGGTACAGTGCCATCTTGATCCCGATCTGGTCCGGGGTTGGGATGTACATCACCCGCATGTAGTAGCTCTAGTTCAAAAGATGCTGTACTATTGGGGTTGTATGGAATCCTCCTTTTAAGATAGTGTTTTCTGGTGAAGTTTTCATTAATAGAGAGTTTAATGAAAGATTGCTCACTGCAGTACACATTCCTATCCAAAGTAGCATACAGGCAGAGTGTGAACAAAAGTCCAAGTTGAAACGGTCCCATTGTGCTTGCTAGTGAATCCAGTGATTCATGTTCGTCCAGGCATACAATACATAATAGAGTACCAGGGTACTTTTACTTACATAGAGATGTACAGTGAAAATGGCTTCTTAGGTACTACTACACATGAATCCAGAAAAAATGTTGTCATCAAAATATGGTGTGAAATCACCTAACTACCGAATGCAATTCGACTAGTGGTATCCAGAAGACATATATAAATGACTGGTAACAACACAAATTGATATAACAAAGTAAATACAGGCAAATAAGAGCTCTTTTGGAGAGCAAGCAAAAAGCATGTGCAACATGCTTATGCGCTCATCCAGATGTCCAAGTAAAATAGAGACATTTTTTTTGGAGGTACCCTCCATTGTGGCAATTGATATGCATTGCATTCAATCATGAGCAAAGAACAATGTACATTACCATATCACATAGGGGGATTATTCATTTTTATTTCCTATATGAGGTAATTTCACCATGCATATTCGCCCTGTCTGTAAATTTGCAGTTCCAAGCGAGCAATATTTCCTGAAATTTTCACTCTTCTGGGTTTTGCTATCATTGTGTACAAAAACTACAGTAAATATTGAGCCTGATAAGCATTGGCCCCATTTAACATCTGGAACTTTCAAGCAGCTGAATTACCAAAATGTTTGAGCAGGCTATCATGCAGTGTGGTAGCAGAGTATACCGTACATTGCTCTTTCCTGATTCACAAAGGGATAGGTAATAATTATAATATTGACTGGCTTCTCTTTTGGGAGATACAGAGGTATCTTGCCCTTAATGAAATCACATTGACCTCCTTTTCGAACCAATCCATATGATTTCATTTAGGGCAATATTTCCTGGTATTTTCCTCAAGGCCAGCCATTATTATATAAATATGTATATCCTTATTTCAACTTTTGATTCCAATTTTCTCTTTTTATTTTTAGGTAAGATTTGAAGCTTCACCTGGATTAGGCTTCGATGATACGACTGAGCCGACTGACATTGCGATCGATGATATTAGGTTTATCAACTGTGGATCATCAGCAGGTAGCAATTGGTTTGTTGAGCAAACCTTATTTGTATTTCTATTTAATTTGTTTTCTTTTTGGATAGAGGTCTATTTTAAGACACCATTTTGAAGTCAGAAGAAGTCAGTTTAAAAACACTGTGGTTTGGGTTTTAAAGATACCATATTACGCTACTTGACAGAACACAGAAAGAGAAGTCAGAGCAGTTTTCGTGAGACGAATTATTTACTTGTGGCGCCAAATTGTGTCCTAGGAAATTTGAATGATGGAACAATAAAGTTAAATTTATCTTGTTTAAAGTGGCAATTAATTGTCTGGCATGGTGTGAACTGAGTTCCCTTATTGATCCAGAAATGAAATGTCAATTCTTGTAAAGAAAATCTGTTGGCTTGCACCCAGTTAAATAAAGATTGCGTGCTCAGTAATTGAAAACAACTCCGAATAAATCTTGGAATCAGTGGGATTTGAGCCTGCAATCTGCTGCTTGCCGGGCAGCAAGTATGTCACAAAACCATCACCTGGTCCATGGCACAGTCCTGATGTACTGGAAACGAAAACCTCAGCTCTCTTGATTCATTCTGACTTATTTATATTCATTAGTCCGCTATTAGGACAATAGCTTTGAATGTTAGGCTACCTGGGAAAAGTTTTAATTGTTGTAAAGAAATTGTTGGCTTGCACCCAGTAAATAAAGATTGCATGCTCGATCTTGTAAATTGCTACCAATTCGATAAAATCATTATACCAGATGAAAATTGAGACAAGCACTTTGTCCATTGCATGGTAGAAACCAGACAAGTACCCCTTCAATCTGATAGTAAGCCTGTGAAATGCTTACTTACAAGAAAACACATGTCAGGTAAAACCAACGAACCGACCAACCAAATTTAAACTCGCCCTCATTCCGACTGAGTGACAAATAATTGAAGATGAAAGAAACTTTTGATGAAATTGCCCATCCAACATTGTTCTTCTTTCCATTTCTTTTTCTTTGCTTCACCAAGACTTAAACTGTAATTTTGGCGTTGCAACATCAGAAGGGACCTTCTGTGGCTGGACTCAGGCTAATGGCTCTGATACGTTTAATTGGTCCTTATTCAAAGGACGTACACCTTCAGGATACACTGGTCCACAGTATGACCACACAGATGGATTGAGTAAGTTATGACATGGTTCTTGAGTTGATACACTGGTCCACAGTATGATCACACAGATGGATTGAGTAAGTTATGACATGGTTCTTGAGTTGATACACTGGTCCACAGTATGATCACACAGATGGATTGAGTAAGTTATGACATGGTTCTTGAGTTGATACACTGGTCCACAGTATGATCACACAGATGGATTGAGTAAGTTATGACATGGTTCTTGAGTTGATACAATGTCATGTTTATGCCTAAGTATGTTTCTAGTGTATGTAACATCAATGGGAAAGCATTCCTGTATTATTATGGACAATAAAACTTGGACCTTGAACAAAGTATATGGATTTAGCTTCCTTTCCCTTGCATCCAGATTTTACAAGCCCACTTGCAGTTTGTTGTGATAAAACAAGATACCTATAAACTCTTGTATACCAACCTGCTACTGATTTTGTTATATGTTTCACGTGTATGTAACGGTATTATAAAATACATCGTAGCGATTCCATCTTAATTAAGATAAAAGGAAGCAACTCTCTTAAACAAAGCTATTAAGACCAATATTTGATTTTGAATATATAGTTAACAAAAAAATTATTCATAATAAATAATAATAGTGGGTTCTTGTATAGCGCTCATGTCAGTCAGATTTGACCCTCCTGGCGCTCCCGATTTTTACCCTGGCTTTAGCATGGCTGCCATACGGCGCTCTAGCATTTCAAGGAATAAATTCCTACCAGGTACCCACCTGGGTGGAGTGTGGCAAATGTAGATCAATGTCTTGCCAAAGGACATTAGTGCGGCGGCGGGACTCGAACCGCGGACCTTGTGATCGACAGTCCGGCGACGTATCCACTCAACCACAACAACACCCCCTTGTAAATTTCATGTTTTGTGTATTTTTCATTACTTAGTAATACAGCTGGACTGTATGAATAGGGCCTTCCTCTGGTGAATACTTTTAGATGTAAGCTTTGATATGTCACATTCTCAAGAAATATAAATCGGGACAAAATTTGTTGTTTCATGTACTTAAAAACTTGGTAAGGGTGTGAATAATTTAGTAGTTAATTCTACATGTACTTTGAGAATTTGTTTCTTTGTTTCTGTCTTTTTTGTCAGGTTACTATGCCTACATGGAAGCCTCATCTCCTGTAGTATCTGGAGATTTTGCCCGTTTGGAGTCTGGTGCCCTCAGGTCCACTCAGGGTCAGCCGTATTGCTTCTCTTTCTGGTATAGCATGTATGGTCCTAGCGTCGGAACATTCCGTGTGATCCAGAGGGATCCAGATGGTCAAAATGAAGTTATTGTAAGTAAAAAACAATTCAATTTTTTTGTTATGAGGTGCAATTTTTTTTCCAGTATTTAGAATGAACTTGCAATGAAGACACGCTCTAGCGATCATTGCTCCCTGTAAATTTTCGATACCAACATATTTCCAACCTTTGACCCTGCACCATTTTTCAATCATCGTCAGAGCATATTCAGAGCACTAGTGACAGATAGAGTGAGAGAGAGGGGGAGAGAGAGGGAGGGGAGAGAACAAAACACAGAGAAATGGGAAATGGTAGAGCAATATTGATAATAAAAGTAGAGATGAGGAATACAAATGGAGTAATATAAAAGTGATATAAAAGGAGCGAGGAAGACGAATAATAATGAATTATTCATCATTTATGAAGTGAAGTCATCATAGAATTTTACCCTAAACAAGAAAAGGTTCAGATTCACAAAGATTAAATTGAAGGAGATATCGGAGAAAAGGAAAATATAGTTCAAATGATTTTTAGTTTGTGTTTGTTCATATGTTATATTATGAATTTATAGATTGTACTTGAAATGTCTGTAACATTGTTCATATGTTATATTATGAATTTATAGATTGTACTTAAAATGTCTGTATATATCAATTGTGAGGATCCAAATTGTTATATTTTCCTGGTCGGTCTCTTTTTAGTGTTATATTAACCATCTGGTAAAATGAATATATTTATAATCAATGCATGTCGCCCTCTTGAGAACTGTATGTCCCCAATTGCACACATTACACCATTACCGACGGTCATTTTTTGTTGTTCCATTTTGTGTTTACATGAATTTTTTATCCCCTTGAAATGAGTTTTTCCACCATTTTTTTTCCCTTTGGGAAAATATAACCACTTTGGAAATATAAGTCCCTTTAGCAGTCCAAATAATGTTATATTGCACCCCCTGCCAGTCAATATCTGTATAATAATATATATTTGCTCCACATACATGTAGGTCTGGACTAAAAGGGGTAATCAAGCTAGCGTATGGCTGCCCGGTCAGAGAAACATCATCACCTCCTCTAACTATGAACTGGTTCTTGAAGCGACAAGGGCAGCTAACTATTACGGCGATATCGGTCTTGATGATACCGCCCTCACTGTTGGCGCCTGTCCAGGATCAAGTAAGCTTAGATGCATTCACCTTTAACCCATTAAGGGTCTAACAATATTAGCAAAGAATGTGCACATAGGCACAGTTAACCAGGGTCACATGGGCACGTCCCTATACCCCCCCCCCCCCCCAATCAAGTGGTGACAAAAAGGGAGAAAAATGGTTCCAGAGAGAAGTGAGGGCGAAAAGGACAAGTAAAGAAGATGCATGGATCACCCCCTCACCCTTTTCCCTAATCAGTAGCCTTGTAATTTCGCATTCCATTTTCCTATTAAATCCAGCTCTTCCCAAACGTTCCACTGCCCCCCTCAATAGATGTACTCATTCTGTGCCGCTGGACGCTATTGTTTCTGTCATTCAAAGTAAACATAAGAGGATCAACAGCAAGGATATTCCAGAATCTGGCCTTTTTATTTTGATCTCAAACACCAACGCAATGCAACCCCCCCTAATTACCCGCTGCCAGCGGAAGATGGCATGATTCCTAACCAGTTCTTAGGCTGCATCATAGGGCTGGTGAGCGTATCAGTTCGTTCGCCATCTTCGGCGGCTTGAATCAAGTGTAGGGAATATATAAAGAACCGGTCAGATCCTGGACTACAGTAAGGTTTAAAACCCATCTGCACTAGTTTGGCCAGGGGGATTAGACCTCCCTGCAAGGTCAGTGACAGGTTGTTATCTCAAATCAGCTTTCAATTAATGTAAGAAAAAAGGGATCATGGGGGACCAAAAGGCACTGATTAGGCATTGTTTGTTATATAGAGGGTGCAAGTAGCTACAAGTTGTGCAGTGGGGCTTTAAAGTCAGTTAATTAATGTTGAATTTGTTTGCAGTTGACTGTGACTTTGAGCTTGGATTCTGTGACTGGGAGAACCTAGACTCCAGTAACGATGACTTTGATTGGTTGTGGGGAACTCCCATTTCTGCCGCAGGGAAAGGACCCTCAGTAGATCACTCAACATTTACAAACTCAGGTAAAGTTTAATATTCTTCATGACTGTTAAAAATAATGCAGCAGTTGTAAAGTAGTTTTAACGGTAGAACTACTCAGTTCTCTTAGACAATGAATTAGGAGGCCTTACATTCCTGCGCCCATATTCAATAAACTTCTCAAGAATGAAATCTAAAAAAAAAATTAAATGCTAGGAGTAATGTCTTAGCAAAAATGTGTATTCTATCAAAGCATTGGGGCTAAGAATTTTATCTTTTCTGTCGTCTTGGCTAAAACGAAGTGCTTACCATGTTTAGAATATGGCTAAGGCAACCTTCTTAACATAGACAAATTCTAAAACATTTTTCTTAGACTTAAAAAAACACGTCTAAGAAGTTTACTGAATACAGGCCCTGCACCTGCTACTCTCCACCCGAATGGGTACCCGGTACGATGCGACCGTCTTTGTTGGTCAAACAGCTTTTAAGCGTCAAGTAACGCCTGGCTGGAATGCTCCCCAAGGGAATGGAGATTGTGCACACTGTGTGCGGGCAAGTATTGAATACAATCACCTGGTTAATAGAATAGCTGTAAAGCGCTCAGAGACATCGTAGATGTACTAAGCGCTATATAAAAGCCAATATTATTATTATTTATTATTATTCTGATCTCTAAAACAGGGCACTACGTGTATGTGGACACCAGTGCAAACACCCTAGGTGAGACGGCCATCTTACAGAGCCAGGACTACATCCACACCGGTCCTCGATGCGTGTCGTTCTACTATCACATGAGTGGATCCAGTCCTGGAACTCTTACAGTCTACAAGCAGGATGATGGGGACATGCTTGTTAGCCCCAGCTGGACCAAGGGCGGAGACCAAGGTGACAGGTGGATGATAGCACAGGTGGAAATCATACCGAACCCTGATAAGAGTTACAAAGTGAGTTTCTTGTCTCATATTCTCATGTAAGTCTATAGAGTACCAAAGCTGTGACGTCAGAAAAATCAATTTTTAGAATTTCTCAATTTTTTTCTTCATTTTCCGAAAGAGCATAAAAAATAATGTCCAAATGTCGAAAACCAATTGAATATGTTTAGTTTTGGCTGAGATATGACCATCTGAATAAATAGATTTCCTGTAGGAATTGTGTTCTATGCTCTGGCTCCTATACCATGAGGAGCCAGAGCATAGAACACCGAGTTCCCATATGACATATATTTTTTCAGATGGTCATATCTCAGCCAATACTTAACATATTCAATTGGTTTTTGACATTTGGACATTATTTGTTATGCTCTTTCGGAAAATGAAGAAAAAAAATGATAAATTCTAAAAATAGATTTTTGATGACGTCACACTTCACCACTCTATGAAGGTTATAATAATTAAAGTAACAAATGAGAGGTTTTACATTTTTGTAAGAACGTTTGACAATTGGTTAGTGAAGAACAATTATTTATTGATTAAGATTAGTTTTAAGATTATTTTCAAACTTTTCAACTGATCTGCTATTACAAATCTCTCGAGGGAAAGCGTTACAAGGCAAAGGCCCTGCATGAGCAAAGGTTCTTTCCCCCACTAGCATCTGTTGAGAAATCTCCAATATTTGCGATTATGTTTTCATTGCTTTTCCCCAGATATACATCGAGGCGACATCATCTACTCCTTCTTCTGATAGCGATCTGGCCATCGACGACATGAACATCGACGACCGCGTGTGCCTACCCGAGGGGACGTGTACCTTTGAGTACGACATGTGCGGCTACGTCAATGACTACGAGAACGATGACAATATGGACTGGATACGAGGGAGCATCACGTCGTCAGGATATACGGGTCCATCAATTGACCATACACTACAGACAGGATATGGTGAGGTCAAAATGATGTAGCAAATGTTGGTAGATATAATCAGATATTGACCATACACTACAGACAGGATATGGTGAGGTCATAATGATGTAGCAAGTATTGGTAGATATAATCAGATATTGACCATACACTACAGACCAGATATGGTGAGGTCATAAGGATGGTATATTAGGATGGTAGGATTGTGCTAGCCGTGAACTTTCATGAGCACGTATCTAGTATTTTGTCTCTGTGTATTTCACAATTTGGTCTGCAATAACCGTCATCTGCTCATGCTCAGACTGCAACTATGAACTATTGTCACCTTGCACGTCACTATGTTTTCATTGAAGCATCTAACCGTAAAGAAGCATGCAGGCCTGGCTACTTAGTGAAAACTGCTAGCTGGTTTGTTGCTGAGTGGTTGATTGAAATTCACTAACAAATTGATTTTACTGAACAAAGTTAGAGAAGCTATATTGAGAATGTACTTGTCACCTTGCAGGTCACTATGTCTTCATAGAAGCGTCTGGCCCTAAAGCAGGAAGCAGAGCCTGGCTACTTAGTGAGCACTTCTCACCAACTGCAGGTAGGTGCTGTCTTATCTTTTCTTTTTCTTTTTTTTGTCCAAAGAATTTTTGTTTATTAAAGACCGTCAATACTACTGGGCTAGAAGGGATTAAACCACACAGCGAGGTCACTAACAGGTGGCCTTCTCATTAACTCAGCTCTGATGATACTTAAAGTATAGGATATTCTGTCAAAAATCCAAGTGGTTTTCATTACAGGGTGGAGGTGTCATGATATAGTGGTTCATCCACTCAATCCAAAGGTTGAGGGTTCAAATCCCAGCCTGGCACTATAACTTCTTTAGGTAAGGAATTAATCCACATTTGCCACGCTCCACCCTAGTGTAAATGGGTACCTGGCAATTTATGGGCTAATAATTGTAGGACCCTCAGGAAGAAAAAACATTGCTGCTAATGAGGCTTCCCTGGGTAAACAAAATTATTATTATTATGTAGAGGTGTCGTGGCAGAGTGGATACGTCACCAGACTGTGGATCGGTCCCGCCGCAGCACTAATGTTCTCTGGCAAGATATTGCTTATTTACTTGCTTAAGTCGGGTCAACTGCCCGAGCTGTGATGGCCATCCACACATTCCTGTCCAGCATGGCTGCGTTTATCTCTGACAGTTCAAGTCCCGTATCCTTCTTGAGTAGGTCTGTATAAGTAAGATGAGGTCTTCCAGGTTTGTTCTTCCCGTGTTTAGGCTTCCAGAGTAAAAGCTGAGATATTGGTTCATTGATGTTCCTACAGCTGTGGCCTGCAAAACGTAGTCTTCTTTCCCTGATCTTTTCTGATACTTTTGGTAGATTCCCGTACAGCTCCTTATTGGTCATATGCTGGCTCCAGTGCACGTTGAATGCTGTCCTAAGAAGTCTGGTGTAGCAACCATCTAATTCTTTTGCCAGCTTTGTTGTAACTGCCCATGCTTCGCAGCCGTATAGAAGCACAGATTCAACTGTAGCAACAAACAAACGTTGTTTGAACTGTCTAGGAAGAGAAGATTTCCAGATTCTTCCAAGCTTGCTACACGCTCTCCATGCTGCTGACTTACGAGCTTTCACATCTTTTTCTGTGCCAGAAAAAGATGTGAAAGCTCGTAAGTCAGCAGCATGGAGAGCGTGCCACGGCAAGATATTCATCTACATTTGTCACACTCAACTTAGGTGATGTAAATGGGTACCTGGCAGGAATAAATTCCTTGAAATGCTAGAGCGCCGTATGATAAAGCTAGGGTAATAAAGGCCCCCCCCCCCCCCAAAAAAAAAAAAAAGTTGTATTGTCCTTTAGGTGCCAAAACATGGTTTGGTCGGTCAGAAATGTTTTCTTTTCTTTTTTTTTACTTCCTTTTTGGGCTGATATTTCTCATTTTCGATTGCTTTAATACTTTTTTTTTCCAAAGAATGGCAATACCACCAACGCTACCGCATCACCATCATCATCACCTCCACCACCACCACCACCACCACCTCTACTACTACTATTATTATTCCAGGTCGTTGCATAGAGTTTTGGTATCACATGTATGGAGGAGGGGTCAGTGATCTGAATGTCTATACCACCACCGCTACCACATCACCATCATCATCACCACCACCACCACCACCACTACTACTAGTATTATTGTTATTATTCGAGGTTGTTGCATGGAGTTTTGGTATCACATGTATGAAGGAGGGGTTGGTGATCTGAATGTCTATACTACCACCGCTACCACATCACCATCATCATCATCACCACCACCACCACCACCACTACTACTAGTATTATTGTTATTATTCGAGGTTGTTGCATGGAGTTTTGGTATCACATGTATGGAGGAGGGGTCAGTGATCTGAATGTCTATACTACCACCGCTACCCGTCATCATCATCACTTCCACCATCACCACCACCATTCCCACCTCCACCACCACCACCTCCACCACCACCACCACCACTACTGTAATTATTGTCATTATTATTATTCCAGGTCGGTGCATGGAGTTTTGGTATCACATGTATGGAGCAGGGGTTGGTGATCTGAATGTCTATACCACCACCGCTACCACATCACCCAAGCTACTATTCACCAAGAGTAGGAACCAGGGTGACGTCTGGCTGCAAGGGAAGATAGATGTGGATGCAACCACAACGTTCTGGGTAAAACCAATCTTTCTAGCCTTTCCCTGATGATTTGAAATGGACTACGTTTGCAGTATATTTCAGTGTATTACGCACTTTTGATGTGCCAATTACATTCAGTCTGTTTGGAGCCAAGAGGGTGTACACTCATCTACCTTTACACAGAGTTAAGTCCCTTCATGACCAGACAATTTGTAGATATTTGGGTCATACAAATTCTCAGACAATTTAGGAGTAATGAATTACAGCATTATTAGCTCCTAGTTACCTTCACACTTGTTAGTTAATATAATTACAAATATGGAAAGAAATTCAGTTCAACCTAAACAATGTTTTATCTTTCATGTACCTGTTGCAGGTTACCTTTGAAGCTGTGGTTGGGTATAACTACACCAGTGATATTGCTCTGGATGACATGTTCCTACATCCTGATATCTGCGCTATCCCCATCGTAATTCCTACCCAAGGGCCACCTCCGACGTTCCGTAAGTAATACCAGTTTATCATATCAGTTCCAGAAAATTGCCACTTATTTTTCTAAATGATATATATTGTATTTTTCTAAATGAATTATATTGCTTCAACTGCCCTTGTGAAGCACTGTATCATTAATGAAGTGTATGCGATGTTAGTTAAAGTGGAAGGAGATTACATGCTTCCATCTGCGCTATCACCATCGCACCTCCGACACAAAGACCGCCTCCCGCAATGTTCCGTAAGTTAGCAGTTTACCATATCAGTTCCAGAAACGACAATTTCTACTTCTAAATTTAGGACACTGCAATCCTACACAGAAGGTGACAAAATAATCTCAAATACAGGCAGAGTTACAACAATCTTATTCTTTATTGATATTTTGTTTCATGTATTGGTCGTGTATTGGTCGTTTATATACTATCAGCACCCGATTCTCACGATTGTGATTTTAAAGTTGATATCTACACCTTTGCCCTGTTGCACAAAACTTACCATTGATGGTAACTTTGCCATCAATGGTAAGTACCATGGAAACCTTGATTTTGATTGGCTGTTGAGCCTTGTTACCATCACACTGATGGTAGTTCCCATTGATGGCAAAGTTACCATCTCCACGATATTCTGTGTGGTGGTGGTGGTCATTTTACCTGATTACTAAGAAAGCATTAATGCTTGTAAGTAAGCAACCAGACGGCCGACAGCTAAATTAGTTTCTCTCTGATGGACCTGGTAATGAGGATTAATGCCTTACCAAAGGGCACTAGCGCATCGCCTTGGTTTCGAACCCGGGTCACCGGATTATGAGACCACTGCTCTACCGACTGAGCTATCGCGCCTCCTCATCAATGGTAATTTTATTGCAACGGGGCCCTTGAATTTGATATTCTTTATTAATATTGTTCCTTGTATTGGTCATGTATTGGTCGTTTCTATCCCCTCAGCGCCTGATTCTCACGACTGTGACTTTGAAGCTGGTCTCTGCACCTGGACTCAAGATAGCAGCAATGACTTTGACTGGATCTGGGCCTCAGGAGAGACCGATAGTGCAGGAACAGGACCCGCCTCAGACCATACCAAAGGAGACCAAACAGGTGTGTACGATAGAGACATGCAGATTAAAGCCACTCTAAAGTGTTGGGAGCACAACAAATTTGATGGCAAAATTTCACAATAGAGGATGTCATTTTAAGACACTTCTGCAAAGATTTTCCACCCAAAAAATGTTGTTGAAGCCAAATATTGATAGAAGGATACATTATTTGGGATTTTTGTTGTATGCAGATCGAAACCTAAATTTGTATCCTTTCATCAATATTCAACTTCAGACACATTTGTTTTGAAAATCCTTGCAGAAATGTGACTTAAATGACATCCTCTTTCACATTATGATGCAACTTATGTGAAATTTTGCCATTCAATTTTTTGGGCCCCAACACTTTAGGGGGGCTTTAAACATGGGAAAAACGGTTGCAATTTTGGTTGCAATAAAAAATAATAATAATAATGACAATAATGATAGTAATAATGATAATGATGATAATAATATTAATAATAATGATACTGCTACTACTACTACTGATAATGCTAATAATGAAACTGATGAAAATAATAATGATATTTATAAATCTTTTCAGGTTATTACATCTACATTGAAACTTCCAATGGAAGTCCTGATGATGTCGCCCGATTGAACTCTGAACTCTTGAAGAACGTGGATGACACCGGATACTGCATGGAATTCTGGTTCCAGATGTATGGACAGCACCTCGGCGCCCTCACAGTCTATGAGAAGATAGGGGAGGTAGAGGTGGCTGTGTGGACTGAGACAGAGCCCAGAGGACCTCAATGGAACCAGGTTCACCTTCACTTTACTGATACAGGGACTTACATGGTGAGATCATTGTTGTTAGGCTCATGGCTGACGAGATAGAGAGAGGGTTTGGGGTGTCATACATAGTGTAACATAACTAGCCCAGTAATTTAGTAAGACGTAGAGGGCGTTATAGATAATTGTGAGATATATACATGTACAGCGTGAGATGTCAGTCAGTCAGCGTTGAGCTGTTGTTGGGACAGGTTCTATATAGTTGTTATCTGTGAGTCAGCGTTGAGCTGTCGTTGCGACAGGTCCGTTACCAGGAATGAGTAAAGTTACTTGAACTGCAGATACAGTGCAAGTGTTGTTTCTTGAGTTCCTGTCAGACATTCAGTGATTGCGGGAGTGATGAAAATGAGAGCTAGTCCACGTTATTCTTACACGATATACTTTGTGAGAGCCCACTGAGAGATAGTTGATGAATGATTGTCGACAGCATGGACCGAGTTTTGAGAGACTGCAAGGCAGAACGCTACCCCGGCAGAGCCCGGTTACGCCACAATAGTATGGTTTTCCACCATGAAAGCCCTCTTGTGATCTGATTTACAGCAATCAATACAATTACATTTTCATGCCCCTCTCAGGTGTTGGAAGCCCCACAAATTTGATGGCAAATTTTCACTTAAACCGTATCATAATCTGAAAGAGGATGTCATTGAAGACACTTTACTGCAAGGATTTTTGAAAAATATGTTTTAAGTTGAATATTGATGAAAGAATACACAATTTAGGTTTTCTATATACAACAGAAAACCCAAATTGTGTACTTAAACACATTTTTAGGGGGGGAACTCTTTGCACAAGTGTGTCTAAGATGACATCCTCTTTCTTATTATGATACAATTAAAGTGAATTTTGCCATCAAATTTTTGGTGAATTTGGGGCTCCCATCACTTAAGAGGGGCTTTTAATTCATGCAGTTTTTAATACATTGCATGACTGATATCTCATTTTGTATTTATGTTTCAGGTAATCTTTGAAGGAGTCCATGGACCCAACACAATGGGTGATATTGCTTTAGATGATATCTCATTTCATCCTGGTACCTGCCCCACACCAAGTAAGTCTTAAATGAGAAATTACATATTTCATTTCCTGGGCCTCAAATTTACCAGTCTGGTTTTCTACAGAGCAATTATCTCAAGGCTGAGGAAGCCAGCGGTGCACAAATCATTTTGGCTATTAACTATTGACTGAACCAGAAAAATATCTATAAAATCAATGGTTGAAGAAAAAGTGTTGGTTGAATTTTATATTGGGGGTGGATTTTGTATTATGTATGTACATGTATGTGATCACATGGGCGATATATTGATATGGCCTGGGCTTAGATTCCTCTCCCTACCAATTCAACAGACAACCTCCCCAGTGTAAAAGAGAAGATACAGAAGATTGTAACAAAAGATGATGATTGGTATGATTTATTTTTAAATGACAGGTGCATACAAGTGTAAATTAACAACAATGTACTATACAGGAAAAAGTAATTTCTAATTTTGTCTGCATTCTTTCACATTATCAATATATTGATTATGCAAATGAACAGACATCATTTATTCTTAGAAGAAACGTGATTCTCAATATATTACAGTAGCATTGAATGTATATTCATTAAAATGTAATTCTGTGATGTAATGTGACATGTGCAAGCCATTTTTATGTGTGTCCCCTTGCAAATACAGTCAAACCTGCTTTAACAACCCCCTGTGTAGAAAGACCACCTGTGTACAAAGACCACATTTTTTGTTTCCCTTAAAAATGGTTTCTCATTGAAAATGTACTACAGGAATCTGTACATCAAGACCACCTGCCTACAAAGACCACTTTTCTTGTCTCCCTTGGATGGTCTTTATAGACAGGTTTGACTGTACACTTAAAGACCACCTGCCTATAAAGACCCCTTTTATTGTCTCCCTTGCGTGATCTTCATAGACAGGTTTGACTGTACATGTATTTGCCTGCCAGGCCAACACACTATCATGTCCCCTTCCGTTTCACTTTCTCTCCCTTAGGTATGTGTGATTTTGAGAATGGAGCATGCTACCTGAGTCAGACCCAACTGGATCAGTTTGATTGGGAGGTCATCCAGGCTAATTCAGAATCTGTTGCGCCTGCCATAGACAACACCTATCGTACTGAGTATGGTAAGCCAAAGAAACATCCTCTCGTACAAACTTGTCTTAAAACACATTTATTACAGTATTAAAAATTGCTTGTGATGATTAACTTTATCTGTTCACATTGATGTATATAGTTTTTGTATTGTAATATGTAGGTTTATTTGTATTTTTTTTTAGTGATAACTCATGTAATATTCATCACAGACTCAATCCATCACCAGCAATCATCCTTGGTCAAAATCAGCCTCTATTAAGTTCTAATTTGTTACTTTCTTGTTGGCTCTTGTTTTCATAGGGACGGGGGGTATATAAATAATGATAATAATAATAATAATATATTATATTTATAAAGCGCTTCGTACTAGTATTTCTAAGCACAAGAAATAGAAGGAAGGTAACGTAAGGAAAAGTGAGAGACACCAAAGAAACATGTGAAAAATATTGAATACAAGTGAATGGCTAAGGAATTTGTCATAGAGTCCTTTTTAATAGTCAGCTACATGAAGTGTTTAGAGCCTTCAGTAGATAGCGCTTAATAAGCAATGTTTTATCATCATTAATATTATTATTATTATTATTATTATTACATTTGATTCTCTTACCTCTTTCCGCACATAGGACATATCTTCTTTGCGGACATGACAGGACTGTCATCAAGCAAGGATCTTGCCATTGTGGAAACCGGTCCCCTACCACCAACATCACCATTAGGCAACTGTTTCCAATTCTGGTACTCAATGTTCAACTCTCAAATCTGCCAACTGCAGGTAATAATACAGTGAAACCTGTCTATAAAGACCACCCAGGGGAGACAAGAAAAGTGGGCTTCATAGACAGGTGGTCACTAAAGCAGGTTCGACTGTACAACGTTTTCACCACCCACTTTGCACATATTCAGTTTGAAAATATGGCCTTATCCCATTACATGTATATTTAATAAATTGAATAACAGAAAGTATTCAAAATTTCATTCATCTGTTTGGCTGATTTGATGAAATAAACAAACTACTTTTTTTCACCTGAAGTTTGTATAACTTGTAAAACAAAAATATACATATATTTTTTTTTTTTTTTATAGGTAAAATATCATTTTAGAAAAATATGGTCAGAAAGAACTAAATAAATAGTATGATTTTTGTTCAGATTGTTAATTAACACAAATTGAAAACAATCTTTACACTATGATCATTGTCTGAAACAACACAATTTTATTATCATTTTTCTCCATGCTTTTCTGATTCTTAACAGGTTTATATAGTTCATGTGATTAGTGGACAAACTACGTTGCTATGGGAGATGGATGGAATCGCTCATGAGGATGAATGGCATGTTATGGAGATGAACCTTAATAATACCGATGATCTTTTTAAGGTATGAACTCTTCTCCTCCTCTTGCTCGTCATCTCGTCCTCCTTCATCTTCTTTCTAGCTCTTCTTTTATTTACTGCTTCTTCTTCATCTTCCACTTTTTTCTTCATCTTCTTTTTTCTTCTTCTTTTTTTCTTCTTCTTTCTTTCTTCTTCTTCTTCTTCTCCTCTTCTTCTTCTCCTTCCACATCTTCTTTTTTTTCTTTTTCTTTTTCTTCTTCTTTTTCTTCTCCCCTTCTTCTTTTTCTTCTCCTTTTCTTCTTCTCCTTCCTCATCTTTTTTTTCTTTTTCTTCATACTCATCTTCTTCTTTTTTCTTCTTCTTTTTCTTCTTCTTCTTTTTCTTCTCCTCTTCTTCTTCTTCTCCTTCCTCATCATCTTCTTCTTCTTCTTTTCTTCTTCATTGCTATGGGAGATATATGGAATCGCTCATAAGAATGATTGGCATGTGATGAAGATGAAGAAATTTTCTTCTCCTCTTGCTCCTCCTTCTTCATCGTCCTCTTGAGGTTAAAAGATTCTAGAACGGTAGGAGGAAACAGACCAAAAGGTGTTCTTTTGTCTATTCTTCTCCACAGTCCCAGACAGTAGAAGTGTCGTAGTCGAGTGGTTTTAGCACTTGAATTGAAATTCAAAGGTCATGGCTCGATCTCCAACAGGGCAGTAATGTCCTTTGACAAGGCATTAATCTACATTTTCCACTCAATACCCAAGATAGAAATGGGGACCCGGTAGGATGACGAAAGCATTTGTGTTAGTAATTGCCTATGCCCTCACATGACCATATGGTAGGAAAACGAGTCGTTCATACAGAATACCATCTCTATGGCACATTGCTTCCCT
Organism: Strongylocentrotus purpuratus; assembly: GCF_000002235.5. NCBI lineage: Eukaryota > Metazoa > Echinodermata > Echinoidea > Camarodonta > Strongylocentrotidae > Strongylocentrotus > Strongylocentrotus purpuratus. The sequence goes on along the minus strand of NW_022145606.1, from coordinate 50,972,432 downwards.
ATACAGATTCGATTCCAAGCCTCCACTATGGACTTCACCCAGAATGCTGCCATATCTCTGGACGATCTTTCTATCAGCACTTACCCATGCTCTCCGTTTGGCGACTGTAACTTTGAGACCGGTCTGTGCACGTGGAAGAACGAGGAGACGACTGATGATTTTGACTGGCAGCGCATCCAGGGAAGGACACCCTCTGATGGTACCGGACCAGGGGTCGATCACACTTTCGGGACAGCTTATGGTAACCCACCATTTTTTACTAAAATAAATTCTACTTCTAACTACTTATGTTATGCTACCGGTAATGTCATTCTTTATAGCCTTCTCTTTAATCACTCTACATGACTAGAATAATAGATTTTATGCAAAACCTAAGTAGATCCTTGTCATTTTGGGGGAGGATTGTTGGTCACATGATAATCAACTATTGCACGGGTGTGCAATTTTATGCCTCCGTTACGATGTAGCCAGAGGTATTATGTCTCGTGATCGCGTTATCACAAGAACCGATAGATGGATTCCTACCAAACTTAAACCTTGTATGTATCTTGCAGAGCCGATGAACTGATTAGATTTTAGGGTTCTGAGGTCAAAGATAAAAGGGTCATACATGTATATGAAAAATAGCTGGTACGATAATCACAATATTCTGAGAACCTGTAAATGGATTACAATTAAGCTTGAATTTGAAAATTTCTTTTGTTTTGGTTTGTGAAATCGCTCTACTGCGGAGGCATCATTTTTTACTGCGTGGAGGTTAGGCAAACCAGAGTCTTGAATTTAAAGAACCACGTAAATCTTAGTACATCTGTCACCCGTCGGACCAACACCAGACTGAAAAAAAATCATATTACCCCCAATGGCAACAATTATTCAGGCGGTGTGTGTGTGAGGTGCAAAGGTTTCAGGGCTACGCCTTGTAATTCTTTCAAAGGGCATAAGAGGCATATAAATGGTAGTGAACTTCGCTAAGAAATCTTTGGTACTTTACGTTTCGTACAGTATTCTATGATCATCTACAGGAGAATTTTATTTGTATTTATATTGACTTTCTATTATTTATTTGATTTAAATCATCCACAAATATCAAGAACATTGCTATGGTTATTTTTCTTGCACTGCCAAAATACCATACAGGTACGTACATCTATACAGAAGCATCGGACAGGACGCAGGGTCAGGTGGCCATCTTGAAGTCAGGTGACTTCACTGCAACCGAGAAGCGATGTGTGGAGTTTTACTACCATATGAATGGTGAAGGCGTAGGCAACCTGGACGTCCAGTCACAAGCTGATACATCCACTCTGGTCACAACGTTGAAGACGTTGGCCGGAAACAAAGGGGATGCTTGGCGGCAAGATATGGTGAGGTTTGGTATTTAGCACCGTAGACATTTGCAATAGTCTAGAGATATTCTTGTTGGAGCTTATTCCACAAGGTAAATCAATAATGGGAATCAAGTTGTAGTATTAATATTACCTTGAGGTACCACACAAAAACTGTGCACAAGACAACAGTGCACGAGCAAAAGTGAAATCGCCAAAATGATTACTTAAATTCTGCTGAGTACCAACTAGATAAGATTATAGCTATGTAGTATGCTAGGTATATTGTGCATCAAATGGGAGGGTAGTACATCACGCAAATTGCTGCGCAATACATTACAGGTCCTCCATTTATCATCCTATCCGAAGCTATCTGTTTCTTCCCCTTATTGAATCACAGGTTGCATTGGATGTCATCAGCAAGGCCTATTCGTATCAGGTGATGTTCCAGGCTACGGTAGGCTCATCGCACTTAAGTGATATCTCCCTGGATGATATCACTTTCTATGATGGTGACTGCCCAGGTATGTAGAATAATATGGTACTGGTATGTAGGCCAAGGGTGAAAGGTCATAGCTCATTAAATGTGCAAAAACACCTAATTATATATGTGAAAATGTGGTTAACTTCCTTGCCTAGTAATATATTATTCCAATGGAGGTAACTTGTTCTGATGTATATAGGCCATTTGTACCATGTGAGGGGATGCTACGCTTTGCGTTGACTTGTATTATATTATTAATACTATACTATTATTATTATCATATTAAATGTTATTATTAAAGGTAATACAAAGTTTTGGTATGGAGTCATACATTTGGTTCAAATGAACATATTAGAAGCATATGCGATCCTACAATAAGCAGTGATCGTTGTCGCGGTTAAAATCGAGTATAAAGTTTTGAAATTGTAAATAATAAACTGTTTATGTTGCATAGCTCCCTCTCAAGGTCAAGATATTAATTAAGCCATAAAACAATGTTTCTTGACTAAAATCGACCGATTGGCTATTCCCGTTTGGAAATTACATACCACAACTACACACTCTGAGATTTTCATGTTCGCAGCTAACATTGTATGGCGGTAAGCGCTATTTAAAATTTATCAACATTTACCCGGAGCACCGGTAAATTTTGATATTCAATTTTTCTGGAAAGCAGAAGTGTTTTAGGGGCTACATTTTCTAGTGCTTATAATACATCCACAGGGTCATCCAAATATATCAAAATTGTAAAGAATCACTATCCAGCCAATTTTCAAAATTTCCCGAAAACTTTGTATTACCTTTAATATTTGTATTATTATTATTAGTATAATAAAACCCATATTTTATATCCATTGACCTAGACCCTCCATCTGACTGTGATTTCTTGTGTGGAGACAGTGCAGAGACCTGTATACCTTACACACAGTTCTGTGACTTCACCCCACATTGTCCAAACCAGATGGATGAGCTTGACTGCGGTATGTACATTACAGTATATTTGTTAACCCATTGCCTATGTGAACCAGGTGATCCCTGTATTAAGCCTATGGGAACAAGACATTCAGTATTCAACATGTTAATACGTTGCCTACATGAACCATGTGATCCCTGTATTAAGCCTATGGGAACAAGACATTCGGTATTCAACATGTTAACACGTTGCCTACATGAACCAGGTGATCCCTGTATTAAGCCTATGGGAACAAGACATTCGGTATTCAACATGTTAATACGTTGCCTACATGAACCAGGTGATCCCTGTATTAAGCCTATGGGAACAAGACATTCGGTATTCAACATGTTAATACGTTGCCTACATGAACCAGGTGATCCCTGTATTAAGCCTATGGGAACAAGACATTCAGTATTCAACATGTTAACACGTTGCCTACTTGAACCAGGTGATCCCTGTATTAAGCCTATGGGAACAAGACATTCGGTATTCAACATGTTAATACGTTGCCTACATGAACCAGGTGATCCCTGTATTAAGCCTATGGGAACAAGACATTCGGTATTCAACATGTTAATACGTTGCCTACATGAACCAGGTGATCCCTGTATTAAGCCTATGGGAACAAGACATTCAGTATTCAACATGTTAACACGTTGCCTACATGAACCAGGTGATCCCTGTATTAAGCCTATGGGAACAAGACATTCGGTATTCAACATGTTAATACGTTGCCTACATGAACCAGGTGATCCCTGTATTAAGCCTATGGGAACAAGACATTCAGTATTCAACATGTTAACACGTTGCCTACATGAACCATGTGATCCCTGTATTAAGCCTATGGGAACAAGACATTCAGTATTCAACATGTTAACACGTTGCCTACATGAACCAGGTGATCCCTGTATTAAGCCTATGGGAACAAGACATTCAGTATTCAACATGTTAACACGTTGCCTACATGAACCAGGTGATCCCTGTATTAAGCCTATGGGAACAAGACATTCAGTATTCAACATGTTAATACGTTGCCTACATGAACCATGTGATCCTTGTATTAAGCCTATGGGAACAAGACAAGCGGTATTTAACATGTTAACACGTTGCCTACATGAACCAGGTGATCCTTGTATTAAGCCTATGGGAACAAGACATTTGGTATTCAACATGTGAACACGTTGCCTACATGAACCAGATGATCTCTGTATTAAGCCTATGAGGATTAGAGAAATCAGCATCAACCGAGGAACCAATTGCTTATGGGAACTGGATGTCTGTTTATTAAGCCTGTAAAAATAGGAGAATTCAACGGTTTAAGTTTGTTTCATTTCTTTTGTTTCAGTTCTCAGTGGGCTTGTATGTTCTGGTGATATAGTCGAACTTAACTCCAAGTTGGACTTAACAACTATGGAAAGCCGTTAGCATCTTTGAAAATATTTTGCAAAAGTTATTTTAAAAGGCATAAAATGATGATTCAAATCAATCATATTTTCTGTTATCAAGGAGATTTCATGTTCTTGATGTGGAGTTTATGAAAAGTCTAAAATACTTCAATTTTTGCTTTTGAAGATCTTTTATTTTTAGTCTACAAATAATGTTTAAATTCAACTTAGAGTTAAGTTCGACTTGAGATCTTTGTGAAACACCCCCTGGTATGACAATTTGTCAACAAGTATATCTTGAAACATGACATGGATATTTTTGTGATCGCACAATATAAACATGGAAATGGACCTCCACGAAAAGCAATAGTTTATGAGAATTTTCATATTTTAAACAGCGTCATATATGTATATAAAACAAATGTGATGTTCTTCTTTACTATATATTGCTACACAGGATCGGCATGCACATTTGAACAAGACACATGCCGATGGTGGAACGCTGGATCCAGTGCTTATAAATGGATTAGACACCAAGGGGCTACACCGGACTCTAACACCGGACCTGCTTATGACCACACTACCTTGAGCGCTGCAGGTAAATATGTTAACACTGTATTGTGTGTTACACCTAAGGTGTTAATTTGAATTACAATTGCAAATCAGATTCGAACACACAAAACTGCTTATGATTACATCACACTGAGTGTTACACCATTTGTGTTAATTTACACCAGACTTACTACACTTGACTTTAATTTGAATGAGAGGATTCAGTTGTCAGTAGGTTAAGGAACATGTACCCCTCCTATCATTCACTATGTCTTTTGTGTACATCCTGAGGTTGGTACAATCAGGCCCCCATCTTACAAAGAGTTGATATCAATCTGCACTTTGCAATTGGTATCAATCGCAAGTATGTACGTAAGAGATAGGAGATTGCATACTTGCGATTGATTGGAGGACTTACGATTGATTTGGATCAATCATAGCTCTTTGTAAGACGGGGCCCAGACCTGTCTATTTAGACCACCCAAGGGAAACACCAAACGTGGTCACTGTAGACAGGTGTCCTTTATAGACAGGTTCTTCAACACGTGTATATAGAGGTGTCCGCTAAGACAGGTTTGACAGTGAATAATAATAATAATAAAAGCTCACATTTATAATGCGCCTAATACTTTGTCTCTAGGCGCAGCACATATTATTACCCTGGTCATCTGATTCAGGCTTATCCGCAACACAATGTATGCACATTTTACGCTCCTTGGGGAGCATTCCATTTCTGAATGTACACTCTCTTATCGTTCCTCTACATCCTAGGTTGGTACATGTACGTAGGAACCACGCCCAGCTCAGGCACAGCCTATGCAGTGTTCTCATCCCGCATGCACAACAATGCCGCAGCAACCTGTGAGATCCGCTTCTGGTTTCACATGTATGGAGAGGACATAGGCTCACTACAGCTCTACATCCAGGAGGAAACCTTCCTGATGATACCATGGTTTAAGACTGGAGACCAGGGAGACTACTGGCATGAAGGAATCGCTGGGATTGGAAGAATCCCTGGTGGATTCAATGTAAGATCAGTAATACTTCCAAAGCTATGTAGTTAGATATGCATGTAAGAGACTGGGGGTGTTTCATAAAGTTGTGCGTAAAGTTATGCATGACTTTACGAATGACTTGAATATTAGCTCTTCATATTCAATTCATTCGTAAAGTCATGCGGATTCAATGTAAGATCAGTAATACTTCCAAAGCTATTATTAAGATATGAATGTAAGAGACTGGGTGTGTTTCATAAAGTTGTGCGTAAAGTTAGGCATGACTTTAGGAATGACTTGAATATGAAGAGCTAAATGGGATTCTCAAATCCTTTTAATTGCATGAGATAAAAATATAGTAAGTTAGATATTCTGAGAACCTGAATACAATCTAACTTGAATTAAGAAAAATTTGATTCTGTTTTGGTTTGTAAAATCGCTCTGAGGGCTGAGGCATCAGTTTCGACTACAAGCAGTCAAAGATCCATGATATATTTCCTTTTTCTCTGAACAGGTCAAGTTCCAGTCCGTCCGAACATTTGAAGTTCTTGGTGATATAGCCATTGATGACATCAGGATGGAATCATGCGCACTACCAGGTAAGGCATCTTGCTGGCATGCCTCCCCTTACCCAGGAGATGGAATACAAATAATGCATATAGGGTCAATACTGATAGCATTGAGCCTAGTATCTTCCTATTGTGATAACAAAACCTTGACATTAATTTTCTCTAAAATCTGTTGCCTTCGTGAGGCAGATGGAAGTAAATGGAAAGTATAATTTTTTTTCCAGGTTTTTAATGTTATATCATAACAAGCCAATATTAAAAAATGAAAGATGAGTTTGAATGTGGTGAGATGGTAAAAAAGTTTGGTACCACTTGTAGACATGATCTGACTAAAATGAAAAAAAATTAGTGCAGGGAATTTTTAATTTATAACCATATTCAAATTTGTCTTTATATCTAAGACATTTAGCAATAAATACTCTTTAAACTTAGGTTTTAAAGAGTTTAACAAATATTTAATGTTTTTATGTACTGTGGTATATTATTCCAAGTAGTATGTAATAGATAATCTTTTTTCATCTACATGATATTGATTGAAATTGATTTGATATCTCATGCAATGGAATCTGTGTACAGTTCCTCAAACTCAGGATTGTGAGAGTGATGAGTTCCGATGTGATAATGATGCCTGCATCACAACAAGACGACTCTGTGACTTCACTGATGACTGTGGTGACTCGTCTGATGAAGCTGTGAATATATGCCGTAAGTTATGTACTGCTGATATGAGTACACTGTGATTTAAATAATGCTTTAGTGTATTGTGTATGTGTGCGAACTGCGTATGTATTGTCTTCACAAAACTACTATGTACTCCGTTTTTGGCGGCCTGGGCAGCCGGGAGCTTAGGCGGATACTGCTGTAGATCTAGCTAGGTACAACCGCCGATCCGCTGCAATCACAAAACTTTTAAAATGTTGATGGAAGTTTCTAGTTTTCGAGTTGGTAGTTGGAACGGAGATTTCACTCAGACACATCAATAAATTGATTTATTAATTCCTAGGGAATATCAATTAATGGCGGGGGCAATTTTTCAATATATATTGATTTTTTTTCGCCCTCATCTTGATTTTTAGAGGTTTAGGGGGCGAATCACCCGTCGCCACCGTGTATTTTTGTCGTTGAAAACAAGTATGGTAAAACCGGTTACTCAAAGGTTTTTACTTTTCTGAGGCACTTCTTGATCATGTTGAAGCGCAATTTATTTAGGTCTTCAGTTTAACACTATATCATAGGACCGTGCATTTCAGATTTAATATTGTTAAACGATCCCTTTAACTCATATCCTGCCATGAGACTGCTAGCGCGCTATTGTTATAGTGCTTTGTGCACGCGAACGCGCTATCGATTGAATGCCACGTTCATGCTAGCGAGCCACCGATACTCTGCTTTGTGCACGCAAGGGCGCATATGTAAAAACAGTCATTGTTCATGCCCATTGCACCGTGCGGAGTACTTTTGCATCGCTATTGAAAGTACCATCTGTGCATCAGATTATCGGCTTTGGATTACGCGTTTTTGTATACAATAGTCAGATAGGATTTTCTCGAGTAATTTAGCGATTTGTTTTTTGTAAAGATTTAAATAACACGCGCTTGAATCAACCTTAAAATTAACTTGGCACACAGGAGATTTGTGGCTGGCACAATAGGGATTAGCACTGTGGCGCTGGGTGCATTGTATGGGTGGCAGGTTAAGAGTTAAGTATTACTCAGGTTATATAAATTTGCTATCTCATTGAAAATTTCTTGTTTATGGATTGGCCAATAACTATTCATGTGAACAATCATTGCCCTAAAAGAGCAACCCTATGTTATTTTTCAGCTGATAATCTCAGTACAGTTAGGTATCTTCTGCTGATATAAACACACTGTGATTGAAATATTGAAAAATGTGAGATAAAAACCTACAATGTGCCTCTGGAAATATTTCTTGTTCACGTAATAATCAAACATACTTCTACTAATATAGGAACCATTATACATTTTTAGGTGATAGTTACATTTACATGTCCACTGCTGCTATGAATGCATTGCGCTTTAAGTAATACCTGGGTTATATAAATTTGCTATATCACTCATTGAAATTTTTTGTTTATGGATTTTCCAAAGGCTGTTCATCTGATTAAACATGTGACAATTTTTATTATTTTCACTTGCAGTGAGTTATCTAATGCTGATATGAACATACTGTGGTTTAACAAATTACTTAAGTTAGTGAAGGGATAAAAACAAAAATATTCTTCATTACATTGGAGTCTGAAGCGAAATATTCTTTTAGGGAATAGTACTTTCTGCCTATCTTTCTTTTTCAGAAGATTATGATTAATTATTTTTGAGAATGATACAATAGCATCATTACCTCTGAAAATTATACATTGTCTATTCAACCCACGTATAGTAAGTAAGTACATGGTAGTATGCATTCCTTGAATGCACTGAATGGTACAGTTGCTGGAGCTAAAGCAGGGGTAATAATAGCCAAAGTGCTTTCAGAGCACATAGAGAAGTTATAATGGGATAGGTGTCATTCAAAATAGGCGTATTATTACCATTATTATTTGTATTCATCATTTTTCAGAGGATTATGATAATTGTGATTTTGAGGATGATACGTGTGACTGGAGTGAGGATAGCCTGGATGATATCGACTTTCAGAGGATGAACGGACCTTCAGATAAGAACTCCAGGACAGGGCCATACAGAGACCACACAACTCAGTATACTGGTAAGCCCACTTACTCATTGATCTCAATCAGAGTGAATATTTTCAAGATAGCAATGAAAAGGACGATACTGTGCAACATGTCCTGTTTCCACATATTTCATCCATTAACTCATCCATTTCTTGGTATGACCGTGGAATAATAGTGCCTTCTGGTATCACTACAGTTAAGAGATGTTTCATTCATATGGATAAAATGCGATACAGTAACAGGTGTGATGATTGTGTTTCTGTAGTAGGTTACTATATGGTAATGGGGACGATGATTGTATTTTTTAAGTAGTTTACTTTTTAATGGTATGATAATTGTGATTCTGTAGTAGGTTACTATATGGTAATGGCTTTGTGTTTCTGTTATAGGTTTCTATATGGTATTGATTGTGTTTCTGTAATAGCTACCGGTAACTAAATAGCAATGTGTATTGTAATTGTTTTTCTGTAATAGGTTACTATATAGAAAGGTTATGGTAATTGTGTTTCTGTAATAGGTTACTACATGTGTACATGGTAATGGGTATGGTGATTGTGTTTCTGTGATAGGTTACTATATGGTAATGGATGCAAGCACAGATGGTTACAATGAGGGCGATAGCGCTAGGTTGATCAGTCAGGTGTACAGCTCCAATGGTCCTGAGTGTAGGGTAAGTTTGAGCAGTTCACATTTTAACTTTACTCCATGCTCTCCTCTAATATTCTATTGTGTGATTTCTCCAACTGCGTTGTATTTAATATTCCTCTACTTTCTATGTTGATGAATGTGTATTTTTCTATTTATCATTAAGGGCACATTTTCTTTAGTAAATTGTTCATATACACGTTCTGTTGTAATGAAATAACCCACCTCGTTATTGGAAAGTGTGAGAGAGGTCTAAATGGAATTCTTAAAAAGGCATTAGCATGTATGCCCATGTCACCCGGGTTGGGGGATATCATAATTGAATTTAGAGGTTACTTTTGAAGAAAAATTATCAATGAAAATTGCAACTGTAAAGTAAGTAAATGAATTCCAGAGTCCAACAAAACGAAATGGGTCAAGTATAATTTGCAATCAATCATTTTTTGCAACCTTTTTATGAGATATAAATGTAAGAAGGGCATTTGGAACGTTGATAACGGTGAACTGGTCTATTCTCACCCTCATTTTCAGTTCCGTCTTTGGTATCACATGTTTGGTTCCAACATGGGCACTCTAAATGTCTTCATGAGGACATCGATCGGAGGCTACATGACCACCCTGTTCACCAAGACTGGCCATTCCAACGATTACTGGGAGCTTGCAGACGTCGACCTACCGGCTTCAGGGTCACCCAACTTCCAGGTTGTAATAGAGGCGATCCGAGGCGATGGTCCTTATGGAGATATAGGAATTGATGATACGTCCTTTACACCTGACTGTGTTACAACCACTGGTAGGCTCTACTGCTTCATCTCTAGAGAATTAACACATTTATTGCTGATGGGGACCTCCATCCAACAGTCAAACTGGTTTTGATAAAAGAAAATAAGGAAAGAGATCTTTGAAAACATGGGAAAATGCAATATGAAAGTTCTGATTTTGTTATTGTTTGGCTGATCATACTTATGTGTAAATTTGCTACTCTTCATGAAATACTTTTGTTACCAGCAGCTCTCCACTTGTTTTGTACTAAAATTTAAAAAATTTGAACCCCTCTTCTTTAACTTTTTTGAGGCACTACATGATAATTTTGAGGCACAACACTTTTAGGGCTTTAATATAACACCGTATCACAGACACTGATAACACGTAGGGCCGTGCATCTCAGATTAATCATTGTTAAACGATGCCTTTGACACAGAGCTGCAGCTAAAGACCATGCTCACAATAATATGTTTCTAATGAAAGATAAAAAAGCCCTGAAAGACTGTCCTTGTTCATCTCATTATCTGTCTAGGTGGGCTCCCAGCCGGTACCACTACCCCAGCAGCTACAACCATTGGTCCATGTGGGGCTGGTAAATGGCAGTGTGCTGATCAGACCTGTATCGACAGTGATCAGTACTGTGATTACCAACAAGACTGTCCGGATAATTCGGATGAGGCTTTATGTGGTAAGATATCGTTCTTGGCCCTGTCTCATGAAACTTGCTATCAACAACAGTTCTACAACAAGTTTGCCCACAGCCTTTCACGGTGTTTATTCTGAAATTATTTTTTCATATATTAGTTTATTATCTATACTGGCGTAATAATCGGTGTCGTCCTACAAGTCATGACTGACTATTTGTGACCCTATTGATGATGACGTTCCAACCTCTTCTGTCCTGGGCATAGCAATGAACTGTGCAGATGTTCATGCCAGTAATCTCTTTTATTCCGTCAGCCCCTCAAACTTTTGGCCTACCACGTTTTTGTTGACCCTCAACATGACCTTATGGTCTTCACCAGGTTGTCACCTCTCCTAGAAATGTGTCCAAAATCCAAAGTCCAAAATAGTATGACCTTCACTCCAATTTGGTTACTGACAACATTATTTGATTTATGCAGCTTCCAGGATACCCTCAGCATCCTCCTCCAACACCACATTTTGAAAGCATGGAGGGACTGAGGTAATGAAAAGAGTTGTTGATTAAATGTAAAGTGTTATGACTGAATGTCCATCTGGCTCTCCTCAAACCATTACTATTCTCATCATATGCAGGACCATGCCAGTTTGATACCAGCCTGTGCGGGTGGCGTGATGAGAGCTTTGGGCAGTATGCATGGGGGCAGGAGGCAGGGGATGTAGGAACCATACCAGGACTCAGTGTACAGGCAGATAGTGGTAGGTATACCAGTCAGATAGTGTAAAAGATACGGTGTATATACACGTATAACGTTTTGCAGTAGCCACATCAAAGACTTTGAACAGCATCCCTCTTTCCATAAGGGAAATTACCTGTCTTGCCACCTTCAAAAGATCCCTCAAAACTTACCTTTTCCCCAGTGATCTACTTCCTGTGAGACTGTACATTTGTTGTCCTCTTTTCATATATTTGTAAGCGCTATGGTACTTATTGTGTTTGTCGTTCTTAATCATTTGACAGTATTATAATTATTAGAACATGCAGGGAGATAATGGTAGGTAGAGATTCAAATATTGTGAATATATACATATATATATATATATATTTCATGTAATAGAACAAATAATTAGTACAAACATGTATCTCTTCTACTGATTTGTATATGTAGATAAACATCATGAATGGAGGCGAGAACTCAGGTCTTAATGTAGACTCGACAATTACATTGAAGCAATTGAAGATCAGTCCCCAAACACCATACAGGCATTATTTCCAAATTTGGTCTCTCAATCTATAGCATCTTAAATATCTTGTGTTTAAATCGGTGCCTCATTTCTAATAGTATTTGTTGTGATTATTTTTGTAGGATTCTACATGAGGGTTCTACCTGGTAATGGTCAGTTCAATGAGTTTGCAAGACTTACAAGCCCTATCCTCCCTGATACATCCGTTGACTGTCGCTTTGACTTCTGGTACTTCTATCAGGTAAGTTAAATTACATTAAATATTCATTGTTTGATTGTGAAGGTAGTTATTACAGCCTATAGAGCAATGGAGACAGGAAAAGTGGTCTTTATAGGCAGGTGATCTTCTATACAAGTTGTCAATAAAGTAGGTTTGACTGAACAACAAAAAATATCTTGTTTTCGTCTTTCACTGAAAAAAGGGTTGTTATTTTTATGTTGACTTGTCACTTTGAGCTCTTTATCAATCACACGTAAATGATTTTCACATTTTCAAGTGCCCTTTTTTTTTTGGGGGGGGGGGGAGCTAAGATTGATGCTGGAGTACTGGGGAGGGGTGGGCTATTCTTCTTTAGTAATTATTGTGAACTTTACAGTATTCAAGATTTTGTTCTCCCTAGCCCCTGCCCCTATGGGGTGACAGTTAAAGAATAAAGAAGACATCACAACACTGAATTAATAATGATAATAGACCTTTGAATTTTAAGTCATGTGCTTAAAGATAAAGACCAGTTATGGTCATGCGATTGCATTGTGAAAGAAACGTTGTGGAATCGATCAGAAAAGTTTGATCATCTAGCATATAAGTATTGGTGTGTACTGCAAGGTTCTGGAATCATCAAAATGATAAGAAATTTGGCCCAGTCTTGGTAAAGGTACCCGCACTGTACACAGAAAGATGTATATGGGACTACGCAACACGTACGCGGTATCTGTCAGGTCCAAATAGATATAATATTTTACAAAATATATCAATTAGTAGGCTGTTTCTCAGCAAAATTAGTTCATTATGCATTAGTCAAAACATATTCTTTCACATGGTTGGTAATAAGAGCTTCCATTTCATTTTTGAGAGGGGGGCGTTTCCAAAACTGGTCTTTACCTTTAAACCACTCCACTACGACACTTCTAACATTTCAAAGTGTGTATGAGACTGATAATGGTCAGTAACAAAGATGATCAAATGTTTCTTCTATCTCATGTAAGCTATATAGGAGTTGCGTATCATTATTGTTGTTTGTAATTAATTATTTTCATGTATCGTTCATTTCTATTCCGCTCTATCTCTATTTCCTTCTTTTCTAAGCGTATAGGGACTTTCTTTGTGTTAGTGATATGCGCTATACAAATAACGTTCATTATTATTATTATTATTATCTCTCTCCTTTCTCATTTCCCTGAACAGACATCCTCTTCTACGGTTGAGTTCAAACTGGAGGTGAAGATGACCGATCAGTCTGGCTACACTCTATGGACCCCATCCCAATCTCAGAGCACCTACTGGATGAGTGTAGATGTTGGTATGGGGAGGAGAGAAACTACCTATCAGGTATAGTGCGGTAATAGAAGTAGTAGTAATAGTAGTAGTAGTAATATTATTAATAGTAATATTATTAATAGTAATAGTAACAGTATTAGTAATAGAAGTAGTAGTAATAGTTATAATGGTAGTAGTAGTAGTAGTAGTAATATTATTAATAGTAATATAACAGTATTAGTAATAGAAGTAGTAGTAGTAGTAGTAGTAGTAGAGGTAGTAGTTGTAGTAGTAGTAATATTATTAATAGTAATAGTAACAGTATTAGTAATAGAAGTAGTAGTAATAGTTATAATCGTAGTAGTAGTAGTAGTAATATTATTAATAGTAATAGTAACAGTATTAGTAATAGAAGTAGTAGTAATAGTTATAATGGTAGTAGTAGTAGTAGTAGTAATATTATTAATAGTAATAGTAACAGTATTAGTAATAGAAGTAGTAGTAATAGTTATAATGGTAGTAGTAGTAGTAGTAGTAATATTATTAATAGTAATATAACAGTATTAGTAATAGAAGTAGTAGTAGTAGTTATAATGGTAGTAGTAGTAGTAGTAGTAGTAATATTATTAATAGTAATAGTAACAGTATTAGTAATAGAAGTAGTAGTAATAGTTATAATGGTAGTAGTAGTAGTAGTAGTAGTAATATTATTAATAGTAATAGTAACAGTATTAGTAATAGAAGTAGTAGTAATAGTTATAATGGTAGTAGTAGTAGTAGTAGTAGTAGTAATATTATTAATAGTAATAGTAACAGTATTAGTAATAGAAGTAGTAGTAATAGTTATAATGGTAGTAGTAGTAGTAGTAGTAATATTATTAATAGTAATAGTAACAGTATTAGTAATAGAAGTAGTAGTAATAGTTATAATGGTAGTAGTAGTAGTAGTAGTAGTAGTAATATTATTAATAGTAATAGTAACAGTATTAGTAATAGAAGTAGTAGTAATAGTTATAATGGTAGTAGTAGTAGTAGTAGTAATATTATTAATAGTAATAGTAACAGTATTAGTAATAGAAGTAGTAGTAATAGTTATAATGGTAGTAGTAGTAGTAGTAGTAGTAGTAATATTATTAATAGTAATAGTAACAGTATTAGTAATAGAAGTAGTAGTAGTAGTAGAGGTAGTAGTAGTAGTAGTAGTAGTAATATTATTAATAATAATAGTAACAGTATTAGTAATAGAAGTAGTAGTAGTAGTAGTAGAGGTAGTAGTACATGTAGTAGTAGTAGTAGTAGTAGTAGTACTAGTAGCAGCAAGGTGGTAGTAGTGGCTGTAGTAGTAGAAGTAGTAATATTAGTAGTAGTAGTAGTAGTAGCAGGGGTGGTAGTAGTGGCTGTAGTAGTAGTAGTAGTAGTAGTAGTAGTAGAAGTAGTAATATTAGTAGTAGAAGTAGTAGCTGGGTCATGGAGAAACGAGAGACAGACAGACAGAGAGGAAGAGGTAAGAAAATTGAGGGAGAGAAAGGCAAGATGAGAAATAAAATTAATACATAGAATGAAATTAGACCCAAGCAGCTATTGAGTATACATGCACATTTACATGTAGGTAATTATTAGTAATCGTTCTATTTAAGACAGTTATACCCTTTCTCTTTTATCCTATCATTCTCCAGCTCTTATTTGCTGGGTTTGTGGAATCAGACAGTGATATCATTGCCATTGACGCCATCTCATTCACCGGCTGTGCAGTGGAGTCCTATGTCCCATGTGAGATCCAGTGTGATAACCAGCTCTGTGTGCCATACACAGCTCAATGTGATTACGCTAACGACTGTGGAGATGGAACAGATGAAAATACATGCAGTAAGTCACTAAGTTTCAGTTTTAATTTGTCTCTGATTGTAATTCTTAATTCAATTCAAATGAGTTTTACTTCCAAACCATTATAAATTCACAAATGAATGTGATGATGATCCTAACTGATGAAGGATGAAGAAAAAACAAAGCTAATAAAAAGTAATTATTTTAGGAGGTGTGCCCTCCCCCCCCCCCCCCCTTTGCCAAAAGAGAGTGACCTATTTAGCTGAATTTCAGTATTTTGTTGTTGTTGAAATGACATAGATAAACAATAAGGTCTCTGGACTTTGAACTAATGCATTTTGAAAACAAATAGTTATGTCCATGAGTTTTAGTTTTGGTTTGTCTTTAAGCATTGTTCCTCATAATTCATGAAGTCTGTCCCGTCGTATAATGTCATCATCTCTTCTCTGTGTTCCTCAGGTGCATACAGAATGTGTAACTTTGAATCAGGCACAGTATGCGATTGGAGCCAGGATTCAGAAGATGACCTAGAGTGGGTGTGGTTTAATGGTTTCCAAGGTGAGGTAGATGGAGGGCCCTCTGATGACCACACCTATGGCAATCCAACCGGTAGGTGCTAGTGATAATGACCATGCATATATGACATGTGTCCATTAATTTTATGTTAATGTATAGTGTAGAGATGGCTTTGGCCCTTTATTTTATAAGGGTAACCACAGCGGGGGTTCCTCTGATGACCATTCCTACAAGTATGTTAATTCAACTGGTGAGTGGTAGTAATAATGACCACGCCTAAAATTATGGGTCCAAGAAGTGTTTTTTTGTTCAAGTGTTAAGATGGGTGTGGTTTAAGGGTTTTAATATGGAGGTCCTTGAAAGGAGTTACTGTAAATATTTGTTGAGAAAAGGAGAAAGGGTTTAAAGTATTGTAGTTGACGAAGCAAGAAAGAGTACCCCTACCCCCTGAGTTTGTTTATTTATCTATCCTCTCTACAACATAGCAGTCCTCATTAGGACTACATGTGTACACATGAAGTCGAGTTGGCTCAGTTGGTGAAGTGTCTGCCTGTTGAACCAAAGATTGTGAGTTCAAATGACTGAAGCTTGCCGTCCGTGTTAATACACCTCCCCTGTATCATAGGCGCAGGTTATGTTACAGTTAAAAACAACCCGTCCCCGGATAGGACGTTAAATGGAGGCACATTTTAGAGGAGAGTCACTACCTTTTAGAACCCACTGTAATAATAATAATATGTCTTGTTTACCCAGGGGAGCCTCATCAGTATTCATACTGTTAATAATAATAATGTTTATAATAATGATAGTATTAAAGGTAATACAAAGTTTTGGTATGGGGTCATGAATTTGGTTCAATTGAACATATTGGAAGCAAACGCGATCCAATATTAAGTGATCGTTGTCGCGGTTGAAAACGAGTCTAAAGTTTTGAAATTGTAAATAATAAACTCTTTATGTTGTATAGCTCCCTTTCAAGGTCAAGATCTTAATTAAGCTATGAAACAACAGTTTCTTGACTAAAGTCGACTGATTAGCTATTCCCGTTTGGAAATTATATATCACAACGACATATTCTGAGACTTTCATGGTCGCAGCTAACTTTGTACGGCCGTAGGCGCTATTTGAAATTTTTCAAAATTTACCAGGAGCACCGGTAAATTTTTATATTCAATTTTTCTTGAAAGCAGAAGTGTTTTAGGGGCTAATTCTTCTAGTGTATATAATACATCCACAGGGGCATCCAAATATATCAAAATGGTAAATAATCACTTATCCACCCAATTTTCAAAATTTTCCAAAACTTTGTGTTACCTTTAATAACACCTCTCTTTTAGGCCATTACTTCTATCTGGACTCAGCTGAAGGTGACGCAAACAAGAAGGCTTTGCTGGATGGGCTAATTTATTCTAGACCTCAAAACTCTGGAGACTGTGAGGTCAGTGTCTTTGCCTCTGTATTCACCTCCATTAATAGCCATAATGTACTACTTATAGCTACTTGCGCCCTCTATACAGCCAACAATGTCTAATAGGCGAGTTCGTAATAGCTCTGGACCGCATGACCCCAAAATATCCACAGATCTTAGACACGATGGATACTTCCCACCTGTGCATTTTAGAATAATCACTGCCAAAGTGATGGAGGTGCTTCATGAATACCTTTTGTTTGCCCTCTTGAGAAGAATACTTCCACCTGTGTATCAGAAAATGTACCGTTGGTGCATACATGAATACTGATTACATAACTTTCATGAGCACGATCCGAGTAATCGTCTCAATGGTTTTACAATTTGGGTACGAATGACCTTTATCTGCCCATGCGAAAATCCTAATTACGAACTCGCTTTACCTGTTAATCTCCCATTGTGCCCTATTTCTTATGTTAATTGAGAGCTGATTTGATGACAAAACCACCTGTCAGTGACCTTGCAGGGTGGTCTAATCCCTCCTGTACACTAGTATAGATGGGCTTTAAAGCCATACTGTACTAACAGCACTATCACAAAATCCCCTCTAGCGCCAACTCAGATCAGCTGTAGCAGTATGGTCCTGTATTTACCCACTGCTTCCATAGCTGCACTCTCGGTTCTCGCATCGAGTCCTCTGCAAAGTGGGAATTAGGCATTGGGTTATACACTATTGGCAAGTTGACCATGGGATGGCGCTATGCAATAAACATTACTTGAGGGCAGACAGTTTATCAGTTTAGTATCACTTTAATGCTGTTCATTGGTGTAAGGGTTCATTATTCCAACGACGTGTAAAGCTACTTCATTACTTCATTACATGTCATACATATCATATAAATTGTTATCTGCAGATGGGTTGATTACATTAAAGTATGAAAGTTAGCTTTACTCTATCTTTCTAATGGTTTTAAGCTATTTATTCTTTCCACTTATCTCTCTCTCTTTCTCCTCCTATACCTTACCTTCTTCCTCTCTTTCCCACTCTCTACCCTTCTTGCTTGCTTTCCCCCGTCTTTTTATGAAATCTAAAACATGGTTGCAATAAACAAATGAATAAAATTTCTCTCACATTCCCCCACTCTGTGTTTTTGTAAGGATGTCTAAATGTCGTCTATTTTTACATGACAGTTGTATATCTCCCTTCCCATTTTAGCTTCGTTTCTGGGCCTTCATGAACGGAGCTAATGTGAATCGCCTGAGTGTTCTGACCCAAGTATCGACCCATGATGATCCAGTAAGGACCTGGACACAGACTACATCAACAGGAGAGGCATGGATTAAGTACACTGTCCCAATGGACACCGGATATAAATTCAAGGTAAATAATTGTCATTTTTATTAATATTTACAGACATTTATCATTAAGTAAATAGAGGAATTCGAACCCAAGTAGATGCATGAGTACTCTTTGGTAAGGCACTACCAAGTCCCTTGGAGAGGTCTTAAAGCCGCTGGTCACCTGGTTGCTTTCAAGCATACACATGCTTTCTTAGCATTCAGGTAAAACAAACAAGCAAGCAAGTAATGTTATTTCTTCAGCCAACTTTCATTTTTTTTCCACCTAATTTCACATTTTAAGCTGCCATATTGCTTCATCTAGCTGAATGGCTGGCATTGCTGCAATCAGCGATTCAAGCTAGCTTAGAGACTATGATGCAACAGGAAAGAAAATAATTTTTACATAGTCAAAATAGCTCTTAATGCTTGGGCTAGGATATTTTAAAGATATTAATAATTAATGAAGAAGATTTAAAAAAAATACATTTCCCTCCGGCAATTGTACTTGTTTCCTTCCTGAAGGAAAATAAACACTATTTCTGTTTCCAACTGATGCTACCCCAGAAATGTACTATCGCTCTAGACGATACAAGTACTGCCTACCGGTAAACACCTTCCACACATTGTCCACATCTAAGCGTCTTCATCTCACGTACAACTGGCGTTGAGTCAACGTCTGGTCGTGTAATAATGCCGTTATTGTAGGGGTAAATACAATCATGGTACGCGTACATCACGTTTAGGATGTGTTGTCTAAACACTGACCAATCTCTTACCTATCATCATTCATTCATTTAGGCTGTACCTAATGATAATAATAATGGTAATCGTCATAATAATAATGGTACCGGTAATAATAATGATAATTATGATAATAATTTGTAAGACCATTTTCTCTTTCCTGTAGGTGTACTTTGAAGGTATCGCAGGAGGTCTGGATGACAGCATAGCGCTTGATGACATCACAATGACACCAGGATGCATCAAAGACCCTGATCAGACGTTACCTGAATCAGTCACACCTACAGGTCAAATTGCAAGAAGTTTTTGTTCTTTCAGTCAAGAATATGTTACCATATGTTTAGCGAATTTCAATTAATATCTTAATTCATTCTAACAATCCCTGAAGTTGCAGCCTCTGTATTAGTGTCCATTAGTCAGTGAGCCTGAAATATTTTATTTCTGTGATTCTTTAAAAGTTAGAGGTGTCGTAGTCGAGTGAATTTGTCACCGGAATGTGGATCACAAGGTCCGCGGTTCAAGTCCGGCCGCGGCACTAATGTCCTTTGGCAAGACATTGATCTACATTTGCCACACTCGATCCAGGTGATGTAAATGGGTACCTGACAGGAATTAATTCCTTGAAATGCTAGAGCACCGTAATGTCAGTCGTGCTAATGCCAGGGTAATAATCGGGAGCACCAGGAGTGTCTAGTCTGACAAATATGAGCGCTATACAAGAACCCGATATTATTAGTATTATCATATTCTTTGTAATGCCTACAAAGAATGTGTTAGGGATATCAATTATGCAGATACAACTGAGCAATTTGTGGTTTCTCTTCAACTTATTGGTACTTTCTCAGACAGACTATACTGTGTATCATTAAACTAATAAGTATAGAGTACCGAAGCTGTGACGTCATAAAAATCTATTTTTAGAATTTCTCAATTTTTTCTTCATATTCCGAAAGAACATCAAAAATAATGTCCAAATGTCGAAAACCAATTGAATATGTTAAGTATTGGCTGAGATATGACCATCTGAATAAATATACTCCCCATAGGAACTCAGTGTTATATGCTCTGGCTCCTAATGGTTAGGAGCCAGAGCGTATAACACTGAGTTCCCATAGGACATATATTCATTCAGATGGTTATATCTCAGCCAATACTTAACATATTCAATTGGTTTTCGACATTTGGACATTATTTTTGATGTTCTTTCCGAATATGAAGAAAAAATTGAGAAATTCTAAAAATAGATTTTTGATGACGTCACACTTCACCACTCTATAACATGATGGTAGCGGTGGGATAGGAAGCTTGAATTTGAGGACTGTGTTAAATATACAATCAGGTGAATCACAGAGAAAAGCTGGAGTTCTTAAATCTGTCTGCTGAGAGCTACATGTAGAAAGGCGTTAAATGCTATTCAGGCTTCCAGCAGAGAGATAACAGATCTTCACAACCAAAACATTTTTTCTCTAAGTCACACAATTCCTCTACACTATTACTGTTACTTTTCTGATGAAGTTAATACACACTTTACATCCCTAATAAGAGAAATTGTTTGTCTTCATTGACATTTGACCTTACAGATAGCCCACACTGTGACGTTGGTGAGAGAGCCTGCAAAGATGGTACATGCATCGCGTCAGAGAAGTTCTGTAACTTTATTTACGATTGTGATGATGTTTCCGATGAGATAGATTGCCGTAAGTATCTCTGATATTCATCAATATTCATTGTCACGCTAGCAGAGAGCATCTAAATCCATTTTAAAATAGAATGAGTAGTACGTAGTCTGACCTGACTTAATGCCCGTGTGTGCAATGTTAGTAATCTCCACTTCATAACCTTTGCTCAATGTAATGTATAGAAGTGGTAGTTTTGATGCAGTTTGGATGGAAATTCTTAAGATTTAGGGTTGATGAATGAAAATGTACATACAGGTACTCGTCTTTGGGTATCTGAGTAAAGTTTTTATTATCTTTCTGTAAATAAACTTTCTCATGATTAGCCTTTAAACATTTTGAAATGTATGTGTACCTTATTTCCCCCGTAAATAATCCTCTCAAATGAAGAACAATTTACATGGGTTGAATGTTGCTGTGACTTTTGCAATTTCAAGCCAACCATCCAACTTCATACATTTAACTTTGTACACTATATTAAATCATTTTGCCGCTATTCAATTCACTCTATTCAGATTGGCTACACTTTCTAATCAGTTAGGCCTAAAAAAAAATGTTGTATTGCCCTTTAGGTGCCAAAACATGGGTCGGTCGTTCTTCTTTTTTAAAGTTTTTTTAAACTCTCTCTTTGGGCTGATATCTCTTTGAATGCTTTAATACATTTTTTTTCTAAAAAACGGTAGATTTTTGATTTTTTTTTGATTTTTTTTAAGCTAACTGTAAATTTCAAGATTTTGGGGTCGGTCGCAAAGGGGGCAGTACAACATCTTCTTTTTTTTGTAGACCTTATTCCTAGACCTCATCAAATGCCTGTGAATGAAAAATGAACTTCTCTTTATTTTCTTTAGCATCTGTGTGTGACTTTGAGGATGATCTGTGTATGTGGACCCAGGGGGTTAATGATAATTTTGACTGGTCCAGGTACAATAATTCAGAGGATGCCACTTTCGCTGGACCCATCTTGGATCATTCACGGGGTAGTCCGATGGGTAAGTATGAAAACTCATTCCAAGTTATTGTATTACATTCTTGTGACTTTGATTTGTGTTTATAACAATGAAACATATCTGGGCGAAATCATTTTGTAGTGATGCAGCCCTCCTCCCCCCCCCCCCCCCCAAGAAAAAGAAAGAAAGAAAACATATATTTGTGATCGAAGGGTATTTGGGGCATCATTGGGCATACTTTCATGCTATTCACTTTGACATATACTTTTTGAGATCCCCTTTAATCTTAGGTCTTACAACATGTTCACCATTTAACATTTGTTTTTCCTACTCTGTTGGGTTAGATGTTTATTTCCTTTATGGCTTATCTCAAGCCATGGTGATTGGCTATTCCAGAGAAACTGGAAGCATGGGGCATCTCCTGTAGTATTTTCCAACAGGTTTGGAGTAAATTATATCAGATTGTACTCATACCTCTTTCTGATCTACTCATTATCATCATCATTTATTTTCCCTACGCTGTGGGTTTGATGTTTAATTTCCTTAACTGCCTATATCAAGTCAGCATGAGTGGCTATGCGAGACATCTCCGATAGTTTGTACATATTAGGATTGTCGTAGAATATATCTATATCCGTATCCGGATCGACACCTACCCCCTGGACATACACCCCCAGATAACCACCCCCAGTCAACTACCCCCTAGGACAACTACCCCCGAACAACTACCCCCCAGACAACTACCTCCTAGAGGATGGTTGCCCTAGGGGGGTAGGTGTCCTATAGCCATCTGTATCATATTTCATTCATTCTGTCTTTCTTATCTATTCAGGTATCTACTACTTTGTTGATGGATTGACCAGCACCAGAAACCACTATGCATCCTTGGTCAGCCCTAAGTTTGGCCAGGCAGGGACCAGCTGCATAGCTTCTGTGTGGTACTACATCTATGGCTCCACCTACGGTAACCTTGAGATGAAGCGCAGAGTAGGAGGCGTGGATAGAACCGTCATGATCATCAATGAGGACAATGCAATCTCGTCACAGTGGACACAGGCCAATATTGCCCTACCACCCTGCCTGTCTAATTTCAATGTGAGTTCATAGGGTCAAATTGAACATCGTAGTTGGGCCACATTACACGTAAAGAAGGCATAGAGAATCTTGCTTTGACTTGTGGTAAGGAGGAGTAGGAGAAGAAGAAGGATATTTTGGATGGACAGTCTAAAGAAGTTAAAGAGAGAGGAGTCAAAGAACTGGCAGTGGTGTTAACTCATATCCTGCCATGAGACTGCTAGCGCGCTATTGTTATAGTGCCGTGTGCACGCGAGCGCGCTATCGATTGATTGCTACGTTCATGCTAGCGAGCTACCGCTTGTCTGCTTTGTGCACGCTAGCACGCACATGTAATAACAGTTATTGTTCATGCCCATTGCACCGTGCTGAGTGCTTTTGCAGCACTATTGAAAGTACTATCGCGTGCATCAGATTATCGGCTTTCGATTACGCTTCTTCATATACAACAGTCAGATTGGATTTTCTCGAGGAATTTAGCGATTTGTTTTTTGTAAGAATTAAAAAACACGCACTTGAACTAACAGTAGAATTAACTTGGCACACAGGGGATTTGTGGCTGGCACAATAGGGATTAGCACTGTGGCACTGGGTGCATTGTATGGGTGGCAGCTTAAGAGTTAATAGAGAAAGCTAGGAGCTGAGGGTTGTGGAACAGCATGATTGCCAAAATCGATATGGCACTTAGAGAGAGAGAGTTGGGCCAAACCATTTTGCTCAGAAGCAATGATTCAAGTTCAATCATTCTAAATAAGTCAATCATCTCTGTATAAATTGACTGAATTGTTTAAAGGATATGTGAACATAGTGTCTTGAATGATGTAAGTTAAGATGTAAAAGCTTAGATGAATGAGGTAAAACAATTGTTGGTCCTAAAATATTATCTGCCTCTAAACAGTATCCTTGTTTCTTCCTACATTCCCCCACATTCCTGTGGTCATTTTCACCTCAATAACTGTCTTATTTTTTTATCTTTTTCTCTCTCCCTTCTGATTTCCCTTTACTTGTTTCTTTGTCCATCCCAAACTCCTGCATCTATCCATCCTCATGTACAGATCTTGATAGAGGCTGGTAACCAACAAACCACCCCTGCTTCAGGAGGCTACGCCATCGATGACATCCGCTTTGATAACTGTGCCTTTGACGTGTCCCCATCTTCCATCCCATGTGAATCTAATTACTACCAGTGTGCTGCGGAGCATTGCTATCCTAGAGATGACCAATGTGACTTCACAAAGGACTGCTGTACAGATAGCGACAATGGCAGCGATGAAGCAAGTTGTGGTAAGTACACTAAATGTTTATCCCATCCTGATACCACAATGACTATTTTGATGCAGGTGAGATAAGTTTATTCAGTGCTATCCGATCAGTAGTGTGACATTACTAAGAATTGCTGTATAGATGGCGACAACGGCAACACTGAAGTCAGTTGTAAGACTATCCTACTCATGACAGCAAATATGCATCTGTTTTAATTTTGATATGCACATTGTAAAACAGAAGCGATGATGAAGCAAGTTAGCATATTTTTGCCCCTCCTGAAACCAAATTCTAATAGTTGTAATCCTTTGCTATCCACAAAATAGATTATATGACTTAAAATAAGGATGTCACACAAATATAACTGACGGCAATGGTGAAGCAAGTTGTGGTGAGACTTTCCTACTCCTGGCACCGAATTCACATTTGCATTTATAGTTCTTATGTGGTATAAAAAGTAACAAGGGCGATGAAAAATGCCGTGGTCTGTACATGTTTATATTAGATAGCTTAGATACCGAGATGTGATTGGTTCAGAGCTTGTCACGTGATATCGATTGCTAGGATCGTAATTGTTATATTTTCCTAACTGGTCACTTTCAATGGTTATATCGACCAGCTGGTGAAATTAATATATATTTAATCAATGCATGTTGCCCTCGTGAGGACTGTATGTCACCAATTACACAAATTACACATGGTAATTTTTTTTATCAACATTTTTTTTTCTTCAATTTTCTTTTTTTCACATTTTCTTTTCTTCCCCAAAAACTCTTTTTCTTTATAAGAATTTTTCTTTTTTCAAAGATTAGTTTTTCACAAATGATATAGAAATGTTTGTTTTTTCTGCAATTTTATTTTCGTTCTTATATCCCCCTCATTTCATTTCAGCCTCGTACACGCAATGTGACTTTGAGAGCGGTCTCTGTGAGGTCTGGAGCCTGATGGCAGAGAATGATTTTGATTGGTCGAGAGTACAAGGCCAGGATATGAACCTGTTGACCTTTGACCACACCCTTGATTCAGGCGATGGTAAAGCAAAAACACAAACAAAGAACAATATATTCTTTTTTTCTAGATGAATGTCTTTCGTTTTCTAGCACCTTTTATCCCATAATGAAGCTGCATTTTCTTAGAGATTGTTAAACTGCTGTCAAATCTGGGCTGCACTTTTGATGTAAAAATTCATACATTTAAACATGTACATTCACAGAATAGTTCTATAGCTTTAAAATTATGCTACTTTTTAAAAGAATTATAATCTTTCAGACAATATGCATTAATCATCAATCCGGCTGTATGTCACATTCAAAACGCACCTGTTTTGGCGTTACAATATGCCCATATCTAAAGACGTTTGAAAAAGGCTTTGCGTTTATCACCTTAAAAATTTGCCTGAAAGGCATTTGAGAAACCTGATTCTAGGCAAAGAATTGGTCAATAAACGCACCCTTGATTCTGCAGTGCATTTCTATTGAATTTGCTCAAAAGAAACATTACTTTTTAATTTGGTGCTTCCAGCTGAGAGCCTTCAATTATTTTCTTTTTATTCCACAGGATCCTTTATGTACATGGACCCATCAAACCAAGCAAGTAATGGTGACATAACACAACTCGGGAGCTACATTATCCAGCCAACCAGTGCCAACTGCCAGGTTAGTTACTCCTGAGATGTTATACCAGTCTGTTAAAACATTGCCTCATTGATGCAATTGTAATACACTGTAATAAAATACAGTGTATTACAATTGCATCAAGGGATTTCTTCCCACCACGTTATTACTGGCAACGGGTCATGTTAAAGATGATAGTGAACACATGAAATATGTAATGCAATGAGATTATTTCAAGAACATAATGGATATTAGGAATGCAAAATTAGAATTAGTAGAATCGTTTAAATAATGGAGGCTAAAACTTGTACATGTACATCAAACTTGCTTTAGTGACCACCTATATAGAAAGACCACCTGTCTACAAAGACCTCCTTTTTCCCTTGAAAATGGTTTCTCACCAAAACATGTACTACAGAAACCTGTACATAAAGACCACCTGCCTATAAAGTCCACTGTTCTTGCCTCCCTTGAGTGGTATTTATAGACAGGTTTCAGCGTACTATACAAATTAATGTCTGGTATAGTGAGAAGATAATGCAATACTGAGATTTAAATCTTGTCTAAAGTAATTAAGACTCGTTCATGTGAAAAATATTTTACCTCTGATATACAGATGCGATTCTACTACTACATGAGTGGCATCACCGGCGGCACTCTGAATGTGTATACTCGCATGTTTGTAGGAGGCCCTCTATTGTCAAGATGGACAGACTCTGGTGATCGAGGGTTAATGTGGATGAAGCAGGTCCTTACTCTAGACAGCGATAATATATTTCAGGTAACTTTTAAGCGGGACTGCACTACTTGTAGCTACTTGCGCCCTCTATTTAACAAACAATGCCTAAGCGGTGCCAGTTGATCCCCCATGGTCCTCCTTTTCTTATGTTAATTGAGAGCTGATTTGATGAGATAACCACCTGTCAGTGACCATGCAGGGAGGTCTAATCCCTCCAGGCCTAACTAGTGCAGAGAGGCTTTAAAACTCTGAAACCGTTTACAGCTTGTAATGTTTGACCCTTTCTGCTGCCATAGGAAATTATAATAACATTTCTATTATGCTATTATGTTAAGAAAGCTAAGCTTTAATATTTTCTTCTAGAGAGTTTTGAAAGGGTTCAGGAATTTTTTCAAGTGAAGTGTCATGAAATACTGTGAGTATGAAGTTTAACACTGATTACAGATACTATGAATGAATTTATTCTCTTGAAATTATATAATGATTGGTGTTTTAACAAATAGAGTACCAAAGCTGTGACATCATAAAAATCAACTTTTAGAATTTCTCAATTTGAACTTCATTTTTCGAAAGAGCATAAAAGATAATGTCCACATATTGAAAACCAATTGAAAATGTGAAGTATTGGCTGAAATATGCATATGACTATCCGCATAAACAGATTTCAATGGAAAATCACTGTAATTTTGCTCTGGTTTTTAACATTACGTTGACGTCACACTTGACCACTCTATACACTGTTTATGAA
Source organism: Strongylocentrotus purpuratus (assembly GCF_000002235.5). Taxonomy (NCBI): domain Eukaryota; kingdom Metazoa; phylum Echinodermata; class Echinoidea; order Camarodonta; family Strongylocentrotidae; genus Strongylocentrotus; species Strongylocentrotus purpuratus. The sequence goes on along the minus strand of NW_022145606.1, from coordinate 50,944,808 downwards.
TTGTAGGTCATCATAGAGGGGGTTAAAGGTGAAGGGTCATCAAGTGTCTTAGCCGTCGATGATACGACCTTTACCCCTGACTGCAGAAAATCACCCAGCAGTCTCCCAATGATTACTACTCCAGTAGGCCGACCAGCTACTACCGGTAAAACAAAATGTTGTTATCTTCTTTGAAAATTGATAATTGATGTATTGATTGCTACTGTATATCATATTTTTGAATATACATTATGTACAATGTAGGCTATTTGCATAGCTGAGAAGGGGGAGGGGCACGTTCACCCCCAGGCCCCTAATAACTTTTCTTTTTTTTATCCCAAAGAGTACTACTCAACTAGCAACTACTTACGGTAACAAAATCCCCATACATGTATAATTGTTATCCTCTTTGATATTTGATTTATTGATTGCTATATTATCTTTTCAAATATAGATGTTCATGTTCATCAATATGATATTGTACATTTGATACATTTCTCAATACAGTACATAATATTGTATAGAAATCCGAAAAGGTATAAGAAACTAAGTTACAGACTCAATGAATATGTGCACTAGATATAACATGAGTTTGAAGGGCTATACAGCGTAAAGGGAGACAGCGTCTCCCTATGAAGTAAGAAAAGACAAATTTAAAGGGGGAAGATCGCTGCAACATATACTGGACATCATCTTTTTCTTATAGAGTATCGACGCCTTTCTGGATTTCAGCACACGACACCATGTTTTTGTCTTATGTTTTATGTATTACATGTTATACCAATGGAAAACAAATTTCTGTATTATATTATGGACAATAAAATCTTGAATCTTGAATCTTGTAGTTTGATATCATAAGACCGTTGGTAGTACATATTTGCTATTAATTTATGACTATCAATGGAAAGAATTTGCAACAATAAGAAAATTGATGATGATAGTCAGAGAAATCAGAATATTAGTATAAAACTATCATTTGTATATTTATATTTATATTTATATGTTATATGACATTGATTGTTGTCATGTACATTTTCTGCTATTTATTTAAGTTAGTATTGTCTTTTGGGAGCCAGGGGAGTACAAATAATCAAATAATTCCCCTGGCTCTCAACAGAGAGGTTAAATTTATTTATGTTATTTGTAGTTACTGTCTATGATATGTTAATGTATTGTTATATTTATACAAATGAGAGCCGTAAAACGATTTTTATGCCTTCATTTTATTTTGTGCATGACAATAAAGAAATTCAATTTATCAATTCAATTCAATTCAATTCAATTTGTATTTCAGTACTATCTACCAGAGCAAGGACTGAAGCACCTATCACTACAGCACAGGCAGAGGAAACAACGACAGTAAAGAGACAAACACCTAAAGCTACTGAGGAATCTCCTGAATCTAACAGTAAGCACAAAGTCATTACCAGCTTACTGAGCTTCTTCCAATGAAAAATAAAAGAATTAAATAAAAGAGGATGGTGGAATACTGCTCAGGTTTGTTGCCACTACAATGTCTTATTCAAAATTGTTATTAAAACAAGGGAGGGCAAATGAAGTACGGAATGATTTTATTTTATTTTTTTTTTTTTTTTTTTTTTTTACAAACCAACTTGTAAATGAACTATAGGTACTAATATGGAAATAACAGTATAAGGAATGGACATTCCTGCATTGGAAGTGTTTCGTTTCAAAGAATTCATTTTTGTTTGCTTGAAATTCTTTTTTTTTTTTTGCCATCATGGTTTGTTTTTTGGTTGCACAAGGTTAGCAGCTCTGCCTGTGTTAATAAGCTGCTAGATACACAATACTGCCAGTTCTGGTTAATCCCGATCTTACATTAAAGGTACTATGTCCCATTTGCAGGCCTAAAAAATGAAAAGGTTAAATTTCAATGGCATTTGAAAGATAATACTAATTTAGAACTCCTCTTAAAAAAATGGGTCTTTAAAATGTCTTTACGTGGGAAAATAACGACTATTAGTTGTCAAATTGACTTAGGAGCTATAGAGCCAATAAGTAATAGTCTTGATTTGCAGACCATTGTACCGCATGGTCGTACGTTTTATGCTGCGCAAAGATTCAATCAGTTTAATTTTGGCCATTACAAGAAGTGGGTTATTGATGTATGCAGATCCTTTACAGCTTATTTTATGTATGTTATTACCAAAGAAGAAGAAAAAGCCAGTCATTCACTCAATACTGACAATAGTGTCAGACAGTGAAGTCTAGCAAGTAAACGGGTTTCCTTGCATAGTTTGAATATTAGGACATTGCTAACGTTTAAACTTCACAGATAGGACATATATGACATATTCATAATTCTTCTTCTTCTTCCTTTTGAGTACAGACCTCTTTACAGAGTATTATCATACTATACTGGGGGTGTGTGCAGGTGGACCACTACACCGGGGTTTCCCCCTACTCTTATACGAATAGTGCAGTGGGTTCTTAACGTGCAAAGGTAGTGACTCTTCTCTACACGGGGCCTCCATTTAACGTCCTATCCGAGGGACGGAGTGTTTTCCACTTGACATTACCTGCGTCTATGAACAAGGGAAGGGGCACGTTAACACAACGCAGGTTTCAGTCATCCGCTGGGGTGGGAGTCGAACCCGGGATCTTTGGTTCGACAGACGGACGCTTTACCGACTGAGCCAACTCGCCTCCTGCAAAGTTCTACAGAATTTGAGGTTGGCGCTGCAAAAGGGACATAGTGTCTTTAACATAACATTCTGGTAACATCCATCATCTCTCTCCCTCTCTCTCTCTCTCTCTCCCTCTCCCTCTCTCTCTCTCTCCCTCTCTCTCCCTCTCTCCCTCTCTCTCTCTCTCTTTCCCTCTTAGTCTCTCTTTTGAATGTTTGAAAACTCACCTTTATTCTATTTTTATTTCTCTTTATAAAGCTGCCTTGATCGTGGGTCTGTCTGTGAGCTTGGGAATCCTGTTCATCATCATACTAGCGGTATCTACCCTATACTGGTGCAAAGGAAGAAGGTTTGTAGTACTTTTCACATTTAGTAGGCTAATTTTCTACATTGGAGGTGTCGTGGTCCAGTGGATATGTCACCGGACGGTGGATCACAAGGTCTGCGGTTCAAGTCCTGCAGCGGCACTTATGTCCTTTGGCAAGACATTGATGTGTATTGCCCCACTCAACCGAGGTGATGTAAATGGGTATACCTAGCAGGAATTAAGTCCTTGAAATGCTACACTGCTGTAATGGCAGCCGTGCTAAGGCCAGGGTAATAATCGGGATCCCCAGGAGTGTCAAGTTCGACAGACATGAGCGCTTTACAAGAACCCAATATTATTGTTATTATTATTTATCAATTTCTATTTATTTATTTAACCATTCATAGTATATTACAATTTTAAAATGGGAGCTGATAGCTGAATTTCTCACTACTGACTAACTACCATGCATTTGAAAACAGGATGATATATGACTATCTACATGTACTTTAACAGATACTATGGTTTGTTTATTTACATGTGTATTATCTGTGCAATGTTGTCCTCATATTTTCTGTAATCTGGCCTTATAATACCAAGCATGACTTCCTGCATCATTGTGTTTACTTGGTTTCAAGTTATGCTTCATGGGGGAAAGTCGGATATAAGCTATGGCATTGTTATGTACCCTAGGAGATCAGGGGATTCAATCAGAAGTTTTGATGGGCAAGACTTGAATAGCTTATCTGAGGTAAAATTCTACACTGATTCCAAAAATATCAGTCTAATTGACCTTATACTTATGACATTTTGGTCATTTTGGTCACTATTTAGTCAAAAAGTGACCAATTGTGTTGATTTTTGTCCAAAACCAAGCCAAAGTCCAGTCACAATCAATTGATGGGTGGGTTATGACATTCAAATTAAATATCAGAATAATCAATCCCATTGGTTATTTAGATCGTTAGCTAGTGTTTTTCTGAGCTGCGTTTTGGCAAAAGACAATGTGCTAGACAGTATATTTATGATTATGTCATTATTCTTCTGCCTGTTCTAGATCTAAAGAAGACTTAGCAAGTCTACGGAATGGCATGGAAACAACAGGATATGATAAAGATTTTGGTAACACGAATGTAAGTATGTCTACAAGAAAAATCCATTTAGTAATTTATATGTATAGTTCCTTCACCTTGGGTCGCTAAAGCTTAGCAGTGATGTTAACATTTATTATAGCCCTTTATATTTACATTTCAAACAAGGAAATAGTTTTACAGAAATACCAGTAGAGATTAAGAACAGTCCGACACTTTCTAATTTTAAACGTAAATTTAAACTGTATATTTTACATAAAAACAATTCACAAACTTATAGTGGTACAATATAATTTTTTTGTTTGCCTGTTTAATTTGCCAACTTAATTTTGTTTTATCATGTACTGTATGTCGCTATTGTTTGTGGGTTTTTTTTTTTTTTTTTTTTTTTTACTTGTTTTTATGTATAAAATATTCAAAATATCTAATATTGTTCTGGGGATTAGCCTCGATAGGCCCCTGGCCTTTGTTGGTCCCCCCCACATGTTTTTTATATCTACATGTATTTAGTTGTTCTTAGATTTTGTTCGCTATTTGTTTCTCTTAATATTATTGTTTGTTAATTGTGTATTTTTTATACGTCTGAACATGTATGTATACTTGTTGTTTTTTATGAACCACTTGTGGAAATAAAACTTGAACTTGAACTTGAACTTGAAAGACAAAAGGAAAGATGAGTGGGTGAAGGAAAGACTTTACGTGTAACAGATGCAACAGAGTCGTCTCTTCTCAAAGAAGTCGCATGTACCTGTACAACATATTCAACTAAAAAAGGAAATTGAAGAGTGCATGCTTATACATTGAAAAGGCAGAATGGATTCCCTTGTTAGGTCTGGCTGTATATTTGATTGATACTAGTGTATTTTAAACTATGTTTTGTTATATTCCAAACAGTTTGCATTACAAGAGGTGGATACAAGCATGTTTGGAGAGTACCCATCAGACTCAATGGTAAGCACAAACAGGGGGCTGTTTTACAAAGATCCTAAGTGGAACTTAACTCTAAATTAGACTTAAACATTATGGAGAGCCGTTTGTAGCCTCAACATAAAATATATTCAAAAGCAAAAAATCAAGTATTTTAGACTTTTTATAAATTCCACATCAAGAACATGAAATCTCCTTGATAATAGAATATTTGAAAGATTTGATCAACATTTTATGCCTTTTGAAATAATTGTTACCAAATATTTTCAAAGATGCTAACGGCTTTCCATAATTGTAAAGTCCGACTTAGAGTTAGGTTCGATTTAGGATCTTTATAAAATACCCCCAAGAAGAGATTTTAGTTTCACAATATCAAAGTAGATTGAATTGATGGATTGCCAACTGGAACAAGTTGATTACTGCAGAAAGGCTATGGGAGCTAGATGATTCATTATTCATTTAATGTTTTAGTCATTTCTTCTTTAAAAAGCAGCGTAGGTCATTCAGTTAAAAAAACTGCTTTACAATGATGTCCTGCTCTAACATACAAAATACATGAACAACAACAATATCGATCTCAGAATATACAAGGCATGAAGAAAGGAAGCGTATATTGAGAGTGCTGTAACTAATTTACATAAATGATATTTAAGGATTCTATGATAAATTTGTCCTACATCTGTACGTTTATTTCTGCCAATTTTGAAATTAGTGACTGGAAGGTTACAACTCATCCAATAGATTTGCACGACGGGAACGTGGACTGCCTTTAAAGGATGCCACACCTAGCAGTCCACATTCTTGTCGTGTAAATCTAAAAGTCCCTATTAAATATCAATCCAAAACAGGATTTCATGTCGCCTGTTCAGAGCCAAAAGGTCATTAACCCTGTCTAAAAAGTACAAGAGTTAACATCCTTCTGGCTCCAAACCGACAATAGTTTTCAAAATGCCAGAATTGAATCATAACGACTGAAACCATTCCCATTTGATCATTGTCACTATCTACTTTGTATGTGTACATTATGCTTACTAGTTTGTTACATCATTCACGTTTGTACTTTCATACACCATAAACCTATTATCGTTCATATCTTTGTGTCGTTATCTATGTATAATGTATAAGAATTGTATTCACAAGTCATGCATTGCTATTTATACTTTTTATGTTTGTTTGTACTCTCATATCCCGAGGGGGGGCCAAAGAGTCAATACAATTCTTAAAATTCTAAAAATTCTAAATTTCAAATTCTGTTTTCATCATTCCTCTACTCTAGCCTTCTGATGCTGGCATGGACAATCCTATGTATTCCTCGCCTGCCAGCTTACCCATAGATGCCCAAACAGAGGCCTGATAGGATCTTGCACCCTCCAGTGTCAGGATATAGCCATTATTTGGTCATGACTACATTTTTCATATGTGTATTAAAGGTAAAGACCAGTATTGGAAACGCCCCAATTTCAAAAAATGAAATGGAAGCTCTCATTACCAATCATGTGAAAGAATATGTTTTGACTAATACATGATGATAAAAAATTTGCCGGGAAACCGCCTACTAATTCATATATTTGGTAAATTTGTATCTCTCATGGTCTGTGAGAGATATAGGGTAGTCCCATATACATCTTTCTGTGTATAGTGCTTGTAACTTTACGAAGAATGGGCCAAATTTCTTATCATTTTGATGATTCCAGAACCTTGCAGATGCTAGATGCTAGATGATCAACCTTTTCTGATCGATTCCACAACGTTTCTTTCACAATGCAATTGTATGACCATAACTGGTCTTTACCTTTAATTGTGTTAAGTTTATCTTCTCCATAATGTGACTTTTTCTTTTCTTTCAAATCAGTTTGTTATAAAAGACTCACCAAAAGAGAATAAAACGTTTAATATGAATTATGAATACCCGGTATAGCACGCATTATGCGTACAACATGTATTTAGAATCTGTTTCTTCATTCGTTTTATGTATACTCAAAGAAGGTTATTTTCACAACAAAATCATTCCATTTATAAAGTAGCAATAATGTTACAGATATTTGTAATGTTGTTCATCAAAGTATCATTCTTTTATCATTGCTAGTTTGAAGAGTATTTTATATTCCATATACATGTATATGATCACTATACTTTGAGTACCTAGTTATAATTAATTAATTAGTTTAGCTACTGTCGTTAGTAAATAGTAGCAATATTTAGTATGTTTGTTTTTGTATCACTTGAGGAATATATTATGTTAAATTGGACAGTATGGGTGTGGCAAAGTTTCAAGCCTTAGGCTTACCGTATATTGCCAAACCTGTATGTGTTACTCCATGCAGTATTACTGTAAATGTATAATGATTGTAACTGCCTTGTTAAAGTCTACTGCTATTGTTTGTTTAATCTCATGTTGATCATGCTATGTAATGTGATGAACCATGCAGAAATGAATAAATAAACTAAAGCTAAAGTTTCTGGTCATGGAGTTGTACTCTAAGAGAATCTATCATGAATGCATATTTGGAATGAATGAGAGTTATCCAATATTATTGTCCATATTTGGGCTTAAAAAAGAAAGATATTTGAAATGTAAGATAAATACCAATATGAGTTAGTCGATTTAGTTTGATGATTGTTTTACCTGACTGCTAAGAAAGAATATGTATGCTTATATAAGAAGTGACCAGGGGACCGACAGCTTTAAATCCTCTCTCCAAAAGACTTGGTAATGAGGATTAATACCTTTAATACCAAAGGGCACAATTGGATCCACTTAGTTTCTAACCTGGGTTCTCCCAGTCTAAGGGCCACTGCCCCTCACAATGCCGGAATGTATCATTCTTTGCATGCTTCTATTAAGCTAAGGATGTGTAATGATTTTATCATTTTAAATGTAGTTATCAACATGCATTATAACCTGCGTTTGATTCTCTAATATTGTACTTTTCGTCACTACCAAAATCTGTCTGTATGTATCCAAGATATTGTCTTTTAGAGGCATTATGCAATTTGCAGTATAGAAATATCTTTTATTATTATTATTTCTTTAATGTAGTATACAAATAATTCATGTTTGCAAGTGTATTAGTGAATATGCACTGCACGCAGGTGAAGTCACGATGGGATAATGAATGACACTGGTCTTGTTCATTGTTCGTTCAATTGTGGCTTAATGAAGTGTGCAGGTGGACCACTACGTCTAGGTTTCCCCCTATTATACAAATAGTGCAGTGGGTTCTTTAACATGCAAAGGCAATAAATCTCTTCCACTCAGGGCCTCTATGTTACGTCCTTTCCGAGAGACAGAATGTTTTCCTCTGTAACATAGCCTGTGTCTATGAAACGGGGGAGGAGGCACTTTAACACACAACCCATCCTTCAGTCATCTACCTGGGTTGGATTCGAACCCACGATCTTTTTATCGACAGGCAGAGACTTTACCAACTATCTATAGCTTCGATCTTTATACACATGTATATAGATCTGACCTTAGGCACACATGTATATACACCCTAATAAACGAGATCAGGTTTATGAAAAGTCAGCTGATCTCGTTTATTAGGGAGATATATATGCTTAAGGTCATATGCTATATTCCATATCTATACTTTTTACAACTCTGTGCTAAAGATTGAAGCTAAAGTGCATACTCTCTGTTGACGATGGCTGTACCTGCAGCAATTTCTGTTACGCCCCCTTTGGGTTTGATAGTCTAATCATTTAACCCTATAAGGACAGCCATTCCATGTGCCGTGCTTTGCCTCCTTTACTTTTGAATAGAGCTCTAAAAATATATCAAATGCCTGTAAGGAAAGAGGACCAAAAATGTATGCTCTTACTGTGTCCGTTATTGTTAAATGACCACATTTTGTTTAAAAACGGGATTTTAAAAGAGGAAAATGGTCATTTAAATCCTTCCTATTTGTCAACACGTTTAGAGGTTCAAATGAATTGTTTTTTAACAGAATTGCCAATTTTTCAACTTTTCAACAAAGTTTCTAGCCTTGTATATTCTTTTCAGATACTTGCATTTGATAAGAACGATGAAGCATTAAAAGAAAACTACTGTTGTTGCCAATTTGAAGGTCAATATATGATCAATTTAGTCCTTTAAAAATCCCTGTCTTGAAAGGAGTAAAGAGAAAGAGGATGCAAAATACTCCGCGGCGATAACTATAAATTTATCTGACTGTCTGCAAGTTTTGATAAATGAAAAATGGGTGTATAACACTGATCAACTTGTTCAAATTATACATGTATAGATTGTTAGTTCTTCTGCTGTAGAAATGTTGTTGAATCATTATAACATAAGCAAAACTCTGCAATGTTTTCTTTTTTCTTATTATATCACCGTTTAGTTTGTGTTTGATTCTTTCAACTATGTGTATGTAGTCTATTCAATACCTTTAGACACATGTTTTCTTTCAACTCTCAAAAACATTCCATTACACTTGAATATTCATGTAAAGGTGCAAGTTATTCTTCTTTTGAAATGATTTTATTCACCACTTTCATCGGAGTAATTGTATTGTATTGCAACTTTGCCAAATATTGTTATAAGTCTCCATGTTTCCCTCAATTGTACCATCATAATTTTATTGTGTATTCAGTACATAGTTAACCGTATATAAAAACATTATTGGTATTGTCATGTTGCTCCGCTCGTGCAAGTTTTTGAAGAGTTAATGTGATATTAAAAAATCTTTGCAATTTTAACTATTGTCAATAAAACCTAAATTGATGTAATGTAAACAAATACTTTGTATTCTTGATAATATGTATTGTGTGCTATCTTGATGCTTCAATGATATGACGTCTTGTGAAGGAGGGGATGAAAGTGATGCTGGTGATAATAGTGTAACCCTCCCCCTCCCCCTGAAATCGCGAATACGAGGCCATTGCCCTAGCCAACAATACTCTGATATGTACTACATTTACCTCCCCCATCCATAGTCAAAGCCCCCCCCCCCCCTCCCGAACGAACGAAAACACATGCACAAACACTCAAACACATCTATTTAATATAAGATGTTTAATATAAGATGATTACATGTATACTTCATTTCCTCCATTTAGTAAATTATATAGAGCTATCACGCTACTGTTACGAGTGAACTTTACAAGATTGTAAACTGTAATAAGTTTGCACAAACGATTTTATCACATCGTAAAAGCCGATTAATGTACATTGTATATCCATTGTCTGTATTAGTCTGTAGACCAAGACTCCGATTTGAATCTTGAGCACGATGGACCTTCGTAGTATTAAATATAACTAAATATAATGCATACGTCTTCGTGAAGTACCGCGATATTAATCATTTCATTTCTCTGTTACGAATAATTGTATTTAATAGTCAAAATGCAAACTGGACGTATTAATTGTTGGCAGGTAGGAGACCAGGGCCCCGTCTTACAAAGAGTTACGATCGATCCAAATCAATCGTAAGTCCTCCAATCAATCGCAAGTTTGCAGTCTCCTATCTCTTATGTACATAGTTACGATTGATATCAATCGCAAATAAGTTACGATTGATATCAACTCTTTGTAAGACGGGGCCCAGATAACATAACAACATGTTACGAGAACTGAGGTGTAGGACACAACGTTACAAAAATAAAATTATCACACTGTTGAACTTTAATGCTGAAAATCTGAACCTAGAGTTTTAGAATAAACAAAATATTGGATAGAAGATGAATATTGCCTATGAATGTGGAAATGTATTTCTTTTCTCATAACTACTTGTTTATAATTCGATTCCTCATTTCCACTAACTTCGATGAAATAACTTTTCCATGACATTTTTAATTTGTATTCAATTCCTATTATGGATGTAGAATGATGAAGAAGAAGGCGAAGAAAGAGGAGGAGATGGTGAAGATAATGATGATGGTGGTGATGATGATGATGGTGGTGGTGATGATGATGATGATAGTGAGGATGATGATGACAATGATGATAATGATGAAAATGATGGTGATGATGATTATGATAATGATGAAGATGATGATGATGATGATAATGGTGGTGGTGGTGATGATGATGAATGATGGTGGTGATGACGATGGTGGTGATGATGGTGATGATGATGGTGGTGATGATGATGATGATGGTGATGGTGATGATGATGGTGATGGTGATGATGATGATGATGGTGGTGGTGATGGTGATGATGGTGGTGGTGATGATGATGATGATGATGGTGATGGTGATGATGATGATGATGGTGATGGTGATGATGATGATGATAATGGTGGTGGTGGTGATGATGATGAATGATGGTGGTGATGACGATGGTGGTGATGATGGTGATGATGATGGTGATGATGATGATAATGGTGATGGTGATGATGATGATGATGGTGATGGTGATGATGATGATGATGGTGGTGATGACGATGGTGGTGATGATGGTGATGATGGTGGTGGTGATGATGATGATGGTGATGGTGATGATGATGATGACGATGGTGGTGATGGTGATGATGGTGGTGGTGATGATGATGAATGATGGTGGTGATGACGATGGTGGTGATGATGGTGATGATGATGGTGGTGATGACGATGTGGCGATAGTGGTGATGATGATGATGATGATGATGTTAATGATAATGATGATGATGATGGGGTGATGGTGGTGATGATGATTGTAATAATAATGATGATGATGATGATGATGGTGGTGATACATGGTTGTGATGATGTTGATGATGATGATGATGGTGGTGGAGATGATGGTGATGATGATGGTGGTGATGGTGATGATGGTGGTGGTGATGATGGTGATGATGATGATGATGATGGTGATGATGATGATGATTATGGTGATGATTATGATGACTATGATGGTGATGATGATGATGATTGTGATGATGGTGATGATGATGATGATTTATGATGACGGTGAAGATGGTCAGAATGATCATCTTGATATTCTCGAAACATTAGTGTGAGTGCCTTTTAAAGAGGCAGCTCTTTACCCCCAAGAAGACATATCCCAACGAGATTAAATCTTTTTCCATTCTTTTCTCTTCTTCCATTCCTTTCTTTTTTCGTTCTCTCTTGTACCACTTTCTTATTTCTTTCTTTCTTTCTTTTTCTTTCTATATTTCCTCTTTTCATTTAATTCCTTCCAGCTTTTTTTCTGTCGGCTCTCTTAATTTCTTCCTTTCTTCCTTACTGTTTTTCTTTCTTTCTTTCTTTTAATATCACCATCTGTCGAGTCTTTATTACACAAAAATAAACCTATACCTGTACTTGTACCAACGTGTACATGTAAACACAATTTCAATCTTTGATCCGCCAATCTTCTACCAATATTAATTCATAATATACCTTTATCCCTCTCATAAAATCGCAAAATATCATCGCACCAAGTGACACCCCTTAATTTGTTTGCTAGGGATGTCACATTTTTTAGATCATAAAGCGACGACCGGTGAAGAATCTTCTAGCAGGAGTTGGTCTCAGAAGAGTCTTCCACGGCAGCCATCTTGACGCACTTCTTCTTCTTCTCCTTAAAAGAAGAGAATTTGTACAGGATTGGGGCAACGGATGACTCTTTCTTTTTACAAAGGAATGAATATTTATCATGTGATATTTACAAGAATGATCACATTGTTTTGGCGGTTGTGACAAGTTAGGATTGCGTATCTGCAATAATCAAGTACACTGTACAAGTGAAGACGATATAGGCTACGTAGGTAGACAAGACTTTTATGCGAGAAAAATCATCTAACAAACTGGATATATGTCGCTTATTTGAAGGAATGGTAACTGATTCAGACTTGTCGTTGCTAGAGAACTTTAAGATATTCTTTATCACTGCCCAGGACCATTCAGACCGACAGAGAAGGCTTTGAGAGTGAGGCCCTGTGGTTATCACATAGGAGCTTTGCGCAGTGGGTCAGAGATTCAACACTCACTGCAGCCTCTCCAAGGCTAGACCCCATGCTGCCGTCATGTGTGCCTTCACAGCGATCCTCATCCTGCTGGTGTCCGTGATCCCTCATGCTAGGGGTGACGCCAGCGTGCCTAATTTTGACTGTGACTTTGATACAGATCTATGTGGATGGACCCAAGATTCATCGAATGAAGTGAGCTGGACCAAACATTCTGGACCTACATCCACACCAGGGACTGGACCCTCGGGGGACCATAGTACCTCAGGCTCAGGTAATAAGGAAGTAATACTAATGGTAATATATACATAGTAAGAGTAATAGTAAGTTGAGTAAGAATAATATTAAGAGTAAGAGTAATGGTTAGTTGAGTAAGAAAAATAGTATGAGTAATAGTAAGTTAAGTAAGAAAAGAGTATGAGAAATGGTAAGTTGAGTAAGAAAATTAGTATGAGTAATTGAGTAAGAAAAGAGTATGAGTAATAGTAAGTTAAGTAAGAAAAGAGTAAGAATAATAGTAAGTTAAGTAAGAAAAGAGTGTGAGTAATAGTCAGTTGAGTAAGAAAATTAGTATGAGTAATAGTAAGTTAAGTAAGAAAAGAGTATGAGTAATAGTCAGTTGAGTAAGAAAATTAGTATGAGTAATAGTAAGTTAAGTAAGAAAAGAGTATGAGTAATAGTCAGTTGAGTAAGAAAATTAGTATGAGTAATAGTAAGTTAAGTAAGAAAAGAGTATGAGAAATAGTAAGTTGAGTAAGACAAATAGTATGAGTAATAGTAAGTTGAGTAAGACCAATAGTATGAGTAATAGTAAGTTGAGTAAGACAAATAGTATGAGTAATAGTGAGTTGAGTAAAAAAAGAGTACTAGTAATAGTAAGTTGAGTATTAGTATGAGTAATAGTAAGTTGAGTAAGAAAATTAGTATGAGTAATAGTAAGTTGAGTAAGAAAAGAGTACTAGTAATAGTAAGTTGAGTAAGAATGATAGTAAGAGTAAGGGTAAGTTGAGTAAGAATAATATTAAGAGTAAGAGTAATAGTCAGTTGAGTAAGAATAATAGTATGAGTAATAGTAAGTTGAGTAAGATTAATAGTATGAGTAATAGTAAGTTGAGTAAGATTAATAGTATGAGTAATAGTAAGTTGAGTAAGAACAATAGTATGAGTAATAATAAGTTGAGTAAGAATGATAGTAAGAGTAAGAGTAATATATACACTGCCTTCTCTTCGAGGTTCTGGTTAAAACTATGGGCAAGAGGTGACTCCAATTGAGTTCAATATTGGAGTCACCGAGACCCATAGTTTTAACCAGTACCTCGAAGAGAAGGCAGTGTATATGTGTTTGATATCCTACGTCAAAAAACTATAATCAAGTAGAATAAGACATCTTTATATATTTTGCTCCTGTTAGCTAATTAGACTGTGGATCAGCGCAGATTAAACAGCGTAATTAGCGCCGTGACATCACTGGATGCATGTCAAATAGCGTACGCTCGCTGAACTTTTAACTCCCCAATAGTATTCCCAAATAGTACTTCTACTCCGCCCCCCCCCCCCCCACTCCGAGGACGGACCCCATGCGTGTTGCCAAAATGTCCGGTAAAGGGGTACTTTTCGTGCGACAAAGCCCGGCCCGAGAATTGTAAAAAAAAAAAAGGGGTGTATTAACTTTTCACCCGGAGATTTTTTTTAAAAAGGGTGTGTTTTTTCTGTTTTTTCTCTCATCTCTTTGGACTCCTGAGAAATTATTCCGAATTTAGGGGGGTACATTGAGCATTTTTCATGATTTAGGGGGGAGGGGTCTCCAAGGCAGGAAAAACCCGCGAAAAGCCCGCGAAAGGGGGGTTCGGAAATGTTGGCAGTCCTCAGCTAGGGGGTGCTTTCAAAAAGAGGGAACAAGAATATGTGTACCCTAAATAACACGGAGTGGGAGGGGGGGGGGCGGGACTTCTACTTCCAAATAGTACTTTTTCAGAGCAATCTTAAAATGGTTGGAATATTTCTGGTCACGTGAAGAGCTCTTAACCAATCAAAAACCAATATATTTTTGATGCAGAATATAACACTATCTATAGTAATAATAATGATAAAAGTAACAGTAAGAGAATGAGAAAGGGGGAGCGAATAGTTACGTTAATATTAATAGAAATAGTAACAATAATAGAAATAATAATTGTAATAATAAAAGTAATGGTATTAACACTAATGGTGATAATAGTAGTAACATGAATAATAATAGTTATAGTTGTAGTAATAGTGTTAGTAATAATGTAGTAATAGTAATATTAAAAACTAGAAGTAATAGTAATCGTAATATAAACAAAATTAGAAATAGTGATAACGATGACGCCGACTCCGATGATGATAAATATGATCATCGTGGTTGTGATGGTGATGAAAAGTATGATTGAATTAACTGTGATTATGATATTCGTGATGATTATTTAATGATGATAGTGATTCTGATTATAATGATGCTAATGATGATGTTGATGATGGTGGTGATTATGTTGATGATGTTGATGATGATGTTGATGATGCTGATGATGATGTTGATGATGGTGGTGATTATGTTGATGATGATGATGATGATGGTGATGTCGATGATGATGATGTTGATGATGTTGACGATAACGATGATGATGAAGATGATGATCGGTTGTTGCCAGCAATAATGCTGTAAGCCTACTGCGTGATGATGGTGATGATAAATATGGATAAGACACATAACAATGGTAATATTCACTGTAGTAACAAATGCATGATTAATGTAATTTCTAGACAAAGGTTTACTAGCTAAGATTGTTTTAAACAAGTTAATCACCTCGTGACTGCCATGGAAGCTGCCAAAAATTGAAATTTCTTAATTCTGGTTGTTTGCGTAGCTTCAGCCAATTACTCCCTGCCTCGTTATGGCGTAGAGAAAACTGTTTAGAAGGTAATTTGATCTATGATTATGTTGTAACTTGGAGGTAGAAAATGTGTAATTTTACATATTTTGGTTTTATATATTGATTTCAAATTCTAAAAAGAATCATGAAACGAACTTCAATAGCTATAAAATAGTTATAACATGATCGAAGAAAAGCGTGGGTTGTCAAATTACTGCCCTCTTATGTTTGTTTTTTTTTCCACATTTTTCCACGTCTTCAAGGAACCTAATTCTTTTCAAAATATGCTTTTTGTAGGTTCCTACACATTTCACAATTTTGTCCTTTTATTGTCAGGGTTTCCTTTAACATGATAGTTGTCTAATATATTTGGTGATATATGATTTTGTGGTGTATTGTAACCAGATGCGTACGCAGGAGGGGAGGGGGGTGGTTTGGAGTTAACCCCCCCCCCCCCCCACTTGAGTTTTTGTATGTGTATGTTTTGGGTATGTTTTTTTGGAACCCCCACCCCCTTTGAGTTCTTTCTTTTTGTATAAAAAAAATAAATAATACCAATGGCTGACCTAAAAAAGATGACCTCACCCCCCCCCCCAACGAACCAAAATGTCAAATTTTCATATTTCGAGACCCCAAAAAGTGTCCTCTTACCCCCCCCCCCCCCGCTTATTCATCGGCTTGCTGAGTCGTTGCGATTTTTGGGGGATCCAAAAAAAAGTGTCCCCTCCCCCCCCCCCCCCCCCTTTAAAAAATCCTGCGTACGCCACTGACTATAACCATTTTTATTTATATTATGAAATACTACGTCTTTTATGTATATCTTGTTATCTGTATTGAATCTTCATGCAAACTCAAACTCAAACCAAAAATAGTCCTCTAATGCGCATTAGATTTCAATCAGAGCGGAGTTTATTCAACCCAGTGATATATTGGTTGGTCCTTTTCCTCTCCTTCATCAACGGGTACCATTTTTTTTTGTCAATCAAAATACATTAGTTTGAATCCAAATATCTCGTCGTCATTCATTAGTTTGATTTGGTTGGTTTCATTTTCAGTATAAAAACATATAGTTATTCATACATATGAACATAACAAAAATGTAATAATCATTTTTTTTAAATAAGGCCAGATTTGTGTATTCATATCCATTGGGTAGAAGAATCTGTCTTTCCTAGCGGTTGAGAAAGAAAGAAAGATAGCAAGCAAGAGAAAATACAAAAACATAGATCAATGTAACACAAAATACGAAATGAACATGTATAAATATAACGGCGCAACATTACAAATTTATTGTACGCCCCTGTACTATGATGCATGAAAAATGACTTTACTGACAGAAGGTTTTTCTCTTTTCCCCTCTCTGACACTGTTCCAGGGTCTTACCTATACACCGAGGCAGCGGGTTCCACCACAGGGGACTTGGCGATCATCAAATCACCCTCCATCCCCGCCCTAGGTTCCGGGGGAGCTTGCGTGACGTTCTGGTATCATATGCTGGGGAGTACCATGGGGAGTCTCATCGTCTACAGCCCAGAGAACACTGAATACTGGAAGAAAACTGGTAACCAAGGCAACCTATGGATGCAGGCTAACGTCTGGCTCCAAGCATCTACACGCTCTTCACAGGTGGGTTATTCGTACATGTATTTATTTTGTAAAGGTTTGTGTCAGTGATCTTGCGCGGATTTGTTGTATTATTGTTTTGTTTGTTATTGGGGGGGGGGGGGGTCCCATATGTATAGCAACGATTCATGATTTCGAGTGTTCGTGCTTAATCACTAACGAAATGAAATAGGCCTATCGTAAATTTAAAGCAAACCTTTGGGGTCGCTCAGAATCCGTTGGTTGCTAATCTGAAGGATTGGCTAGGAGCGATGTTCACTAGCATTTTGTGATAAACAGGACATGTTTATGTCATTTATAGCCGGTCAATATTTAATGGTCAATATTTAATGGTCAATATTTAATGAGCAACCAGTCGGGTTTAAGAAGTGCCCAATGGTGTATCCAGCCTAAAAGTAATTCCGGAAGTACTATCTGCGAAAGATCATTCGTACGAAAAGGTAAAACCCATGGAGATGGCTGCGTGATACGCGTTGATGAGAGTTATGTAATCATCATTCATTTACTCATCGACGGCCCTTTCTCTGATACACAGGTGGAAGTTTTCTTCCCAAAAGGACAAATTAACCTATTCATTATGCACCTCCATCACTTTGGCAGTAATTATTCTAAAAAGCACAAAGTGGGATGTATCCATGTTTGAGAGATTCATGTATGTGGGTATTTGGGGCTCAGTTGTCGCAAGTGGGTTATTACTCGATGAGTGAATGCGAAGGAATAGGCTACCAATGGGTCCTTTTCGTAATGTAATCAAATTTAATGCATTGATCTTTATCTCTCCCCCCCCCCCCTCTCTCTCTCTCTCTCTCTCTCTCTCCCTCTCTCTCTCCGGGGTCGGAGGGACCGCATTCGTGTTCCCAAAATATTCGAAAACAAAATCTCACGCAACAAAGTCCGGCCCGTATTAACTTATACACACCGGAGATAGGGGTGCTTTCAAAGGGAGGGAACATGTGTACACGTACCCTAAAAACAATGTGATGGGTGGGGTGGGGGTAGGGGGGTTAAGGGGGGGGGGTAAAGAGGGGGGGCGGGATCTTTGCTAAGGACCTCGTTACAAATTATTGTATTCATCTGTTAGGTAACACAAGCCGTTATGTTAGTCATACCTAGCTACAATTAGTGTATGCAATTCGCATTCTGATAAGTTAAATAAATTATAATTACTCGTTACAGGAGAATGAATTAATGTGTAACGAGACAATTGACGAAGATTTGTGCATTAAATTTGATAACATAACGAAAATAAGTTATTAGGAGTATATGGGATGAGGTAGGCTTTTCATGTTTACTTTCGTCCGACTTCTCATGGCATTTCCCCTTTATTTCTCACTCTACTTTTTGCCATTCAATGGGAGGGAGCACGTGATCCGTGCCTTAATGAGTTCGTATAGGATTACCGCATAAAATATGTAACAGAGTTTTACTACGTACCTCATAAATAGTCATATAACAATTGGATCAATTTATATAGCGCAGCTACTTTATTAATATACTCTACTGCGCTGTCATGTGACAGTGCTACTTTACAGGCATAATACCAAAAACAAGCTTCTGAAACCAAGTGCGTCTTCAACAAAACTTTGAAGACAGCAAAAGATGAGGATTTCCTAATGTTTAGTTGTAGGTTATTCCAAAGCTTCAGAGCGGCGCGCGCAAGTAAAAGCGCAGTTTCCAAAAGTTATTTTTGTTTTTGTGTGAGGTAACTTTAGCAGCTGGCAAGGTTTGGCCTACTTCATAAGTTATTTGAATATTAAAACTATAATTATCCTTTAAAAGGATATATTTATATTCATTCGAGCTTAGTTCCCTTTGCTGAGGTATAAATCTGGCTACGGGAACTATGAGAAATTCGTCGGTGCATATATCAATATTCTAAGATATTGATCCCCTAAGCACGCTCCTTTTAAAGGATATAGTTTTAAGCATATTCTGAAATAGCCAAACGTTTTTTAATAAACTATGTAATGTGTAAAAATGCATAGAGTAAATCAAATTTCAATATATTATGTGGATGTATTTAAGTTTTTTAGTTTTGACAAATATTTCAGACAGACCACCAAACCGACCGATGTTTTTGCTGTTCAGGCCAACGCTGTCAATTTCCCATTCAAAATTAGTTTCAAACTATGCAAATCAAGGAAACGTGTTTTTAAGGCTGAGTTATTGATTTAAAAAAAGAAGGAGATATATTAAGCCAAATGTATATTAGATATTAGGCGGTGTCAGACATAATTTTCCCGATCTATCTTGAATTACCGAGATACCGAGATAATAGCTATCTAGATAAATCACTTACGTATGTAACAGGACAGGTGACACATAGAGATTTCCCGCGGAAAATCCCGTGAACTGAATTTCTCGATAAAGGAGAATTTTCTTGGTTCGTTGTTGGATTTTTCGCGGGACTGTTTTAATGACAGACAGCGAATTATCTAGATAGCTATTTTCTAGATAAATGGCTTCTAGCTGATATCGCCTGTTGTGAATAAATCACCAATAAAAAAAAACCCAACTCGCCCTTTTACGATTGTATTCATTTTTCCCGACTCTGACTGTTAAACGTTGAGTTTCTGCGTCGGAAATTAATACTGAAACTTTTATGTTTTGAAATACCAATGACCAATGCCTGATTCTGAAACTCAGAATTTGAAGTACAAATGACCACTTTTGTAGCTTTATTTTCTTTTGCATGTATTTGTTCCTTGTTTCATTTATTTCTATTAACGTGATATATTTATTTCTTGTTATTATGTATTTTCTTGAAATTTATTGTAACGCCGTTGAAAAACAAATTTCTATGTAACTTGTTTGCAAAGACAAAATAAAATCTCTTGTTCTGTCTTGTCTTTATTTTACCAGATGTTCATCAGGGGAGAGCTCGGCGGACCACACTACTCTGATATAGCTATAGATGATATTACCATTCAAGGTGGAGTCGTGTGTCAAAATGCATGTAAGTTTTCATTCTACTGTAAACGCTGTTATTTTCGCGCGATTAATTTTTCGCGCTGAGCGACCCCAAAACATATTCGCTGATTCTTAAATTCGCGTTGCACCAAATTCAGCCCGTTCAGAAGACGCATTTTAAGAAGTCATGCTTATATTTTCACGGGTTCTAGAATTCGTGGACACCGACTTTAATTAGCGCGAAATCCGCGAAAATTAATATACCGCGAAGATTTCCGCGTTTACAGTATTCCACCCACCAAGAGAATTGGGCCCTGTTTAAATAACTTGTTATCAATAACAAAGGATAAAAGTCTGTGACAATTTAGTTGTCAGCCAATCAGATTCCTCGATTTCTGTAGCTTATTACAGTTAGTGTAACTTGTTATTGATGTCGAGTTTCATGAAACAGCTAGGGCCCTGGTAACATTTTTGAAGGTCAATGAGAAAACCCTGGATTTAGCTCATGCTGCAATCATAATTATAAACCTTTAGGGCAAACATGAATTCCATTATGATGACTTTTACAAGGCAATCACTTGTTTGAGTATCAAGATATTTACGATTGGAATTAGAAATTTTAAAAAAACATCACCCTGGTAGCAAACTTTTTGAAGAATTGATACTTGATTACGAAATTCATCCTAGGGATAGGAGGAAATACAATTTTCTTATGAAAAATGTTCCTTCTGATTGGTTGGTCCCATCAGATCTGAATCATGATGTAATCTTTGATGCCTTTGTCAATAAACTTGTGCAAGCTAGGAAGGTTCCCAAATATGCTTACAATGTCATTCTACAGCCACATGTTCCCGAAAAGAAATTAACATTCTGGAAAGAACTTTCTGACCCTAACCCTGTTAATTGGGAAAAGATTCATATTGATGATTTCAAATGTTCTATAAGCACTCGCATTCGTTCATTTTATTTCAAACTATTTCATAAAGCCATAGCATTAAATAACTTCTTTTTCAAAATTAAACGAAAGAATTCTCCTAATAATTGTTCATGTTGCGATAATGAACCCGAGACTGACCTACATCTTTCCATCGAATGTCAAACTGTAAAACCCATTTGGGATGATACCATTAAAACTATTAATCAGAAGATTAATAAAGTAGTGAATTTTTCAATATTTGAAAGAATGTTTGGCTATAAAAAGGATATGTTTTTGACGTATTTATTTCTTATGCTTAAATACTACATTTATTTATGCAAATTTCAAAGCAAAATACCCAATTTTCAGGGTTTCAGAACTTACATTGACTATAATAAAGATCTTGAATATCGTATTGCAAGAAAGAAAAACAAACTGCCCTTGCACTTTAAAAAATGGAAGTTTGTTTTTATAATGCTGTTTTTCTAATGTTGTATCGGTACATGTGCATGTAATATTGTCTGCATCTTAGTGTAAATTTACTTTTCGTGAGGTTTTGATGTACGTTTTACTGCTTTTTAAAAAAAAAATTATAATAACTTGTAAATATTGTGATTGTTCAATAAAACATATAAAGAAAAAAAAAGTTTTTAATCTGTGTAGAAAGCAAGTGCAATGGGTAAGTGAATATCACTTTGAATTTTGCTCATCTCTTGGAGTGAACGGTTTACATTATGT
Organism: Strongylocentrotus purpuratus; assembly: GCF_000002235.5. Classification (NCBI taxonomy): domain Eukaryota; kingdom Metazoa; phylum Echinodermata; class Echinoidea; order Camarodonta; family Strongylocentrotidae; genus Strongylocentrotus; species Strongylocentrotus purpuratus. Next base: position 50,922,888 of record NW_022145606.1, on the reverse strand, counting down.
ACCCCCGGTATGTACCATTCTTATTTTACCCAATAGACTGTAGTGTTATAAAACATTTAGGAACACGGTTTTTGCAAAGTCGATTTTCAATCATGAATATCTTGAAAATCAGACAGGCGATCGGCTTGTAAACGTCATGAGATTCCTGACTGACCTAAAGGTTTATAAGTATCATTGCATCATGAGCTAAATCCAGGAATTGTTTCAGAATCCGAGACAAAGATACCCAATCCCTTTTTATGTTTGTTCAGTTATGATGTGGCTAAACCGCAGCGGGTTTTTTTTTCAATACGCGCGTGTTGCCATCCATCCTTAAGGTATATTAATCGTTTGATGATTATTAATATTTATGATTAAATTATTATTAGACCATATGGATGGTAGACAAAAATGGGCATGGGACAAACTAGATATAAGACGGACTGGAAATAAGACTACATGAGCAAAAGACCAAATTGTAATAATAGACCTATTGGAGATAAGACCAAATGGAAATTAGAACAAATGACAGTTAGCCTACTAGGTGAAATGATAAGTAGACGAAATGATCATTAGTCCGTGTGGATAGTAGACGGGCTGGGTGTAGACCATTATGTGGGAATAGACCAATTGGGTTGTAGACGAACTGCTAGTAGACCAAACGGCAAATACAAAACTGTTACAGGTAGAACAAACGTGTGACGCAATGAAGCTCTAACTGCTCATAGGAGAGTACTTTTCCCGTTTTCATGATAATATGGTGATTTAAAGCCCGTCTGTACTAGTTTGGCCAGGGGGATTAGCCCACCTTACAAGGTCACTGAAAGGTGATTATCTCATCAAATCAGCTCTCAGTTAACATACGAAAACGGAAGTGAATATGCATTGTTTGCTATATAGAGGGCGCAAGTAATAGTACAGTGGGGCATTAAATGTTTGCTGAGTACAATTGTGTGTGTTTTTAAAATTTAATTCTATGAATACGTTTGATTGCCAGTACCGGGTGCCAACGATTGCGACTTTGAGGAAGGCCTTTGCACTTGGTCTCCAGGATCGGACAATACATTCCCCTGGATCAGAACTACAGGGGCCACAGGTAGTCAAGGAACAGGTCCAGGAACTGATCACACTAAGGGAGATGATACAGGTGAGTAGGACAGAGAGAGAGAGAGAGAGCACGCGCGAGGGAGAGCAAGAGAGAGAGAGAGAGAGAGAGAGAGAAAGGGAAACAGAGAAAGAGAGACAAAGAAAGAGAGAGAGAGAAGGGAAAAAATACGTTTACTGCTTAGTGCCATATGTATATAATACTAGTAATAATAAAAATATTTATGAAGCACATTTTGTATCTGCGCTCTGATCAGTATTCTGTAAAAGTGCTTAATAAGTATCAATTGTTATTATCATTATCCTGTGTGTATTGTTCCTTGCAGGTTACTACCTGTACATCGAAGCTTCTGGTGTCGCAGAGGGCTCCACAGCTCAACTCATCTCGGACACGATCACAAACAGTGACAATGGTTACTGTGCAGAGTTTTGGTTCCATATGTATGGTTTGGTGACCCTGGGTATGGGGAGTCTGACCGTCTATCAGAAGCTTGATGGCAGTGATGATCCTCAGGTAGCCATCTGGATGGAAGATCAGCCCAGAGGGCCTCAATGGAACCAGGCGCACTTAGACTTCACGGGCAAAGATCCATACCATGTAAGTTATGGGGAAGGTTTCCTTTTGTGACAGCCACCCATATTGAGAAGGAGAAAAATATGGGTACAGCTTAGAATGATATATCTAATAATGATATGATATATAAAACATGATAAAGTAGGGTTAGGGATAGGATTTGGGTTAGGGTTAGATTTTAGGTGGCTGTCGCAAAACTAAATCTTTCAAAGTTATTATCAACACTTTGGTTGCTTTCTGTGTCTCTCTAACGGTTGCTCGTTTGCCACAAATGAAATTTTGCACACACAAAATAAGCAACAACAATTGATGGAAGGATTGCTTTGTGTACAACGGCCTTGAAAAATTACTCATTTCTGGTCTTGATTAGAATAGAAGTAGAATATATCATTTATTGTCTTCTTCCAAAACAAAAGAAAGAAACTTTCCGTCCAGGTGAATCATATTACATAAAATCACACAACTTATACAACATTTATAATTTAAATACATTCATATCAAAATATCAAATGCATAAAAAGTATGAATAAATAAATAAAAAACATAAGGATAAAGGGAAGAAGACTAAAAGGAACAAAAGAGAAGAATATAGAATGAGGGGATTTGATTAATAATCTTGCTCTAGAAAGTCAGATAATTTGAAGTCTTTGGTAAATCCCATGATAAAGCCAACATGGCACATGGAGATCATTTCTATCACCTGTGCCTGGCAGGGAAAATGCAATCTCAATCAGTATGACTTTCGGGTCTCTCCTCCTGATATACGTGTTTGGGATGGGCGCTTAAAATTGTTGTTGTTGGGAAAACGCCATTAATTTCAACAACAACTACAAGGTTAACCTTTCATTCACCAAGGAAGCAGATTGGCACCATTGCAGATTTACCAAATGTGCTGATCAGCACAAACAGCCATCAATTGGCCTGTTAACTAAATGCATTTCAGCTTATGCGCGTTTCTCTTCAGAACCCATAGACATGTTTCACAAAAACCGTCATAAGTTCAAGTTCACCGACATCCCATTGGAACGTGTGAATTGTTAATACATGCATTTCAATAAGTTGTCGGCGAATTTGTACTTATGACGGTTTTGTGAAACGCCGCTCTGATTACCATCTCATTCACCTGCTACGCATAATAGCATATTCATAGATGCGGGCCTTGCATACATTCGCTGGGAACATCTGGCAAACTTCTGAGTTACAAATTCAAGATAAACTTTCTTCAAGAAGCATGCATAGAGTTTATCGTAAACAGGTCTTAACGGAATGGTTTACCCACATATTATGAATACGTTTTAAACAAAGATTGTTCTTGACAATCTAAAACCTTTCCAGAGGCTTGCCCTACATATCAAAAAGTAATATATGGATTCCAAGTATTGTAGTTCATTCATTAATAACAGGTTAATGGAATACCTCGTCACTAGGTCCACAGGACAGAAACAGCCATAAATTTGAATTTGTATAAATTGGCTACCTGACGATCCTTTGCTATGGTTTATTTAGTGCATTTGTACTGTAAATTCATAGAAATAAAGTAAAATTCATCGCTAGGGTGTCGTATTGAGAATTTCAGTGTGGCACAGGGATATTATGTGAGTAGAACAAAAAGTAGGGTAGTCACACTATGGTTGATATTTGACGGTATGGCGGTTTGCATTTCTTTTGTTTTTATGACAGCTTATTTTTGAAGCAGTAAGAGGATCCAGTTTCATGGGTGACATTGCTATAGATGATATTGCATTTCACGATGGAAAGTGCCCAACACCGAGTGAGTATTAAGCAATAGGAGTTTTACTTTTTAACTACACTACATTACACCACACTACACCACATTGAACCACACTACACCGCACCACACCGCACTACACCATAACACACCACACCATACCACACCACACTACACTACACTACACTACACTACACCACACCATACCACACCATACCACACCATACCACACCACACTACACCACACTACACCACACCATACCACACCATACCACACCACACCACACTACACTACACTATACCACACCACACAACACCACACTACACTACACTACACCACACCACACTACACCACACCACACCACACCACCCCGCACCACACCACACTATACCACACTACACCGAACTACACCACACCACACAACACCACACCACACAACACGTATGTAACACGTACACAACATGCACGCAATACTGCATTACACCACACTACACCGCACTACACCAAATTTCTTGGACTCTTGGAGATTTATGCTTCATTTGTGCTGCTCGGAACTAAACATATTAAAAGCCGCAACCGTGTCACTTTCAAAAGTGATGGTGACGTCGCATTTGTTTTCAGAGGCGATTTGAAGCGCCATGAACGTCTGTGCTCTGTCGGAAACCGTAGCTTTTGAGGTCGTTTTAACATTAATATCGTTATCATTATTTATGATTATTGCATTACAGGTCGCTGTGACTTTGAGAATGGTGATTGCAGCTACACCCCCGGCACAGGAAGTGATTTCAACTGGAATGTCATCCAGCCAAACTCTGGTGGCACAGCGCCCCCTATCGACATCACTTACCGAACCGCCGCAGGTATGGTTTCACGAAGTTCATATATGACGCGGTAAACCGCTGCAAATACAACCGCGGTTTACCAACGCATATCTGAACAACGATTTAGTCTCAAGTTTCAAGTTTGTTTGTTTCCACTTCATCGAAAATAACATAATTGAACATAATGTTCATATGGTTATAATTATAACTAAACATAGAATATCGGAACATGATGTACATGGTAATAGTTATAACAAAACATACACTAATGGAATAACCATAAGTATGATCATTACATTGTAAAGCTAAATAAAGTGGGGGATCTACTAAAAAGCAAAGCTTGTATTATTTAGGTCCCAATTAATGGTCGTGTATATTAATTAGGATATCTGAATAAACATAGTTATTTACAAAAGCAAATGAATATAAGATGGTTATCTTTCACATAAATACGTATTTTAATACTAAAACGCCAGTCCACTGTTGCAGTCTAAGCATGAGCAGATAAAGATCATTGCAAAACAAATTTTGAAATACACGGAGACGAAATACTGGATACGTGCTCGTGAAAGTTATGTAATCAATATTCATTCATGCACATTCAGTGCACTCCATGATACACAGGCGAAGTATTCTTTGAATTGGGGGAAACAAAGGCTATTTATAAAGCACCTCCATCGCTATAGGAGTGATTATTTCAAAATGTACAAAGTGGGACCTCTTCATGTTTTGAAGATCTGTGGATATTCGGGGTCATTGCAGTAATGTGCTAACCGTGAACTGGTCTATTATTATGAAATGAGGGACAAGTAATGTGTTGCTTTCTCTAGGATATAAAATAAATGTTATCAACCGAATGTATATAATCAAATTTAATAAAAGGATCAGTGCTTATTTTAGCAGTACTTGTGAAGAAGAAGTGATAGTTACAAGGGAACCATTTAAGAAAAGAGAAAAGGTACGTAAGAAAAGATGATAAACGAGAATAAAAAGTATTTAAAAAAAAATGCAAGGTCTTAGTATTAAGCGCATAAGAGCATATTCATATAACGGATTTGAACCGTCGGCTTACCACTAAAAAAACCTATGTTGCATACGACCTAAAAGCCTGGTCAAATTATCACATGAGAATGAGTTAATGGGAGTGTCGTGGTCGAGCAGTTTAAGGGGCTTGACTGGAGAAGCGAAGGTCGAGGGTTCGAGTCCCGACACGGCACTAATATCCTTTGGCAAGATATTTTCCTGCACTTGCTACTCTCCACCCAGGTGTTAAATGGGTACCCGGTAGGATGCGAACGTTCATGTGGTTGAACGAGCAAGTGTGCGCTTGTAAAATGGCGACTGGCTAGAATGCTCCCCAGGGATTGGAAATGTGCATACATTGTGTGCGGGTAACTCCGAATCCGATGACCGGGGTAATAATATTTCTGTACAGCGCTTAGGCACATCGTCGGATCGATGTATTGAGCGCTATATAATAAACACGGAATATTATTATTATTATTAATGTGTAATGTTTGTTGATTTCATCACAGGCCACGTGCTCTTCGCAGACCTATCCTCGCTGACATCCAACAATCAGCAAGGAATAGTAGATACAGGTTATCTGGACTCGACCGACGCCAAAGGGAGATGCTTTCAGTTCTGGTACTATATGGGTACATCCGGGGTCTCTGTTCTAAAGGTTAGCAACTTTAGTTTAACAATCTTGGATGTCGTAAACATTATTTTTGTGAAAGGACAAGATTTTTTCTGTTTTGAAATTGTTTGCTTAATTCTTTTGCATGTTTTATATCATTGTACTCTTTTTCTTGTATTACTGTATATTGATGAGAAGCATATTTCCACAATGTGGACGAAATAAATAGATACATAAATATCTAAATATCGTATACATGTAGATGTAACATAATAATAATGATAATAGTGGGTTCTTGTATATCATGTATGTCAAACCTGGAGCTCCACAATTATTATCCCGGCTTTAGGATGGCTGCCATTATGGTGCTCTAGCATTTCAATGAATTCGTTTTTGCCAGATACCCGCTTACCTCACCTGGGTCGATTGTGGCGAATGTATATACAAGTCTTTCAAAAGGGCACTAGTGCTGCGGCGGGACCTCGAACCGCAAACCATTGTGATCCACAGACCGGCGACGTATACACTAGACTACGACCTCTCTACATCAGGTGAAATCCATGTAATGTGTCCCATACGACATTATGATGGAGGTGTCGTGATTATACCGTAGTGGTTCATTCACTTGACTCTCAATCTAAGGGGTTGAGGATTCGAATCCCAGCCCAGCAATGTCGTCTTTTTGGCAAGACATTGATCCACATTTGCCACTCTCCACCCTGGTGTAAGTGGAACCTGGCAAATGCTGGGGTAATAATAATGGCAGGCCCTCAGGAAGAACAGCATTGATGCTGGTGAGGCTTCCTTGGGTTAATAAAACAATAATTATTATGACGATTATTATTAACATTACTCGCCAGAAGGCGGGTTGGCTCAGTCGGTAAAGTGTCTGCCTGTCGAACCAAAGATCTCAGGTTCGAATCCCACCCAGGCGGATGTTATCCGTTAATAAAATAATCAATTAATCATTTATGCAACAGGTGTATATGGAGACTGAGGGAGGTCAACGCACTAAGCTGTGGGAGATGGATGCAGTAAGTCATGCTGATGAATGGCATGTACAAGAAACAAACCTCATCAGTACTACAAGCAGGATGAAGGTAAATTTTGCATTATGTATGAATACTAGATCAATTGTTACCTGCTATTATCTGTTATGTAATACCAATTACTATATACCACATATAAATATTCTAGGCCTCTGTTTGGTCATAACTGCAGCATTAAAAATACGAGAAATATTGACCGGGCAACGTCGCTTGTACAATGTAAGGACGAGATGATTGCACATAAAGTTAGCAATACATACGCGCAGCGAGACTCTACAAAAACATACATTTGACAGGTATTTTTTATTTTTTATTTTTTCAGAATTGACTTGGGAATGTGGTATATAATAAACAAATATTGATTTCTTATGCAAAGTGGATTCCATCTAATATAGATGTCATTATAAAATGCACGTGATTGAAATGGATGGATAGCCAGGCAATGTTTTACAAAACCGTCATAAATACAAGTTCACAAGTTCAACAGCACATTGAAATTATCAATCGGTCAACTTGTTAACTTGTTAGACGATTTAGTGAAACGATGCTGACAGTTCCAGGAGATAACCATGTATAGGCCTATTCTGAAATACTTCAGTAGACTGATTCAAATCGATTCAATTTCCTAGGTTTCCTTCGAAGCCAGCACCACCAACTATCAGAAAGACGGAGGGATCGCCCTCGATGAGATAATTCTAGCCGATTTCCCTTGCTCGCCGTTTGGTAGCTGTGACTTCGAGAACGCCTACTGCACGTGGAAGAACGAAGAGAAAGATGACGATACGGATTGGCAACTCATTCAGGGAGTGGCGCCCTCTTCGACAACGGGACCAGATGCTGATCACACATACGGGACAGTGGATGGTAAGTTCAATGGCAATGGGTTTTGCTTAAGAAAACAGTCGTTTTTGGAGGACAATGAATATCCTTTGTTAACGGTACAATATTTTGCAACGGGAGACCCACCAGTCTTCTGATCCACGTTGCTCACATCGTCGCAAAATGAAAACTCCTTTCGCAAAACTCGGTAGATACTCAGGAGATTTGTCTTTAAAAGTTTTTGAAAAGAAAATGTGAAAATATAAATTGGATGTTTACCCGAAAGAATTGTAATGCATCTGATCTTGCGAAGATGTAGTTCTTAAAGATTTACAATGAGAGTTTAAATCGGACGAGTGAGGGACATAGAACTTATATGTAGTGCTGCAGCTAGCTTTTTTCCCCAACCCTTACAACCTATTTTAAGTTCTTCTACCTTTTCCTTGCAATAAGAAGCTTCTAAGCTCCTGAAAAAAATGTTTAAAAAATTATATTAATATTTTGATGTTTAGGTTTAATCATTGTGTGTTGGCATTGTTTGTATTTCATTTTTTTTCATTTCATTTCATTTTATTTTCATCATATAAAAACATACATGATTATAACATTGATATTTACAGATAAGTAAAGAACATACGAATGAAATAACGAAAGATAAACATAAAATACAAATATATATACGAATGAGGAACCAGCAAGAAAGAACAGTTAAGTCTCATGTGTTGCTGGTTCCTTGTGACATAATAAAGACTTTTAACCTATAAAACTTAAACACCTTAAACCTAACACCTAACAACTAACACCTAACATCTAACACCTGATTGCATATGTTATATAAAAACTAATAAAATACTATTCACAAAAACGTAATTGTTTGTATCTCTTTTTAAATGTATTCAGAGTTGGGCTTGCTTTAACATTAGGAGGTAACTCATTCCATTGCACTTGTATGTGTTTGAATCTGAACAGGTGTCTATATCTACATGGCATCTACATATTTGAAGGAAGGAGACACCGCCATCTTGAAATCGACTGCCTTCACAGCCGATACAAACCGCTGCTTTGGTTTCTGGTACTTCATGGAAGGCTGGGGTATTGGTAATCTTATTACGCAGATCTCAGCAGAGGGTTTAACCGAACCACTCACCCTAAGAACTATTCAAGATGACCAAGGTTCTGGCTGGAAGCAGGCTTTGGTGAGGAATAATAATAACAATAATTATGATATTATTGAGAGGAGGCGCGATAGCTCAGTTGGTAGTGATCTTGTAATCCGGTGACCCGGGTTCGACACCAAGTCGATGCACTAGTGCCCTTTGTTCAGGCATTAATCACCATTACCAGGTCCCTCGGAGAGGACCTAAAGCCATCGGCTGTCTGGTTGCTTACTTACAAGCATTTATGCTTTCTTAGCAGTCATGTAAAATAACCACCACCATTCATTAATTCATGATATAATAAATGTAAAATATAAAGCACCAAACTCACTCAGTGGAGTGCTCAAGGCGCGTGTAGAAATAATTAAGAATTAAATTTTACATGATTTTATTCCATGAATTAGGACACTCGAGAGCAAATGATCTTTCCCTCAAAGTTTTTGCGTTTTGAAGAATCACAAGGGAACCGGAAGTGACGTAGCTATATAAGAGAGTATAACCCTACACGCTTATAACTGCAAGATTTCAGTCAAGGCTTACGCGTTTCGCCATTAATTTACCTGACATCTTGATGCCAAGTTGTTAAAATTAGATTATGAAACGATTCGGTACGTTTAGCATAAATGCCTGTATACTAATCGGATTAAAACCCAACTTCAGGCCTAACCCCCGATATTAAAATATCGGGTTTAATAAAGGAAATGCGTCGAGTTTAACTAAATACGGAATATGGGACATTGCATTTAAGAAACGTTGATTACATCTGATCGAGCTCTTGAAGATGATCGGTTCTTAAAATTTCATTTTGCATGGTAATTAAAAGTTATCCAGCCAGAATAAATCCCTAATCAGCCACCAATTGTTGGATTAGTATGAGATGAAAGCGAATCGCTGCCGATTGGAATCATGAAAGGCTTAGAAAAATGTTATTTTATGCCCTCTTATGCAGTTTCGATTGTTCATTTAGTGTAAAATTTGATGTGTTTAATAGTTTGAAATATATATATATTTATATAATTGTATAAATATATATCTTTCTTTCTTGCTATAGGTTCCGATACAGTCTTTAACAAATGCATTCTCCTATGAGATCCTCCTGAAGGGTGTTAGGGGCACCACTTCAAGGGGTGATATCTCGATCGATGACGTCACATTGGAAGATAAGGACTGCTCGAGTGAAGCTGGTACGTCATATTAGATCACTAATTTTGTGCCGTCAGTGGAATCGCGCGGTCTTTGGCAAGTTATAATACAAAAGTGAATGTGAAATTAAAAGTTCAGCCACTGCTTGAATTAAAGGCAGATGTGCATGTTCGCTTTATTGTTTTAATAAGCCTAGGTATTAACGCAATGTGAAGAACGCCTCGTGTGCAAATGCTTAAACTGTAAATATTTGTGAAATGTAAGTAAAGGATAAACTCTGATTACACTATGAAATACCAAGTTTATTGAGGGGTTAACACACGAATGGTAATTTAACACACGAATGTCTATTGCAACACATGACTTTTCATTACAACACACTGCACAATCCATTATTTTATTCGAATTAGAACTGGATTAAGGAATTGAGACCATATATCCGTAAGCCATAAATGCAACAACTCTGTGGTAACGTATAAAATAAGTTAGTTAAAGTAGACCTTTGATCAAAAATCACGTTGAACAAAAGTATAATCATTGACATCAACTCCGATTTAAAAAAAGGCTAAAGCCACCGTCTGGTTTAAGTGTAGTACATTACGGGCCAAAAGGTCAACATACTTCTAGCTCCAAACAGATTAGATCGAAGGTCATGATGAAGCGACTTTATATCTTTCTCTTATAATTAGCTCCGGTTACACACGATTGTGATTTCGAGAGCGACCTCTGTTACTGGGTCCAGGACGAGGAGGATGATTTCGATTGGCTCCGAGCTTCCGGATTAACGGATAGTGCTGGAACCGGTCCAGGAGCCGATCACACCTATGGAACTGAAAGAGGTAAGAGAGGGAAGATAAGGAGACGTGTGATGTGCTAGGAGAGAGAAAGAGAACAACGTAGGGAGGTGATATAGAAAGAGAGATGAGTAGACAAAAATCGAAATGAAGAAAGGGGAGAGGGAGAGGTGGAGAGACGTTGGGAAGAGGAAAAATGGGGGGAATTTAAACTAGCTCATCGAGACGAGATGCTTTCAGACACTTTACAATAATGAAGAAGGTCTTGGTTAACCTACTATACCCCATCCATTACATTTCTCTGAGTACCCATCGAGGTTTCATGCTGTAGCATGGCACGAGTCCACCCCCGGAAGGGTATTTTTTTTTTCAAGAACGATTTTTCATCGATGGTGATTGTTATTGTGGATGTCACATGAATCTTGAATACTCTGGAGAGGGGAATGAATGATGGGGATGCAAGCGTCGTTCCGGGGCTTCTTTTAATCCATTTCCCATTTTCCCTTTCCCCTCATTCTTTTCTCGTTTTTATTTTTGTCTTCACCATCTGATTTGGTTCGTGTATTTACGCGACTGGCTTCACGTTTAAAGGGACTTGGTAATATTGTTCAGATGAGAGATAGTGGTGCTAAGGTAGTGACTTCAATGCTAGATGTACAATTAAAGATAATCTGAAAATTTGAGTGAAAACGGACCATTATTCATGGCACAATTTGGAAAAACTGATTTGATCGATTCCTTAATTCTTCTAACTATATTATTACAATTTAATTACATTTTAGGTGAATGGAAATCGTCTCAAAGCAATAAAATGGCTTTACATTCCATTCCAGACATTTAAGTGTTGACAGTGTTTTTTTTCATGGAAAAACGGTTGGGAAAATTCAAAAATTGTTTGGACAATTCGTCCTTGTTTTCACGAAGTGACGGTAGTGAAAAAAATCGACACGCAAAGTGAATGCAATTTTTTTTTCTCACTACCGTCACTTCGTGAAAACAGCGACGAATTTTCTGTCAATTACTGTTAGAGGGTGTCATACATCGACTCCTTCAAAGAAAACCATAGGTATCTTCGTGGTTTGAGAATTTTTTTCAGGATTGTTGGCATGTCAGAGGGTTAGTACAGTAGACGGAATATAGTAAGTAACATTTTATACAAAAATTAAGCAATTTTCTCATCAACCTTCAACAATGTTACCAAGTGACTTTAACTCTGCATTCCCAATTTCATTTTACATGGCCTTTGCTTTATTGCAGGTTTCTACATATACACCGAGGCCTCTGGTCTCGCACCGGGTAATACGGTCCGCTTGGTGTCCAACCTTCTCATCAATCCGACCGTAGAGGGCAGCTGTATGGAATTCTGGTATCAGATGTATGGTGAGCATCTTGGAAGCCTCAACGTCTACCAAAAGATCGATGATAGTGAGACCGCCCTCTGGAGGGAGACTGAGCCAAGGGGTCCGCAGTGGAACCCAGCACGTGTTCAGTTGAGTGGGACTGCACAGTACCTTGTAAGTAGGCCATACAGTGAATGTGAAGATAAGTCAGTAAGCTTTCTTGAGTATATGCAAACATCCCCCAAACTCTCAGTAACGAAGTGTTTATAAGTGGTACAGTTCACAATGGTATTTACCCTGGTGGTCACTCTTACCTTAATTTACATATGATTACAGACTGCTTCATTCACCAACCCCAATCCTTCTATCAGAATAAAATGTCAAATTGTATAGGCACAGTAAAAATAACCATATATTAAGCTTTCAAACATAACCTTACCCCTTTAGACCTAGAAATAATTAGCCTGGTGGCAGCGGTGGGATCACTGAGATATAATGGCAATGGGTTTTGAGAAAAAAATAGCAGTGTATAAAGTTTTCATTGTATGATTGCCTGCAGGTCAACAACTCGTAATTCGAGAATTGGAATACAATACGATAGCTATTAGTTCATGCATTACCACACTCACTTACTTTAAAAAGGTTTTAACTCCTTTGTTCTGTATTTTTCAGCCAAGAAACAGAGTAATTTTTCATTTGTATTTCAATCAAATATTCTAAAAAATGCATTGTCTAAATGAACGAGATTTATTTTTTTCCAGGTGATATTGGAAGGTGTCAGGGGGTCTAATTACCAAGGGGATATCGCATTGGATGACATCACGTTTACATCCGGGGATTGTGGAACACCAAGTAAGTACATACACGCTTTAGCTGTAGTATGTATTATCTATGTCAATATCATTACGAACACGATTGCACAGATATCAACTAGTCAATAGCAGTACCCTGTTGCATAAATTATGTTCGGATTATGTCAGTGTAGTTGAGTTTGCTTTTTATGACAGGTGAGAGACAAGGCTTTTGAAATTGCCGTAAGTCAAAAGTCTTGCCATCATGCGTTTAATCAGTTTCATAAGTGTATTCAAGATGGTTCATTTACCATCTTGTTCAAGAAATCTTCAAAATGTCATTTTAAAAAAAAATTTGGTAGATGTCGAATTAGTTGTCTCAAGATAATATACAACTTTGATTGTTTTCGTCAGAAATGCTAAAATAAATGGTCTATTTTACTTACAGATCATTTCATGACAGTAGGCCTAAACATTGTGTCTTAGATTTTGTGGGAACACTATCTACAGTTTCTACACTCATTCGAGGTAGAATTAAGTTGTTTCAAAATATACCAATTTAGGATCTTTCTTTCAGATATGCCAAAATCAAGAGTCCCATTTTATTTCCTGAACATTTCATGACAGTAGCGTGTCCCAAGTTTTTGTGATAAGAATAAATGTCTTTGGTGTCATTAGTAGATTTGGAGTGTTGGCTCAATCAGTAGAGCGTCCGTCTCACAACCGGGAGGTCGTGGGTTCGAATCCAGGCCGCGTCATACCAAAAGACGTTAAAAGATGGGAGTTGTTACTACCTTGTTTGGCGTTCAACAATAAGGGATAGAGCAACGTTGATCTGGCGCTGCTCAGTGGCTGCCGGGCTCACGATCAATTGGGCAAAAAGAATTTCCGTTTCGGTTTAATAAAATTTGGAGTGGACTATTAGGCTATTATTATTATTATTATTATTATTATTATTATTATTATTATTATTAATTGTTTCAAGGTATACATACTGGTGATGTTTTTCCTGTCAGAAATGCTTTATTTACAATCCAGTCATAATTCATGAACATTTCAAGACCACATAAATTGTGTCGTGGAATCTACGATTAAAAAAAAACGCTATTTTATTTTTGATAGATAAAATAAAATATTTTAAGATTTCTTCTGTCAGAGTAATGAATTTATATTACAATAACAATTTAATGTCCTAAAGACTTTCTCGAGGTAAATGTGGTTTCGTAGATTCTGTGTTTAAAATGGAAGTAAAAATAATAATTATGTTTGACTCATCTCTCTCTCCCCCTCTCTCTCTCTCTCCCCCCTCTCTCTCTCCCCCTCTCTCTCTCTCTCTCTCTCTCCTTATATCTATATATTGCTCTTTCTTTCTTTCTCTCTCTCTCTCTCTTTGTCTCTCTCTCTCGTTCCTTCTCTATTTGACTCTCTCCCTCTCTTCATGTATTTATCTATCTTTCCTCCTTTATCTCCCTTCCTTGTGTTTCTCTTCTTTGTCCCTTTCATCTTCCACCTATATCGCTCTCCTGCTTCATCTCTAAATTATGCACCCCTCCCAATATCCTCTTCTCTTCTTCATTGTCCTAGGTTATTGTGGGTTTGAGAATGGCCAGTGTGGTCTCACACAAGCACCGACTGACGCGTTACCATGGCAACTCTCAAGAGCATTCCCAGCCTCTGAATTTCTCCCACCATTCGATGCTACATATAAAACACCATTAGGTACAAAATAAAATTATTCAATTAAGTCTTTATGGAGATAATCAATCAATGAATGATGTACAATTAATGCCCATAATGGATAATAACCGCATTACTTTAATTTTTACAATCTAAATTCAGTTTAAAGAAAACCAGTCGTGTTTGTTTATTAATATAGTTACCTTGGGTAAGGTGATCTTTAATCCCTTAAGTTAAATGTCAACAGTTACAGTCCAAATTATCCATTAACAGGGATGGTTTCATTTATTAGGAATAAAGACACGGGAGACTTTAATTAGAACGAAAACCCAACAAACTTTATCTGATAATATTATTAAAATGAATCTTAATCAAAATTTCAAACCATTTAGCAAGAAATATATGGATTACCTATGTTTGATTAAACAACGAGCAAAACGAGACTCTGTCAACTCCCATTTATGAATGAGTTACAGAGAAAATGCAAACTTTGGAGAGATCGGTTTCCTTGATAAGTTGTCAAATAGGATTAATGTCAAAATCTCTTCAATTCGATTACAGTTTTACATAAGAATATCAACCAATCATTTGATTAGGATCCACGTCATCATCTTATAATATTATCAATTCCTTGTGATATTTGTCTCTCCTTCCATATAGGTTATTTCATGTTTCTTGACCTGTCTAACGTCCAGAATGTAAATGATCTTGGCAAGCTGGAATCTGGTGTCTTCCCCGGAGGATCACCATCTGTTGACCGCTGTCTCAATGTTTGGTTCTACTTGATCAACAGCACAGCCATTAGTCTAACGGTAAGAAAACATAGGCAGTATGAAATAAAGATTGACTTACAACAGTGGCGTACGCAGGATTTTTTTTGTCACCTTTTAGCACCAGTTTTTATTTTTTTTATTTTTTATTTTTTATTTAAAAAATAAATATTTATCCTACTGTTACAATTAATTGAAGGAGAAATAATTAATCGATATTCGGCTTTTCGCTCATTCTTGAGGTTTAACGGTTATAAGAACAAGACAAAAACATTGGTGAGTCTATATTGATGACTATTCAATAGACTATTTAGGGCAATTTAGAAAGAATCAAGTGGCATGTAGTTTATATATTCATTTTGCCTGGGGGTGTTAACTTATTAAAGTCGAACTTAACTCTAATTTGGACTTAAAAGTTATGGAAAGCGATTTGTAGCCTTACAATAAAATATATTCAATAGCGAAAAATCAAAAAGTTATGGAAAGCGATTTGTAGCCTTACAATAAAATATATTCAAAAGAGAAAAATATTTTAGACTTTTTATAAATTCCACATCAAGAACATGAAATCTCCTTGATAATACAAATTATGAATGATTTGAATCAACATTTTATGCCTTTCAAAATAACTTTTACAAAATATTTTTAAATATTCCAATTGCTTTTCATAATTGTTAATTCCAACTTAGAGATAAGTTCAACTTAGGATCTTTGTGAAACACCCCCATGAACCCTTATTATTATTTTGTAACGTTCTTCTAGTTTAAGCAAGAATCGGCGACATCAACGAATACGATTAATCTAGGCTCGATTACAGGACAAGACTTAACCACTGAATGGCACGTCATACAGGAGGATATAACAGTCACTGAGGACTTCAAGGTAATACAATCAGTTCATTTCAGTCATTTCATTTATTTATTGAAAGAGTTCTGGGAGGAGGTGAACAATAATTTGTGAGCGTTATCATTGTTATTATGCAAGTGTGGAAGAACATCGGATAACAAAATGTTCCCTGAAAAGCATGGCTCTTCAAATGCCTTAATATTCTAAATATGGCATGTAACAGCATACAAATCGGGACGGATTTTTACGCCACATGTTCATGTAGTCCCATCTACATATTTCTGTGTACAGTGCTTGTAAGTTTACCAAGACTGGGCCAAATTTCTTATCATTTTGATTATTCCAGAACCTTGCAGTTCACACCAATACTTATATGCTAGATGATCAACCTTTTCTGATCGATTCCACACCGTTTCTTTCACAATGCAATCGCATGACCAGAACTCAACTTCATATTTAAGCACTGAGGCCTACCTCAGCCCATGGACTGTTCTTCCGTAGGGCCGTGCGTACATAAAAACATACAATATAAAATTAACATATATACAACATAATACAACATAATAATAATAAAATAAAGATATACAAAATAAATACAACATACACTAAAAATACATATACAATATTAATAGGGACGGGGATAATAATGAATTGTAAATATAATATAAATATATTACGAAAACAAGTCACATTTTATATGTTCATATTTAGGTACTATACCTGACTTGGAGATCGGAGCCAAGAAGACAATACTCAGGGGCAATTTAATGTGCAGACAGGTTTTCATCGAACATTGTTTAACATTTTAGAGGAAAGGCGAATTGTAAAGAACGCTGTTAGTCGATTTGACCTTGGATTCTGCAATGTTGTACACTGTATTATGACATCTTGTCTTCCAGATCACATTCCAAGTTCAGAGTCTAGATATAACCCAGAAAGGATCAGTCAGCATCGATGATTTCAAGCTAACGGACGGCCCTTGTCCATGGCCAGGCAGCTGCGACTTTGAGAATGGTTTCTGTATGTGGAAGAATGAGGAGAACCTTGATGACTTTGATTGGCAGCTCATACAGGGTAGGACGCCCTCTGACGATACAGGCCCGCCAAACGACCACACCAAAATGACGTCATATGGTAAGTGCAGCGAGAGAGAACCGTTTCATAAAACCGTCAGAAAGAAGTATCAGTTCGTTGACATCCCAAAGAATCGCGTAGACTAAATATAATAACACGCTTTGGATTGAGATTTCGACGAACTTGTGCCTGTGTCGGCTATTCTGCTAATGGGAAGATATAAAACAAAGGATACTGTTTAACAATTTGAAAATAAGCTGGATAGCTTTTGGCAAAATGCTAAATTTAAATACGATTACAGAAAAACTCCCCAAGACAGCGCTTAAAGTCTCTCTGTACTGGTTAGGCCAGGAGGGATTAGACCTCCCTGCATGACCACCGATAGGTGGATATCTCATCAAATCAGCTCTCCATTAACATCATAAAAAGGGGATCATGGGGCACCAATGGTCACCGATTAGGAAATGTTTGCTATATGGAGGGCGCAAGTAGCTATAACCAGTGAAGTGGGGCTTACAATCCTGGAGTATTACATTACCACGATCTGGAGGCATTTCAAACTGCATCCAGAAGTTAACCTTAAATAACTTGAGTGAGTTGTGCAGTTTATGCAATTCTCAAGGTACTTCTTGCTAACGACATATATTTATGTTTCAATTTTGTTTACAGGCATCTATGCATACATGGAAACAACTGGTCGTAGAGCGGGTGACATCGCTATTGTTAAATCAACCGAGTTCGCATCCGGGTACATCCAATGCCTCGAGTTTTATTATTACATGTATGGTGAAGATCTTGGTAGACTTGATGTCCAGTCGCTTCAGGACAAGGATGCCATTGGTACAACATTGAGGTCTTATAGTGGGAACCAAGGAGAAGCCTGGAGACAATCGCTTGTGAGTCTACTATCCTATTCTGTGTAGACTTTCATATCTATAATATTTCAGCAATGTTGATGATAATAATAATAATAATAATCTGGATTTGTATAGCGCTTTATACAAAGTACCGTCTCTAAGCGCTTTACAGTTATTATTACCCGGTCATAGGATTCATTCACGGACAATGTGCACCATCTCCACTCCCTGGGGAGTATTCCTACCGCATGGTCACCGTGAGGACATATGGCTTCTACTGTATAACACAAAGGTTCCCATTTCTCTTCTGGGTATGGAGTGGCAAATGTAGATTAGTGCCTTGTCAAAAGACGTTAGTCACGACATTTGAATTTCAAGTCAAGTGCTTAACCACTTGACCACGACACATCTTCATAATACTGATAATTACTATTCACATCACCTTTATAACACCATTGTCCTCAGATTCAATAACTACACGACCCATTTAGTGAACGTCCTCCAACTACATATTCAAACCACATTTTTACTGAGTTACAGTCGGGCATGTACAGTACTTATTCCTTTTTATATCTTTCTTTCCGGGCGTATATAGACGCAACAGCAGTGACGTGCGCCATAAAACCAATATAAATGTAATAGTATTATTAACAACAATTACCGATTGTATGATCCATTACTTTCATTTGTACCTAATTATCAACTAAAACTGTAATGAGTAATGGCATCCTCTTACTGTCACGTATGTTTGTTGCTTTCATGCTACCTGATAGGTTACCCTCGATATAGTGGACGGATCGCTCTATACAGTGCTTCTGAACGCTAGCGTAGGAGCTGCAGGATACTGTGATATAGCTGTAGATGATATTATGTTCTACCCGGGTAACTGCTCAGGACGCTCAGGTAATGGAACATTCTGTGTCTTATCATGGGGGTGTTGGTGATGTAGCTTGTCTATGTTGAAACAAAAAAGAAGATTAAAGAGAAGAATAAAAATAGAAAAGGGAAAAAAAAACCTTTGATGGACCTCCTCCCTCACCCTCCCTCTTAACGAAAGTCTTATTAATTTGTATTTTTCCATTAACGATCAGCCATTCCTTAATGATGCACGGCTCCCCACGCATGACAGGAAGCACGCTTAGCCACTGACATTAGTTTCATTATGCATTCATTCATTCCTACAGACTTAAAACATGATTAATCTGTTTTTTCCTTAAGTTTCCGTTGATATCCAATTTCTGCTCACTCTTTAATTAAGATTGAAAATTAAATTTCACATTTATTTCCTGATCATTGATAATAATAATAATATTTAATTTTTATAAAGCGCTTAATACAAATGATAATATGGTAGGAAACAAAAACTTGCATTCCACTTTGAATGCGAAACGAAAAACTTAAAGATTAGTTCATTTTCAATCTGCGTGTCATGTCATTCCTCAATATATATAGGCATCTTTTTTAAAAGGCACTTTTCTCTTCTCTTGACAGATATTTGCGATTTCTCTGTCGACTTTTGTGATTGGTCACAAGCGGATGATGACGACACAAATTGGAAGCTTGGATCAGGGAGTGACAGTCGCTATGGTAACGACAAAGGCCTTAGGGACCATTCTATTGGACTTGTAGGAGGTAAATATTTGTTTTGGTAGTATATTTGGATGTTCCTTATTGTCCTAGTTATGTTATCATTATTACCACACATAGGCCTACTCCGGCCACAAATGCTTTTCGGTCTATTTCTATCTTTCGAATCCCGTCTGGAAATTTGTAGAGCGCCAAAGTATATATTTTGCTTGAATCAAGGGTGCTTGTGACACTCACATATACTGCACATGTATATATACCTGCATGAATCACAAGGGAAATAATGGAGTAGTTGCTAACTGTGTTCGACTGTGAAATGTATGTTTCAAGGTTATCACTAACCCAGCTTCAACCATAAACCCGAAACTTTACCCAATCCTCACACAACCACCCTCCCCCATAGGCCAACCATAAGTTTAATCGCTATTCAAATATGAACTCTAAAGCTATTGGCGAAACAACCGAGGAGCATATGTTGCTGTAGTGAAAATTGCACACGTGAGATCTCAATTTCATTTATGTTCTATCACCTTTTTCTTTTTCATAGTTGATGTAAATATGTGTTCATGGTTCCTACCCTCTATCTCATGACAGGCGCCTATGCTTACATTGACGTCCGCAGTTCACAAAACAAGCCCGGGGATCGAGCGCGTCTTCTCGGCTTGGAGCGCGTCCCGCCCACCTACGGCCAGGCCGAGTGTCTCGGGTTCTGGTATCATCTTGACGAAGCGGATGTCGGGTCGCTGAACATCACCATGAAATGGGTTGATAACGGGACGTTGATGATGAGTGACTCACTGTGGTCGATCAGCGGGAACCGTGATGATCAGTGGTGGTTCGGAGCCGCGACCATTGTCTCCAAGTTTCCTTATCAGGTAAACATCATTCGATGACACTGGCAGTCAGGAGTATCTGGGCCGCGTCTTTTTTTAAACCTAACCTAGCCATCCTACTCCTGCTTTTGATTCGCTCAATAGGAACCTATACATCATAAACGATAGTGATAAATATTCATGATATGCACGCACACAGAATCTGATGGTATAAATTTGTCAAATAATGAGATTTCTTACAAAAATTACAAGTGCATAGCTATGCTTACTTAAAATGAATGGCATTGCGAGAAAATCGGGAGGCTAACCGTAAACGAATGACTACCCAGGTCGTAACGTGTCCATAATCATTGCGACATACTGATTAGCATCAGTATATGTTGATCTCCACCACACCGTACCAACGCAAATATTCATAAATTCAAATATTTATATGTAGCGCTAGGATGGCTAGGTTAGGTTTCAAAATGTCACATCCGGGCCCTGTTTCATAAGACTTGTTATCAATAGCAAGTTACAATAACTGATATAAGCTACTGAGATCATTGCATCTGATTGAAGAAGGGCTAATTGGTCATTAGTTGTTGGCACAGAGATGTTGGGCCCTGGTGATGCTAGGACGATATTGTGACCTAAATAAACTGGTTTAAAATTATGTTGAAATTGGAAAGCAACGAAGAGCAAGTCCGAGAAGGGAAAATAGTAATGGAAAGAGTTTTAACAAGAAATGCACAAGTTCATCCTTTGACATCTGAATATTTTAAAATTCAACTCTAAATAATCATGGTTTCTGAGGAAAGTGTAAGTAAATATCACCCTAATCCATTTCTTTGGATTGTAAGTATCAGTGCTAAAACCAAAACCGAATTTCGTTTACGATATGATTAAACACTGATCATTCTTAAAACATTTCTTTTTTTAAATATTTTAAAATGTTAACGAGAGATAGTATGTTGAGCATATCTCACTCTTCTTATGTTACTCTATCCACTTTTCCTTCTTACTTTTTTCTTACAGCGCATAGAGACATATTGTGATATGCGCTATATAAGTACTATAAGTACGGTATATTATTATTGTTATTATTCTCTTGTCTTGTTTCAGGCAATTTTTGAAGGAACTATAGGAACAGGAACCAAGGGAGGTATAACGATAGACGATGTTGGGTTTACGTCTGGATCATGTGACCCACCAGGTGAATGATGATTGGTTGTCAAGTATTTATCCTTGAATATTTAATGACATTTCCTAAATTATTTATTTAACTACTTATCAACACCTTTGATACATTTTTATAAATGTTGTACATGTTTGGTATTACTGTGTGATGTTACCATTGTTATCTTGTGATATTGCTTTTGTATTTTTGATGATGGTATAACTTAATACTTGATTACTTTGTAATACAGACAGTACCAGCCTTTATATGTATGTCATGTTCTTTTAAATAAATAAATCAATTCAATTACAATCAATTACAATTACAATTAGTATCCAGTGGTCAACGGGGGGAATTAGGGCACATGCCGTTAAGCTAATGTTCTACTTGAACTGACAGTGAATATGTGCTCCCTGGACGATCTGAGATATTGTTTTACATTTCAACATAATGGTAGACACAGACTAGCTATTCATGTAACTAAATGAACGATGATGATGATGAGCATAATTACATCGGGTAAAATTGATGGACTAGTCCATTATATCTGAAGGACAGTATTTTTAAGCATACAAATTGCCTTCGGAAAAATTAAGCTTCCAAGAATCGCATCGAATGACCACCATTAGATTTGTCTTTTTCTTCTAATGATTATCTAACTGTATAGAAAGGAGTTAAGTATGTGAATTAAAGTATGACACTTCATGTTGTAATTAGATTATCCATTGATAATGTCTGTCTTATGTTGATGATTTACGGGTGTGTTGTGTCGAGTTTTCTGTGAGTGTGCTGAATGAGATTCTGATTCTATTCGCGAAAGAGTTAATTACATCTCCGGTAAAGTTTGATTTCAAATCGTTGGATAATCTAATTTTGTGAGTCTTGGTTAATCTATGAATTTACGTCCATGTATCTAGTCGCTGTTTATTACAAACAATGTCATATTATTAAATATCCATGTAATATGTTTATGTTTTGCCTTATTTCATGTATGTTTAATACCATGTAAATACAGGACCAATGTGAAAACAGCTCTGACTGACATTGTCATCCTGTATAAATATTTTAAAATAAATTAAATAATAAATAAATGAACATATGATTGAACTTAACAGGTCATTGCAGCTTTGATGAAAACATGTGTTCCTGGCAGAGTACTGCGGATGATGGTGATAACGATGAGTTAACATGGATACGAGAGACAGGAAGCACAGTGAGTGGAAACACCGGACCGACCAATGACCACACAAAGGGAACATCAGAAGGTATAAACGTATTCATATTGGTATGAATTCGGTGCAAAATGAACGTGCTCTACACACTTCGTTAAGAATTGAAAAACCTACTCCAGGTACCCATTTCACAAAACCTTTTTTCAAAACAAATGTATTTGAAGTCGAATATTGATGAAAGAATACATAGTTTAGATTTTCTTCGTACAACAAGTGAACCCAAGTTATGTATTCTTTAATAATATTCGTCTTCAAACCCATTTTGTTTGGGGGTGAAATCTTTGCAGAAGTGTGTCTGAAATGACATCCAAGTTCTACATAGATAGCAGCGCCATACAAATATCTACCATTGTTGTCATCTCTTGTTCCATCACATTTCATTGAAATGTTAATACATTGTAAACCAGATAAAATGCTGCGTTCCAGTAAGATGTCTTTAATTATTTTATGTCCCACTAACTATGTCAAAATATTATGGGGGAAGGTCACTTGCATATGCAGCCACTGTCTTATGGAAACAAAACTCTGCCGTAACAAGTATAGAAACATATGACAAGTTCAGAAGTTCAGAAGAAATCTACAAACAAATATATATCTAGTACTTTGAAAGATCTCACAATTATGAACCCAGTGCATCGTTTCTACTCCTCTTGTATCCTGTATAGCGCATAGGGACATGCAATTATTCCTTTGTGTTATGCGCAATACTTTCTCTCTCTAAGTGCCATATCAATTGACTGTTCCACAACCCTCGGTTCCTAGCCTTCTGTATTAGCACCACTCCCAGTTCTTTCACTCCTCTCTCTTCCAACAATTTCTGCAGACTGCAGACTGTCCATTCAAAGTATGCGCTATACACACACGTTTAATTAATATTATTATCATTACTTTCAGGTTATTACATGCACGTAGACGCGACCAACACCAATGCAGGAGACACCGCTACCCTCTTCAGTGAGGTCTTTGACCCCTCCTCGGATGATGGAGACTGCTTCGCCTTCTGGTATCACATGAGAGGATCAGGTAACACACCAAGTGATTTCAAGTTGGGTGTTAGTGTTAGTGTTTAATGAATAAAACATTTGTATATAGAATATTAACACCAGCCGCAAAGGTCGGTTCAGCAGACGACAATTTTGCAAAATCGATAACACTAGCTACCGGAAGTTTGATGGTCTGTCCCTTGGTAAGAGGCAACTATTGTAGTAGGCCCTTCTAAATTACATTAGATGAAAGGCGACTGATATTTTGTTATTTTGCTTTTCATATCATGCTCGGTAGATTATACACTATGACTCTCGACTTTTCGTTATTGCCAACTGATTACTAGTGTTATCTATCGCTATTGGAAGGGCACTGCCGACAGGGGACACATTGTTTGTAACACCTGTACCAGTGAACAACGAATTTCAATTTGTATGGATAATAAATCAATTCTATTCAATTCATTAAGCGCCTCAAGCCATCGTTTGGTGGAACAATGGAGACAACACTAATGACCATGACGGCAGTGCTCAGCTAGTAGTGGCAGTGAAAAAGCCAACGTTGGTCATGGGGGTGTCTCACAAAACTTGTCCTTGACCTACCTTGACCTAAGCCTTCCGCACCATCTGGGAGATGTGTGATGGCTTCTGCTTCATGACGTCAAGCCAGATCTTCCTGTCTTGTGATGTTCTGGTCGCTTCTGTGAGGGATCCCAGACATCTAGTAGCACAATCGGCCTTTACACAATCTATCCATTTCTTGGCTGGTCTGCCCCGGGGTCTATCACCATGGATATCAGAAGTTAGGAGTATCTTTGGGTATCGTGATGGTCTCATCCTGTTAACGTGGCCAAAGAATCGTAGCCGTTTTTTGGCTATTTTGTCCAGAATGGTTTCATCCAGTCCTAGAGTCTTCCGAATTGTTGTATTCCTTATTCTGTCTAGTCTGGTTACCCCCAAGATTTTTCGGAGGCAGATCATTTCGAAGGTAAGGAGCCTGTTCTCGTCTTCTTTTTTCAGTGTCCATGTTTCTGATCCATACATAAGGATGGATAGGATGAGTACCTTATATAGTTGAAGTTTTGTAACATCTCTAATGTCTTTGGCTGTCAATATGCTGTGAAGACTTTGAACAGCACCCAGGGCTTTTCCAATTCTGTTCTTTATGTCCTCTGTGCATTTTCCTGATTGAGTGATGGTACCTCCCAGGTAAACAAACTTTTCCACCTGTAGTAGTTTGGTTCCGCCTATGCTGATGTTAATGTCTTGCTGCTGTTTACTGATGACCTGGACCTCTGTCTTGGCAATATTAATTTTGAGGCCAAAGTTTGAGCTCCACTGTTGTACACAATCTACAATGGACTGGAGATCTATTTCGTTGCATGCAAGAAGAACTATGTCGTCTGCGAAGCGGAGGTTGTTGATCAGATGGCCTTGGATGTTTATTCCAATAGGGGTGTCATAGGTGGCATGTAACATAACCATTTCTAGGATGATGTTGAATAGCTGTGGTGATAATACACAGCCCTGGCGTACACCCACAGTTGTTGGGAACCAGTCTGTAAGTTCGCCATTTACCCTGACTGCACTAGCTGAGATTTTGTATAGTGCTTTTAGGAGACAGATTGTCTTATTGGAGTAGCCAAAGAATCTCATAGCTTTCCAAAGTCCTTCCTGCCATATTGAATCGAATGCTTGAATCGAAAACTTGTCATCAGTGACAAATGACAGTTTTTGTTATAAGCTACTGAAATCCTTGTTTCTGATTGGTTATTGGTTATACCGGAGTGTTGGCTCAGTCAGTAGAGCGTCCGCCTCACAACCGGGAGGTTCGAACCCCGGCCGCGTCATACCAAAAGACGTTAAAAGATGGGAGTTGTTGCTACCTTGTTTGGCGTTCAACAATAAGGGGATAGAGCAACGTCGATCTGGCACTGCTCAGTGGCTGCCGGGCTCACGATCAATTGGGCAAAAAGAATTTCCGTTTCGGTTTAATAAAATTTGGAGTGGACTATTATTATTATTATTATTATTATTATTATTATTAGCAGATTTGTCACTGGTTTGTCATTTGTCATTGAAGAGATGCTTTGTAAAACCGGTGCCTGGTTGATGTCTCATGCATACCAACTTTGCCTGAAAAGAACCATATGGGATATGGTCTTTGAAGGGTCTCTGCTAACTTTTCTTTTTGCGTTTTATTCCAACAGAAGCATAAGGATAGGGCTCAAATTGCAAATTTGTTTTGATTCAGGGATAGGGTTCGGGTAAGGTACAGTGTTTTGAACAGGTGGTAGTTATGAATGTGGTTAATGTATGATGTTGACCGCGTTGCAGTTGTCGCGGAGCATGAGTCGTTAGACCCGAAAAACTTATGAACATGACATGATGTTCTTAACTTTCCAGGGAACGTGACTCTATCCGTGTTCTATCAACAATTCAACCCTCCTACGAACTACGATCCTAAGAAGATGTTTGCGGTCAGTGGCACTCAAGGTAACCTGTGGCGTGAATATCAGTTCGACATCACCTCGGGTCAAGAATTCCAGATTCTCTTCCGGGTCCTGTTTTCGGAGAACGGGTACATCGATGTAGCTATCGATGATACGAGTCTCACTACAACGAAATGTTCAGGTGTGTAAAAACTCCTTCCTTCTCTCCCTTTTGTATTCATCCTGCCCCCTCTCTGTCTCTGTCTCTGTCTCTGTCTCTGTGTCTCTTTTATCTCTCTCTTTCTCTTTCTCTCTCTCTTTCTCTCTTTTGCTCTCTGTCTATGTCTATCTCTTTATATATATATATATATATATATATATATATATATATATATATATATCTTTCTCTCTCCCTCAAACACACACAGGCACACACACACACAAACACACGCTATCGCTCTCCCTCTGTCTCTCATTTTTGTTATTCCAGTTGTACCTATAGATTTTAATAACAATTGATATTACTTTCCACTCCTTCATAATTTGAAGAAAATCCCCAAAAAGCCTATTGCACAAATTTAACTGGAAAACTGACAATTGTGCACACAAATATTGACATTTCATGCTGCGTTGTAAAGACTTCAATGATAAGTTAAAATCTAATCGCTTTCATACTAGAATGGCATTGGCATACTGCGTTGAAAATATGCTCAATTTTTGTGATATCTACTCAGTGCTCATGTATAATGTGTAATTCCTATAGCATTCTGGATCAAAAGACAATGCAACAACAATAACAACAAATTAGGAGAGACCGTACTGCAAAAGAGTCATTATGTATGTATTATAAGATGATGACTTCGACCATGGAGTTAGTTGAGAGCGTACACGTGGCCAGGCGTTTAGTTAGGCCTAACGCGCAATTTTGATAATGACCGGTCATTATCAAATGCTAATGTCCGGTCGTTAGTAAAATCATGTTATAAAACATCATTTTATAAAACACATAATACATATCATTTTGTTCGGGCATCAGTAAAATTACCCACACTCGGTAACTTCAAAACAGTTCAAACACCCTCGAATATCGCCTAGGACGTGTTAGACTGTTCAAAAGGTACCGTGTGTGGGTAATTATTAAGAATGCCCTCACTGCTGTGTATTATTTGTATATTATCATTACTTTTGACATTTCCCCTACAGACTTCAACCAGTGGCATTGCCCCTTTGAGGATGGTCTCTGTGGTTACACACAGGCTACAGATGAAGAGAGGAACTGGGTCAGAAGAGGCGGTAGTACATCATCTACCAAGACAGGACCAGACGCGGACCATACGCTGGGATCTGGTGGGTGTTTCACAAAACTTGTCATCAGTGACAAATGACAGCCTTTGTTATAAGCTACTGAAATCCTTGCTTCTGATTGGTTATCAGCGGATTTGTCAATGATTTTTTTGTCATTTGTCATTGAAAAAAGGCTTTGTGAAACAGGCCCATGGTTCAACATCTTCACAACTCGAGAACTACACAAAATTAGAACTGTTATAATAAAAATAATTATAGGCATTTCAATGGCGCCGTCTATCTAGAAATTCTATTCCGAGGCGCATTTACAGCGCTCAAGCTCTTCAAGGAATTTATTCCTGCCAGGTAGTACCATTTACCTCACCTGGGTTGAGTGTGGCAAATGAAGATTAATGTCTTGCCAAAGGACATTAGTGCCGTATCGGGATCGAACCACGACGTTTGAATTTCAAGTCAAGTGCCTAAACCACTCGACTGCGACACTTCTAAATTATAATGTCGTATCGGGATCGAACCACGACGTTTGAATTTCATGTCAAGTGCCTAAACCACTCGACTGCGACACTTCTAAATTATAATGTCGTATCGGGATCGAACCACGACGTTTGAATTTCAAGTCAAGTGCCTAAACCACTCGACTACGACACTTCTAAATGTATAATGTCGTGCTTTAGTCGCTCATTCACATCGATTCATGGTTTGAGGGTTCGCATCCCAGTCTAGCACTAACATCCTTTGGCAAGGCATTAATTCACATTTGTCACTCTCCACCCAGGTGTTAATAGGTACCTGATAAGCCATACAGAGCGCTCAATATTGGGCCGCTCGGCTCTGACCAAGGTGATATGTTAGGGGTGCCAGCCTGAGCGCCGTGTTGTGAAGGACATGAGTGCTTTACAAAGAGCGAGCATTAGTACGATTACAAACTTTCTTTGTATCAATGTTTCACACAAGAATATAGTAGGCCTACTCGTTAGGGCTAGGTTATTCCAGTTCTATCGAAACATAAACACAAAGGTATAGGCGCGGATAAATGTACTCGTGTCAGGATGGTCCTCGAATCTATGACTTTGTTCCCAATTCTTTCGAAACTAAACATTTATGTAAAACTGAGAGTTCAGTGACACAAAGACGTAACTCCATATTTTGCCACAATGAGTAGTATTTGATATCAAAATGTTCAGAAGACTATGGGCTTTCCAGGAAACACAAAGACTTAACTCCACCCAACAACCCATTGAAGTCATTGGCTAGTGAATCATAAACTTAACTCATTAAAGCCCAAGTGCTCAGTGATACATAAACCACTTTTTTTCAAAATGGCCAAAATGGAGTTACGTCTTTGTGTCTTTTTTCTGTCACTGACCCCTCGAAATGTTCTTTTCTTATTCATCCGGGGTTAGGTTATTACCTCTACTTGGAGACATCCGGAGGATCTAAGGGAGACAAAGCCCGGCTCCTAAGCCCCTTTGCTCCTCCAGGCAAATACTGCGTTGGGTTCTGGTTCCATATGTTTGGTCAGACCATCGCGACCCTGAATGTGTACATCCAGAGGAACGAGACTGCTCTAGACCTCCCTGTCTGGACCAGGACCGGGTCTAGCGGCAATCAGTGGATCGAAGGATATGTTGATGTGGTCGACATTTATGAGTTCAGGGTAAATTTAGCCCTTATCTCCTTTCTAAAGTTATTTAATACAATATTTATAAAGCGCATAATAAACAAAAGTTTCTCTATGCGCTGTCCAAGTAAGAATGACGAGAAATATAATCACATACAAGGAATCAACAAAGAGAAATATACAAATATTATAACTACTAAATTGACTAACTTAGCATAGTAAATAACAAAATAAAAAGATAGCTAACATGGTCAAAACAACTAAGTAAGTAAGGACAGTTTAAGCTAATTAATTAAGGCCAAAGAGGTGTAAATGATTTGCAAGCGCATGTCGTCGGCTTTCCTAAAAAAAGGTTGGTCCTGTCATTGATGATGATCGATAGCTCTTGCAGCTTTCTTGCCGGCAGCCGAAGAATTCTTCTATCAATCAGGGCCATGTGTCGTAAAACTTGATATCGATAACACTTTACAAGCTGCTGAAATCATGGCATCTAATTGGTTGAGAGCAAATTTGTCATAGAAATTTAGCATTTGTTATAGGTTACAAGTTTTATGAAACGAGCCCCAGGTGCGCTAGCTGCGCTGCGCTGCTGTGGCCATCACAGGTTTATGCCATCCTTCTATGCTGAACATGTCTTTCAACCAGGAAATAAGAAGAATTACTTTAGTCAAAGTTCTTCCCTCTTTCACTGCCACCCTTGTCTAGGCCAGTCGTAACTTATTCGTAACTTATTCAACAATAAGCTTAACTCCCTTTGGAGTAGTCTTGCTGCGGCGTTATTCTGTTTCAATTTGCACTGCTGAAAGTCATAAAGCGAACACGCCCACGGTCTTACGCATTCTCCCCTTTTTTTAAATGAAATACTTTATGAGCGAAAGCAACTTGATGGATTCAAACAAAGAGTCTACATATTTTGACATTATTGGTCAACGCAAACACGATCGCAGAAGTTGTACATATCCAATGTATCTCATGTTAAAAACAAACTTAGTGTGCATATTTTGTTTAAAGGCTTAATTTCAAGAAAACGTTTCAGCAAATTATAAACAGAATTAAAGATACCCATTTTTTAAATATTATTTTGCAAAAAACACGTTTTGCATATAAAGTGATAAGGATAAAGTCAAATTGCCTACCATCTAGGAAACCAAACGAAATGATTTCTTATTTAAAATTCTGTTTGTTAATGTATCTTACTTATATGAACCTGCGGTTTATTTTCAGGTGGTTTATGAAGCTATCAGAGGAGATAGCTACACAGGGGATATTGCTATCGATGACCTTGACATGGTTGAAGGTCAATGTTCAGGTATGCATTATTTGACGTCATCTGCGCCTGGGAGGCGAAAAGCGAACTGAATCACTGTAACCCTAGGGTCTCTTCACCGGCATAACTAATTGGGGGGGGGGGGGGGGGAGGGGGGTGTGCAGGTGGACCACTACACAGGGCTTTCCCGTACTCACAAAGAAATTCCTTCTAAATACAGACTATTTAAAGACCTTAAAACATGGACGAGTAGAGAAGTAGAAATGACTGGCTACGGATGCCATCTTTTTAAATGTATATGTAAATCCGTTGAACAATATATAGTTTGAAGATATCAAAAGCTATTAAAACTACTTTATTCATAGGCTATTTGTTATTTATAAGTATAAAGATGTGTGCTGTCATTTTGGCCCGACATTAATGATGTTTAAAACCATCAAACTACTCTTGTATGAATCCGTCTATATTAACATTTTGCGGGGAATCAATTTCATGTAGTGAAATTCTAAGCTACAAGAGACTAAGTATCATTTCTATCTCACACTATTAGCTCTCCGTCGTGAATTTCAGTGCAGTTAAACACTATTTTGTATTAGTTTAACTGCACTGAAATTCACGACGGAGAACTAATAGGGTGAGATAGAAATGGTACTCTGTCTCTTATAGCTAAAAACACAACGTTTTGTTTTACTGTTATTAATAAGAGTCAATATAACATTGATGTTAGTTTTGTTAATTGGCATTTTTCTAACCTGAAAATCGTTTAAAACAACGTTTACATCTATATATCTATATTTTTCGTAATTGTACAGTCTTGCTATATCAATTTCTGAATGTCAGAATCCAAAATATGCAACCGCGGTTGAACCGTTCTTGTTTAATAGATGGAACAAAGAGTTGGCCTCTGTAAACCAACTCGAGTTTATATCATGTCGATTGTGTTTACACTATCACTTTTTATATATACATTTAAATAACTGCCAACCATTCCTATTTCGGAGGAATGAATCCTATTTTCTGCCTTCAAATTAGCCGTATGAACTCTATAATCCTCCTTTTTTTCTGAAAACATTTATATAAATACATGTAATATTGGGAGATGTGAGTTGGTCTACTGGCACGTTCATTTGGTCAGCTCTCTGTCTTCGCCTACAAACTGGCTCAGGCGACCCCGGTTCAAAGCCGAGTCACGTCTTTCGGATAGTGACGTTAAAGGTCGGTCTCCAGACGTAAATCATCATATCTGATTGATACACGTATGTAAAATCACAATCACACACATACACACAAACACTGTATTCTTACGTTTTGCTTCAGCGATTTGTAATCTTTTTTTGTCAAAAGCTGGCAGGTTTGTATTTATTTTTTGCATTTCACTTTCTCCAGGTACGCATGCGTGTGATTTCCAGCACGATGATCTGTGCGGCTACCAACAAGAGACGGTCAAGGATGATTTCGATTGGCTGCAGGGGTCTTCAAGTACAGTGACCTTTGGGACTGGTCCGACTGTAGATCATACCTACAAGACTCCTTACGGTAAGTTGACCCATTGTCCGGCCGTGTCATACCAAAAGACGTAAAAAGACGGGAGTTGCTGCTACCTTGGTTGGCGTTCAACAATGAGGGATAGAGCAACGCCGATCTGGCGCTGCGCAGTGGCTGCCGGGCTCACGATCAATTGGGCAATTTTTTTTCCTTATTCGGTTTAACTTATTTAATAAAATTTGGAGTGGACTTTAAAAAATTATTATTATTATTATTGAATACCCAATAGTAAAAACAGTTTACTAACATATTCAAATTTATGAATGTTTCTTTCCTGGGGACCTAACGAAGAGTTATTCCATTAACCTACGGAGGACATACGTGTATGATCGAATCTCTTTGCCTGTTCATAATAAATGACTTACAAGACTTGGAATCCAGTCTACATACATTACGTGTTGATATGTCGGGGAAGCATATGTTTTGTTCCTTTTCATTATATATGGTACTATTTTACTATTTATTGTTTTACATTGTTTATAGATAAGTTTTTTGAATTGTTTTACATTGCATTGTAATTATATAACGCAAAACAGGGCTCATGTACTGAAGAGACTACCCTGTTTAAAGCACACAGAACAAAGATAAATGAATAAACATACCTTACATTTCATTCGTAATTTCTTTGCTACATATATTTTTGATTTATTGATTTTCTATGTATACTGTGTTTTGTAAAAAAGCCTCTGAGGAACTAATACTTTAACAAGCTCTGCTTCTAGTTAGTTCCTCTTTTCTCGTGTCATTACCATTATATTTCTCGTTTCATTGTATATTTGTTGTAATATAGTTTGTCATTGTATTATGTTTTGCATGAAAAATAAAATAATTTGAATTTGAATTATAATTCTTTAACGTTACAGGAAAGTACATGTACATCGACTCGTCCAAGCAATCTCCCGGTGATAAGGCTCAGTTCTACAGTCCGAAGCTAGATGCAGACCCATCAGGCTTTGCGTGCTGGACATTCTACTACAACATGTACGGTGCAGGGATAGATACGCTTAGGATTCTGGTAAGTCACGCACGACAGTGTCTTTGGGTACGTTTATGCTCAACTTTTTCTGGCCAGAATGAGGCATTTGTTACGCGTTTAAATGAGGTCAACGTAGCATGCGCAGTACAGGTTTACGAATCCAGCTGCAGAGCCAGAATCATACCTGGATCTTGGAGGAGCCAGAGGAGTGAGCATAAACAGTACTCCGTGGAACTGCGATTACGATGAGCGTTTACGATGAGTGTTTCAAATCGCTCATTCTGCCTTCAAAATTGAGCATAAACGCACTCTTTATGAATCTTGGTCTCTCCGTCTCTATTTCTTCATTTTATAGAGTACGGAAGTTGGTTACGCACTGTCGGCCAGTTGACCATGGGATGACGCTGTTCAGTAGATAATACCAGAGCCATCTTTATACAGACTTTAGCCAACTTGGTTTCACTGGGTCACAACATATGTATATTATTTTGTTTTGTGCTTGCCCAACAAAGCAGTAGTCGCCATATTTTGTCCAACTCGAACCGAGTTGGCCAAACTCTCCTAATCAATTACCAATGGCACTGGACACTACCAGAGCAATCTATCAGAGTTTGGCCAACCTGGTTCGAGTTTGATACAATATGGCGACTACTGCTTTGTTGGGCAAGCACAAAACAAAAGAATACACGCCATGTTGTGACCCAGTGAAACCAAGTTGGCCAAACTCTGAATATAGATGGCTCTGGAATAATACTCTTGGGCAGAAAGTTAATCAGTTCAGTATCGCTTTAAACATCACCTGTTACCCTCAGACAATCGACTCATGTCCAGGTCCATCCATAGAGTACTAGCTGACATGTTAACATCCCATTTGATTATCGTCCATGTTACTGGTTCTTAACAACATAGCCTGCGCATGAGGTTCATTGTGAAATCATGGAAGCAACGGGCTGGGGCAGGGCAAATTCAGTGTTTAGGACTGGTGTGATCACCACACCATTAATTGTTTAGCACAAACTTCTTTAGCACCAGCAACCTGACAACTTGGCCGGTATGACGTCTCTCTTCGGTACTCCTTTGTTTCCTTGTAGTCTTTGCTTTATTGAATTACTCCCCACTCCTTTTAAGAACGTAATTGCCCGTATACATACTGTCCAAAAAATAATATAATTTTTTAATCAATAATGCGCCCTAGTAATACACAAAAAACAATGGAAGTAAAAGGTAATCTTTTCTGGGATATACACTTAAACGTCGAGTAAAAAAAATATTTAAAAAAAAGTTTCATGTTTTGTGCTTTTCCATTTTATACTAGTCATCATCACAGTAAAATGCATACGTACACATATATCGCCTCACCGTCACACATACGCCCTTACACCATCCCGCACCCCTACACAATAGAGCATAAATCAAATTATTTGTATTTATTCTGCAATACAGTACGACATTGATGGCACACAGACAGAGATAACCACCATCTCGGGCAACCTTGGTAACACGTGGTTCGGGAAGCAAGCCGAAGTGGATACGAATCAAAGATACAGCCTCGTGTTTGAAGCCTCGGTAGGAAGCAACATAGAGACCGGAGATATCGCCATTGATGATATCGACTTCAGGAGTGATACATGCGGCCATGACTGTAAGTATTGTTTGTTTGTTTGTTTGATTGATTTTATTTCTTCGTTCAAATAACAAATACAAGGTTATACATTTTGTACATAAGTATTGCAAACATAGCAAATCATGTCTAATCGTTCGTTCGTGTTTCCTTTAATCAAGATAGTTATGTGAAGTTTCTTGATTAAATTCAATTAAAATTAAATTAAGTTCTTTCCTCGCCCGATTGCTGCAATGGTCGTTTCATTAACAAGGGCCAGGTCGTCATCTGTGCAACCCGTTCCGCCGCACTGCAAGATGTGGTCCATCGTCTGAGTCTCTCCGCAGTCGCAGAGAGTATACTTGTGTACAATGACCACAATACAAAGCATACAAACAAGTATAACGGATATTTGTATATATTTTTCATTTAACTAAAGAGATCAATTTAAAAACGCAGGAGACCGCCATCGTGAGCGGCTAGGCTGGAAATGGATGACGGCCTCGTGAAAAAAAGAAAAGAAAAGATTTAGCAACAAAACTCTCTTGGTAAAACCTAGTGATCAAGTGGTTGCAGCGGCAGTTGAGTAAAAGGAATATTATAATATAAGATGATGATAAATAAAGGGGAATGAGGAGGGGGCCCCTCCCCTCCCCCTCCATAGATATGTCATGCTACAATCACATTCGTTGGATTATGACCATAACATATGGGGAGGCACGATGGTTTAGTGGTAGAGCAGTGGTCTCGAACCAGGAAGGCTCCGGGTTCGAAACCAAGTCGATGCGCTGATGCCAAGGCATTAATCCTCATTACCAAGTCCATCGGATATGAGTTAAAGCCATCAGTCCCCTAGTTGCTTCTAATTGTAGTCTGGTAAAACAAGCAAACATAGTTCACTTTGCGGTATGAATTCATTTCATTTTATTCGTTTTCAGTTCTGAATACCTATTAAAAATATACATTGAAACATACGTGGAGAAATATAATTTTATTTACAATCAAAACTGTTCAAGGCTCCAAGACGAGCGCAGCTCGATGCATTGTGAGTTATTTTATTAACACGCTATTAATGAATGAACTACAATCCGTGAAATCTAGTCATCTCACATTACTTCGGAAGACACGACCACAATCTGAAGTATGTAATTCCTGTTGCAACTATTGACTCCTTCAAGTTCTCATACTACCCAAGAGCAATACGGATCTGGAATTATCTGCCAGGTTCAGCAGTCAATGCAACAGGAATAACCAACTACAAGGAGGCTGCTCTACCCTCCATCAGAATGATGCAGCCCCATGTTGGTTCACACATCATATAAGCTGACTAGCTTCTT
Organism: Strongylocentrotus purpuratus; assembly: GCF_000002235.5. Lineage (NCBI taxonomy): Eukaryota > Metazoa > Echinodermata > Echinoidea > Camarodonta > Strongylocentrotidae > Strongylocentrotus > Strongylocentrotus purpuratus. The sequence goes on along the minus strand of NW_022145606.1, from coordinate 50,886,847 downwards.
TTTTTTTACCTGTACTGGACTTAGCATATTTTACTGTAAATGAACGAGTGCTTAATTTGTCCACACACCATTCCTGCAATTCATGACACTCCTTGTAGTTACTCGCCTCACCCACAAACCCAGTTTAGCTTCCTGAGTGAGCTGCCAAAGGGATTACCCAACCAAGTATTTGTTGCTATGTCGGGCAAGATTACAGATTGTCAAGAACAACCTTTGTTTCACACTATGCATACAATTTGAATATGTTAGCAAACCAGTCTACTACGAACGGGATACGTTAACTACAAAGTTTTAGAGGGAAAGTATTTGAGAATTCTCTTTGTTCCGTTTTTTTTTTGTCTTGGTTTAGTGTCTTGTGACTTTGAAGATAGTCAGTGTCTCTGGGAGAATGCAGAATACGGCGATGCGGCTGATTGGATCAGACTCTCAGGATATACTGGAACAGCAGGGACCGGTCCTGAGGTGGACCATACAACAGGAACATCACTAGGTGAGAAGGGCAGGCTAGGACATGGTAGAACATGTACAGGTTTGGAAAGGAAGATCTTGCGAGTGATTCTTAAAGCCTATCTGTACTAGTTTGGCCTGGAGAAATTAGACCTCCTTGCAAGGTCACTGACAGGTATCTCATCAAATCAGCTCTCAAATAACATAAGAAAACAGGGGACCATGGGGGACCAACGGGCACCACTTAGGCATTGTTTTCTATATAGAGGTAGCAATTAGCTATAAGTAGTACAATGGGGCTTTACAGAATTGGAAAGGAAGATCTAGCGAGTAATTCTTAAAGTAGATCATTGGCGAATGTGAAATAGGAAGTGTTAGAGAAATGAAGAAAGTCTCAGATCTGGCACCGTTATCTATCATATGTTTTTAAGTACCTGTACCTTGAAAGCAACGGCTGCCCCAAATTCGTGCCATAATTTTGTTCTCCTCTCCTCTATTTTCCTCCCAGAACCGATCATTTACTTAATTAAGCAAAACTTTAATAGCCTAATGTCTTCTCCGACAGTTTACTGAATGTTCTTTGAGAGCAAGAGTGTTTCTCCGGGTTACTCAATCAGGGTACTATTGGATAATTCGTTTTTCTGATTCTGTCACGACACAGAAAAGTCCAAAATTCCTTTGTCATTTCTTAATTAAAAACAAAAAATTAAAATCACGAAGCAAAAAACGTGTTGCGGTTTCGTTTCTGGTGTTAAAAAAAACAAATCAGAAATCAGAGAACACAGAATAGAAAAAAACTCTTTCTGATTTATAATTTGTGTTTTTTACCACCAGAAACAAAATCACAGATCGCAAACGCGGTCTCGGCTCTCTGATTTCTAATTTCGTTTTCATTTCACGAATATTAAAGAGCGCCCTCTACGTTATAAGAAACGGCGCGTACGTACGTTTCTCTCATTTCTCTGTATCATTACAATACTCCCCCTCCCCCCTCTCTCCGTCTCTCTTTCTCTCTCTATCTTCTCTCTCTTTATCTCTCTCTCATTCTTATATATCTCCCACACTCACACGTACGCGCACACGCAAATACCATGCACACACACTTTGTTTTTTGTTGTTTTTATATACTGTATTTGTGTGTTGTTGTTGTTTTAGTTTATAGGCGTTTGTCATTCAGAAGTGAATATTTACGCCTCTTCTCTTAGGATTAAAACACAGTGTTTCTGTCTCTGTTCTTACTCTCTATCCATCTTTTTTTTTTTTTATCTCCCTCTTCTCTCTCTCTCTCTCTCTCTCTCTCCCCTAGTTCTGTCTCCCTCTCTCTCCCTCCCCTTCTTTCTCTGTAAAACTTGAGCATTATCATTCTTCAAACGTTGAATTGACACCGTCAATAAGACATTTCTATTCCTTTTTTCATTCCGGCGAAACTAGTATACATTTTATAGCCTACTTTCATGATATGCATTTCATGTACAACATGAAACCGTGTAACTGATGCTCATAAACGCTAGATATTGTAGTGTCTTTTCAGGGAAATGAAAACGATATAGACTTTTGAAAAAGTATGTTAAAGATAAATAGAAAAAAGCTTCAAGGGGGTCCATGCAGCTTTGCCACTGGACCCCACTCCAATTTACGCTTCGATCGCTACGCTCGACCTGATCGTAAGTACTTTAGCCCCCCCCCCCCCACCCCCACTTTGAAAAACGGTCCGCGGTGCCCGTTTATACAATGTACGTCATAGCATTTCATTAAAAAAGCTATACATCATCCATACTTCACGCACATTCAATTACAAATTGGGCTTTCTTTTTAGACCAAAAAGACACACCCATTTCCAGATCTATATTTATGTACAGAGTAAATGAGAGCCTCGTTGTTTATGTTCATCTACATCATTCAACGGATCCGATACTAGATGGCACCCACAATATTACTCCCACGAGATGTCGTTACCATAATTGCTTTTATCGTGTGTTCTATTAATACAGCCTATTATTATACAGCCTATTATGTGAAATGCATGCTTCACACTGTTATTATACGATCCATTTTATGTTATTAAGATGAGTTGTACTTATGGGACTCATAAAGTGTGTATTAGTTAGTACGTTTTACACCCTACCAATAACCATGCATCAATTTTCTTTAGAATAATAACAATAATAATAACTATTATTATTATAATTATTATATGACAATAAATGTATATAAGGCGCTGACTCAACTTAAATTAAATGCCCAACGCGCACTTGTGAAAACAAAGTCACATAAAAGTTAGAAACAAAGGATCGGGAATAAGATAGAACATTAGATGAAAATGAAATTGTTATGTAGAAATTAAACAGAATAAATACGTTTTAAGAGTACTTGTTATACTTCAACTGATCCACTTTATAGAATCTCTCGAGGGAAAGCATTCCAAAGCTAATGCCTAGCTTGCACGACCAAAGTTTTTGTTCCTCCCACTTTACTTGGTATTGAGTTTAGGAAGGACAAGAAATCTGGAGTTTTGAGAGCGTAAAGATCTGGATGGAATGTAATGATTTATCAGATCATCCATTGGGAGCCCACTTTGTTTTAGTGTGTTTGTGTGCCCCTTTGCAGCAAATTTTTGTGTGAGACATGATGCATTCCATAGTTTCTGGGTGGTATTCTCGAAAGCGGCCTAAGTTAAACCTGGCCTAAGTTAAACCGTGGTTTAGTTAGGCCAGGCTTAACTTAGGCCGCTGACCTAAGTCATTTTCATTTCTCGAAAGGTGGCCTAACTGATCCATGGTTTAAACCTGGCCTAACTTAGTCCATGGATTATTCACCATGGTTACAGTTTCTGCACATGCTCAGTACCGAAGCTGCGACGTCACAATGCACTAAGACAATGGATGCGCGCAGTGTGGAGAGGATGCATCACCTCGACAACTTGAGCAATATGACATCACAATGCACTAAGACAATGGGCTAAGACAATGGATGCGCGCTGAGTGTGGAGAGGATGCATCACCTCGACAACTTGAGCAATATGACGTCCAGGGACGGCGGAGCGACTTCCAAAGCGGGGGGCAGCACCAACAAAAAGGGCACTTGCTGGAATTGTATCATTGTTAAAAGGGAAATTATCAGAGATGAAAAGGGTCACATATCGCACTTGAAAAGGGGCATTGAACATATTTTAAAAGGGGCACTTATGAGAATGAAAAAGAGGCACTTATAATAAAGGAAATGTGCATTTGTTGAAATAAAAGGGGCACCGATAATTTTGTTAATAGGGGCACCTCTCAGATTTAAATAGGGCAATAATCAGAGGTGAAGGGGCACTTCTGAAAAGTGAAAAGGGGCACTTATTGCAAAGGAAAATGAAAAATTGTCAAATGAAAAGGGGCGCATGTCAAAATTAAAGGGGCACTTATCAGAGGTGAAAAGGGGAAGGGGCACTTTTCCTATGGAAAAAGGGGCACTTCTTACAAAGTTAAAAGGGAACTTTCCTATATAAAAAGGGGCATTTGAAAAAAGGGGCACTGTCACCCCCCCCCCCCAACTCTTTCTCTCTATCTCCATCTCTCTTTCTCACACACACACTATCTCACATCATTGTTTATTTCTCTCACCATTAAATTGTTCTTTCTCATTTGGTTCCCTTTCTCTTTTACGCTATCTCTCTCTCTCTCTCTCTCTTGTTCGCTCTCTGTTCTCCCACTGTTCTATTTCAAGACTTTTTTCATGTATAATTCAATGAACCCAACGATATGCACACTTAAAATCAAAAGATATGAAAGAAATATTGTATATAACATATCAACAATTATGTTCAATTTATTTATTTTTCTTAAAACAGAAAAGATTGTAATTCATGATGAATACGATTATAAAATTGAAGGTCAAAATCAAATATTAAGCTCCAATAGCCTCATAATCTGCTACTTGAAACTATTAGAATTAAATGTTATGTATTTGTTACATTACCTTCTCCCATTTTTTTAAAACAAAGCATAGTCTACTTTTGAGCCATGTTTCTTTTGCAGGGAATCTGTTATATCATGACTTGCACTATATTATAAAACACATTACAAAACATAATTTCTTAAATGACTTAAAATCACAATTTTTCCAGTGAAACAGTAAACATCTGATGTACATAAAAACATCCTTATGAGTAATGGTTGCTTTGTGGTTCACACACACAACAAGGACATATCAGGCTTATTATCAATGGTTGCTTGTTTGTTACCATAGCTTCATGTTATGAGGATTATACTACAAAGGTTTTGATCCCCATGCAGTCACAGTTACAGCAGATGGAGTTTGGTTCATTGAATAGGCTAAGTAGAACTTCATAGTCCCCGCAAGTATGTCTGTTGTATGAAAAGAGAAAAGAATAAAAGGAAGCACATTGAAACCTATTTCTATTAAACATTAAATTGGTCTTGCATGTACATTGTGACCAAAGTGGACTTACATGCACATTGTGGTAAAAGTGGAGTGCATTTAGTTACATGAAAGTATTGATGGAAAAATGTGAATGAACAAATGTACCTGGGCATACAAACAACAACTTATTCCTACAGCCTACCTCTCAGAAATTCAGCAGCTCAGTAGTTCTCCTTCCTCTCTCTGAATTTGTCTTAATCATCAGGTTATTTGCCTTCATTTATTTTACTGAAGAAGAACATCATCCTGAAACAAAAATAAAAAGGTTTAGACCTCATTAAAATACCAAAGATCTACTCCATTGATAATTGGTCTTAGTTATAGTGTCAATCATATTCTAACTTAAAAAAAACAACTAACTTTCATGTAGGCAGTGACTAGGCACCCCCTCCCCACTCAGTTACTAGTAATCATTGATTTACAGAATGACTACCGGTATCTCTTTTAAAGTCAAGAACAAACATACACATTCTTGCAGTACTATCTCATGTGCTTGCACCAAGTTATACTTGCCATGTCATGGCCTAAGAAAGCCAAGTTAGTCTCTTTCCTAAAATCAAGTCTAGAGGTCTACATCTTACTTAGATAACTAGCCGACAGTTGGCCTAACCTAGATGTAAACGCAGCCTGGAATGTAGATTTTACAAGGCCCTAATCGTTAGAGCCCAACTTTTCCATTTTAGTTCAATCTAACATTAGACCAAAGATTGTCTTTGTTTACGTTATCTCCCAAAATGAGCTTCGTGAAGGGGAAAAAAGTAAAATGAAAATTTACTGCACTGTACTGTACTGCAGTCTGTAGGTCTCTAAGTCTTATATGATCTAGAATTGTTAGTGGTAGGTTTGAGTTTTCTTCTGACCCAAATTTGAAAGTAGTTAATCAACTGTTGATTATTTGTGTCTTATTTTCAGAGATAGTTCCGCCCAAAAGTCTAGGCCAAGCTGTCACTCTCAGGAGTGACTGGTAGCCATGGCAATCAAGCTGAAGATATTAGCTCGTGCCGACGTAAAATGATAAAAGTTTGAGCGTAGATTGCACCTACATTCATCAGACAAAACAATTTTAAATCACTACATAATGTACCTTTAGACACATCTGCAGATTCATAAAATCAGCACATCTTTTAAATAAAAATTGTATAAACATTATTTAGTTTACAAAAGTAAGACGTTATTACAGCATTACTCACCAGCAGACTTTCCAAGAAAAATGGAGTATCTATTTTTCCTGTTCAGGAAATAACTGGTGTTGGGCCAACTGGCGTGGAGACGCCTATGTGGGTGCAATCAATAGCACCAACCATATTTACGCCAGGGAAATGGCAGTAATTATAAAATTCATGTTGGGTCTTCACTCTGCAGGACTGCCTCTCTTGTTGAAAGAATTGAGATGTATTGCTCCGATCTCCTGGCAATGGCTATTGAGATGGACTTCACAAGGCGGGTCACAGTAGCTTGGGAGAGGCCTTCTTTTTTCATCCCCATGCATCAATTGAAAAGAACCTGAAATAGCAGAAAATCAAGATGAAAAATATGTTGATATTTGATAAGAAATTACAATTTCTCTTTCTCTGTAGTTTACTAATAGTAAGCTAGGTCTACTGTACCATTATCAGCAAATGTATATGTCAAAAAAGGAAGCTTCTGTCCATTTCCTTTCAATTCCTATAAGACCTGTCAAGACTAGACTCTTATTGATGAAATTTAGATTTCTTGGGGAGGGGGGGGGGGGGGGGGTGGGTGGTTATGAAAATCATCATCATCCTGTAGAAAATTATCCCAACAACAGCCACAACTAGCACTGCAGCTCAGGCAGAGGTGTTACCAGACCGAAATTTCCGTCTTTTTCGTTCATTAGCCTCTGATTTGGGTAGGGTCGGCTCTAGACCGAATTTTCCGTCTCTTTCGTTCGTTAGCCTCTTATTGGGGTAGGGTCGGCTCTCTCTTTAGAGACGGAAGCCGTTTATACACATGTCCTTGCTAACGCCACGGCCAGTTCTGGTCGTAGCGTTTTGCCCCCAAAATCCCCCAAAATGTCATTTTACCTCGAGCATGTTATATTGTAAATTAGGCCTAGGCTATAATAAATCAGTTCCACTTACCAACTTGACTGAAATAATCAGTTTAATAGTCCCTTTTTAGGAAATTATGGGTCAAAATCGGAATCCATGTTGAAAAATCTTTTTCAACATGGATTCCGATTTTGACCCATAATTTCCTAAAAAGGGACTATTAAACTGATTATTTCAGTCAAGTTGGTAAGTGGAACTGATTTATTATAGCCTAGGCCTAATTTACAATATAACATGCTCGAGGTAAAATGACATTTTGGGGGATTTTGGGGGCAAAACGCTACGACCAGAACTGGCCGTGGCGTTAGCAAGGACATGTGTATAAACGGCTTCCGTCTCTAAAGAGAGAGCCGACCCTACCCCAATAAGAGGCTAACGAACGAAAGAGACGGAAAATTCGGTCTAGGTCGGCTCCTGAAAAAGATCCTACCCAAATCAGAGGCTAACGAACGAAAGAGACAGCCAGATCTAGATTTAGGTCTAGGCCTAGTGCTAGTCCACTTTTAGGCAACAGCGTCTCGAAAATCCACTATAAAAGTAGTTTCTACGTCTAGCAATGATATTTTTAAGGTGGTGTTAAGGTGGTATATGCGTACGAAAGTACAATAGTGGCCAGATAAAAATTACCCGGTAAGAAATTGCTCAATCTCAGGAAACGAAAATGTTAACCGACAATTATTTGCACGTATGGGACTGGTCTGCAATCACCATGAAAATTAACCAAGTTTCTCCCAAATTTATTCAGTTAAAAGCATTTTAGATTATCACCAGTACAGCAAAATGAAAGTAACAAAAATATTTTATTAGCTGGTGTAACTTTCATGAGCGCTTATCCATGCAAAAGAGTGTAAATTGTTATCAAATATAGAAATTCAAATGCAAAACTTACCGTTCACTCTCCGCGGACACTCGATTTAACTAAAACGTGACGTCACGCGAAGTTAGGCCGAACTATGACGTATTTAAACCTGCCCTCTGAGCGGCCTAAAGTTAGGCCGAACTATGACGTATTTAAGCCTGGCTTATCTTTAGGCCACCTTCGAGAATAGCAAAAAAGATAGTCCATGGTTTAAACCAGGTTTAGGCCACTGATTTAACTTAGGCCGCTTTCGAGAATACCACCCTATGAGATTAACCTGACTTACCTGAGCATTCCAAATTGGTTTTGAGTGGCACCTTGCATAATGATTCTTGGTCAATGCTACCATAACTGGCTTTTGGGCCACAGTTTGGTTGCTTCTGGTATAAGCAGCAGAATATTTTGTCTGGCATGGGCAATTCCGTGCTCTGTGGCGTTCATGCATTTAGTTAAAATTGGTTTCAAGTGGTAATACCTCGATCGTTCATTCGATCAAACGCATTTTTAGGGGCCCTTTTTATGAGTCTGGTGTGCCTTTTGCAGCAGAAATTGATTTTTTTCTGGCAGGGGCCATTCGGTGTTATGTGGCATTCATCCATTAATTGTTATTTAACATTAGTTTGAAGTGGTACCTCGATTCGTAAGTAAGTTGATCAAACCCATTTTTAGGCCCCTTTTAACCGGTACAATATTATTAGTGAGCAAGCCAGCTGCACTATAACATGCATAAAGCATCATGATGAACAACATTATCTGTAAATACAACAACAGGCAATTCATTTAAGGCTAAAAACTCCACTGCTACACATTACAATACTACTAACCTAGTCATTAATTCGTTTAGTAGAGTACAGGCATAATGAGTACCGAATGCAGATACAACAAAATACAAGAGAAATCTATCAAAAATGAGAGAGCAATGGGGGCTTTGTTGTACATGTATCAATGTCTGCTGGTACAATCATCCATCCACGTGCTTCTTCCATTTAACTTTGCTGGCTCAGACACAAAGCTTTTAGACGACTCCATGAAATTGAAACGGTAAAAATTATACCACTGAGTGAGGAGTCGGTCCTATACTGCAGATCAGTTTAAAGGGGTAAGCCACTGTAGCCACACTATTTTATTCACAAACGTCCCGTGTGATCGAAGTAACTTCACTTTCCTGATTTTAATACTATGGCTGTTCAGCTATCTGAATTTAAATAAAGGGCCTGAACTTTTGAAGTTTCACGTAAAAATTACAGAAAAAGCCTGGTAACATATTATTATTATCGTGCAGAGTATTCCCTTAAAAGGATCAATTTGGCATATTGACATGATTATGCTTGTTTTTATATCATATTATGAAATGACATTTTTATATAGTACTATAGGTGCTATGTAATTAGGCTCTTCTTGAAAACGATTTTTTACCGGAGCGTCAATGATTTACTTGTATATCACACTATAACACTTTAAGATCAGGACAATAAAAGTTGGTATCCATGCTACGGTAATAGACTAAAGATGGACAAATTGGGACTCCCCCTTTTTGGAATTGATGCACCAGATAATTTAGAAACTGAGAGAACAAATTATAATGAAGAATTTTGCCTGTAGGATTAGATAGAGGGATACGGGATGGATTATTACCATCTTTTTTTCTTCACTCTACCATGCTGGCATGCCGACGTAGAGGGCGCTCTTTAATATTCGTGACAAAGAGATTCGATCATACACAGTGAGTGATTTCAAGTACGGTGTTCGGTGTTGGTGTTGGTGTTGAGAGCGCGCAAAGGCTGCTGAACCGAGCTCCAACACGTACACCGACGGTCAGTTTAGAAGGACGATACCAATCACGTAATCGATAGCTCAACACCAGCCTCAACACCGAGTGACTTCCTACTACAGGCGAAAGCGTCTTGCGATAAAAGCATAATCCATTCTGAAATTTCAATAAATTACGTCATATCGCATGTTAAATGTAAAATCATTTAAAAAAATCAAAAGAAAAAATATCGTTATTCAGTGATTTACCTATAAGTTTAATCATTCAATATTATCTTGACTGTAAAATGGATTTTGCGATCGGTATGTGATGAGTAGCCGTAAGCGAACAGGACCCGTATTGCCGTAATACTACGGTATGGCTTTGTTTATAAACATGCATGCTCAAACTACTAAAATCGTGAGCACGTTCATGCATCTTTTGGACATTTTAGTGTGTTCATGATTAGAAAATGTGCAGTCGTGGTTGAACTATACAATAAATTTATTTACAGGGGAAGAAATGCCTAGGTCAGGAAGTCTCCGATAATCTTCCTAGATCTAGTCCTACAGCCATTTTGTCAATCAATCAATTACATTTATTACAGGTAGCGTGTAGGCCTGGAGTCTAGGCCTAATTAATGCATATTTATTATTTAAAAAATAAGATATCAAATTTACATTAACAACAAAATTACATAGTCTAGTCTACATTCAGTAATTAGTGGAATGATAGAAATAGTTTTATTTATTTTAACAGATCAGGGGTATAAAATGATTTGTCACAAATTGCTCTCAATTCTTGGCAAAAAGTTTTGTAGAAAAAGATGTTGGGGCATGGATGACAGTTGAGGAGGTTTACATGCAAAATCTTTTATGTTTCTTTTCAGACTTCTAATGGACAAATATTTACGATGGTTAATCTTTAAGGCTAGACTCTAGATATCTACAGTGATATTTTATGCAAACTTTTCATGAAAGTCAGAGACAAAAGAAAAGGCTTCATTATTATTATTATTATTATTATTATTATTATTATTATTATAAAGCGTCCAGACCATATTCACAACTCTCCTTCATCGATCATTTCCCTGTGGTTCTTTACAAAAAAATCTTTAAAAAAGGATAGCCTAGTCTACACTCATACCAAGGTCTTCTGAATACAAGCATTACAAGTAAATTGAATCCTATTCCTAATCGTCTGACTTCATTTAATTAGATCTAGATCTAGACCTACAGGGATCTAGACAGACCTAGATCTAAAACTAGCCTAGATGATAGTAACTAAAACAAAGTAGACCTAGATCTAGATCTACACTGTGAAAAGGTTGGGCAAAATTTTCCAACACTTTGCCAATAGTCAACCCAACCATCTATTGGGCAATATTTTCGTATTTTGCCCAACAGTTGGTCAAGATTTTCCCAACAAGTGGGCTACCGTAGTCCGGCAGTTGAAGGGTCATATCTTCGCCCAAATTTTTGTCAAAATACGAAACAATTATGCACGTGTGAAGTAGGGCACTTACGTTTACCAATACCACTGGGCAAAATATTGCCCAATAGATGGTTGGGTTGACTATTGGCAGAACGTTGGGCAAAGTGTTGACAAAATATTGCCCAACCTTTTCACAGTGTAGTATTAGTAAAACTTTGTTTGACTTTGAGTAGATTTTTCTATGCTATGACCGAGTCTTAGACCTACTGCAAAGGTTCGAAATATATCCTAAAATAGTCTACAGACCAGATAAAATGTAAACACTTTTAAACTAACTCAGCTACTGGGTCAAGGTCTAACTAATTTTACTCTGTCATTTCATTAGCTACAGAGCAGTCGAGTCTCGCTTGCGGAATACCGACCGACCGGGCCGGGCGGGCTGCGCTCCCGTGCCTGCAGGCGAGCCAGCCCACGGCATAGATATAGGTCGTCCAAGAGGCCAGGTCAGAATCGTACCCGATTCGATTCCAGATGATCAAAAGGCTTAATTGCGCCAAAAAAATATAGCAGAAATTTAGGATTTTCAGACCGTATCTGAGACTTACCTGGAGTTGACTGAACTTTTCCTCAAGATCACGAATATCTACCAAATACATCACATGTGAGTAACAGTTAAATCCATTGACATGGTTACGTGTCATTAACGATTTGTAGTATTTGTACTTGTAAAGTTCACTGAAGTGGGCGCACGTGTAGTAGACGTAATTAGCATAAGCAATGCAAATTTTATGACGCGTTTACCTCTCCGTAGTCTTTTCTCCCTGCTGTAGTCCGAGTGTATATAAATAGAAGCTGTTTATCAATGATCTGTGCAAGCTATTTTTACCCTATGTTGTCCTTGCGATAAAGACTAATATTTGTTTTTATCTCGGTTTTTTTGTTTTTTTTTGTTTGTTGTGATAATAGAAAGTTAATGGAAGGTTGATCTAGACGAAATATTTATGTATGACAGGGTCAGGGGTCTAATGATTATTTTGTGTTTCAAGTAATTTCGGTGTAGCGTGTGGGTACTTGTACATGTAGAACATAAATAGAAATGAAAAGGATTTTTAAAATAAAAAGATCTAGAGTCTAGATCTAGATTCTTTATATAATTTACTGAGGGTGCATGCTGCGAAGGTGATTGTTTGTTAGTCGTACTATCATGACAGTTACCCTCTAAACAACCGCCCCACCCCTGAAAATTACCCCCTGTTTATTTAAGGGGGACGTCTAAGTCTAACATTATGCTAAGCTTGTTGCCGGCCTTGGGGGGGGGGGGGGGGGGGGGGGAGGTTGATTGCCCGAGTAATTTTCTGGGGGGGGGGGCGGGGGTAATAAATGTCCGATACGGGGAAGGGAGTAATCGTAATTGTCCTAGCACTCCTAGTCCTAGAAGTTCCTTTTTGCCTTTACACATTTTAATGGGGTAGGAGAAGGGGGAAATGAAAAAGGGCTGTCATAGGACTTAATTGTGTTCACATCGTAATCGGAGTAGTCCTCCGCACTTCTTAATAATTTAACGTGCTCCCAATAACGTAATTTCAAGTTTATAAGCCATCACATTGAACTACACGCGACAAAGAAAGAATTTTTCATGACACGATTAATTTTGCCATTAAACTTCATCAATGTTTAATACTGAATTGGACCTATTTATTTATAATCTTACTTTATACATCAAGATCAAGGGAGTTTTTTGTTTACGTTATAGGATGGAGACTCCCAAAAAGAAAGGTTCTTGGAGGGTGAATGAGATTATGGTATGCATGGATACGTACCTCGAATTACACAGCACGTACAAAGCCATGAAAAAAAGTGGACAGGCAAAACTGTTTCATGATAAAATATGCGACACTTTAAATCTGCCGCGAGGGTGTACTGAGAACCTAATGAAGAACATCGGCCGAGAGTATCGGGATGAGGTGAGAAGCTCCATGGCTACAGGGGGTGAAACCCGGACGCCTACACTGAGGGGTTCCAGTGACTTGTATGACAAATATGACGAATACTACCAGTTGTACTTCCCAGCTGGTGGACAGGTGATTATATTAATAAATTATATCATTCTTATACAATTTTACCTGACTACAAGAATAAGCAAGTTTTCCGTAGAATAAAGTACGCAATGAATTCGAATAACTCTTTTCTGTCGCTCTATCAAACTTGACAGATATTAATAACATAATATATATGGCCTATATACTGATGCCAAATGTCTATACAATTTACAAAGCTTAATATTAACAATGCATGTAACTTTAAACAAGGTATCATAAACGGCAAATTATTTTACAAAGTTCATGAATTTCAACTTAATCAAACCAAAATACAAAATGATACATACATGTAACAGTCTGTTTTTTGGTACTTATTTAACTTTTAAATTTAATTAAAAGCTTTAATTTTACTGTATCAACATCAAACTGACTATAAGTTTATCAGAAGTGTTATATTTACCATTTCAACCCGTTTTAGGTTAAGCCGCATGCAGTTATAACCGAAGGCATGGTGAGAACCATCAATTCCGCGGCGTCCGGACCAACCCCATCGCAACCAGGTACATCTGAGCAACCAAGCCCCAAGAAGAGGAGAACTCAACAGGATGAGATGCTCGATGCAATGAGAGAATTGGTTGACACCCAAAAAACAATTGCAAGTGAACTGAAAACTATAAGAATGGTTATGGCAACACATTGCGGCATTGAAGTGAGGGTTGAGAGCAATGAAATTTAAATTATCATTTATTTTCTTTACAGTTTTTAGTCGTTGCTTTTGGACTTTTACATTTCCAGACTTTAAAAAAAAACAGAAACTTATTAGAAATTAATATTGTTCATCATAAGACTAACATCACTGTTGACCGTTGGTACTGATAATATTCATGTAGTGTTGGGAGCCCCAAATTCGCCTAAAATTTGACCGCAAAATTTAAATTGTATCATAATGTGAAAGCGGGTGTCAATTGGAATAATTTACAATGTACCATATAATCAAATCATCAATTGGATTCCAGGATATTGGTTGATCTATGAAGTTAAATGTAATTTGTATACCTATTATGTAAAACAGACATGGCTACCAAACATTTAGAGGGAAATAGAACACCGCCCTTTGCAGCCATTCGATTCTCTTTAAGTTGCGCCAGTCGCCATCTCAGCTGGGTAGCACCTATTGTCCTTTCTACAATTTGACGAAGTTTGGTGACGTCAATGTTAAAGCGTGCTTCTGCTTCGTTGGGGTGCTGTTTGACAACTCTGTGCACAACCGACTGATGGAGATTACGATAGGCTGGATCTCCAAGGACAACAAAATTGTCTGGGAGATTGTCGAGGAAATGCATGAAACCAACACTCCATTCCGTTGCTGTTTTATCATGTGTCGCTCCTGACAAACCTGCAATATTGTTTGGTGTGTAAAGATACATAACTCAAATGTTAATGACCTTTGCCACTTATTTTTCGTGATTGGTGTTCATTGTTCACGATTTAAGACATGATAATCGATCTTATTAATTATAGTTACAAAAGTATTCCGGAGAAAATAATTATTGTAAATGAGCTAATTGCTTTGATTTATATTGATATTCAACAAATTACACTTTGGAAAGTTTAATGGCACTATATCTTCATTATTCATTTTAGTATTAAGTGCTATGTCAAATTGCACATTCTTTAGATATCTAATATTTACTCTGATATAATAATTTTGAAAAATTAAACTTTAGAAGTCTATACATGACTTATACATATCTGAAATTTTTTAGTTTCATGCGTGATTTTTTTTAAATCAATATTTTTTCTTGATTAATGTTATAACATTTTTTATTAGGATCATTGTTCTTTGTTTTATTTACCTGTTATTATATGACGAACTTGGCCAAACTTATCCGAAATGAGCTGGGTGTTCAGTGAATCACATGATTTGCCATGGCGACCACAAAAGTAGGCGTCGCCTGCATGGTCAGGTCTCTGGATCCGGGAAATATACCCGTCGATGTATAAAATTACTTGCTTCAACTTTTCGTTCCAGATAAAAGAAAGGGGACAAAGTAAAGCCTAAAATTAATTTAATTTGTTTTCATCATAATAAATATCATTATGATTATGGCTATTTGTCGCCGGTATTTAAACAAAACTCTTCTAGCGACCGCCCTCCCCCACTACGATCCAGCTATCATCATCATCATCATCATCATCATCATCATCATCATCACAATCATCATCATCACCAGATCATCATCATCATCACCATCACCAGGTCATCATCATCATTATCATCATCATTATCATCACCATCATCACATTATTATTATAGGCCTAAGTTAAGTTTTTTTTTAAATAATTATTTTCATTATTGTAAATTTGTTTATTCTATATTATTATTGTTATTCGATATCATTATCTTTACGTTATATATACCTGCCCATCCGGCATCATGATTTCAGACGCAAGCCGTTCGTATTGTTCTGGCCGCGGAAGAGAAATATACTCCGGCGCCTTATCAAAGAGAAAATCTGTCGTCAATCTGGTGTGACGAAATGCGGTGGAGGTGGCAATTCCCGCGGATCTGCCCAGTTGTCTGTAATAGCCACCTCCAGCCAAATAGTCTAGTAGGGTTTCTATCATTTGTTCTGATTTGAGATACCCGCGTGGTCCTGCCCCCCTCCAGTCGTTAAATTCACCTCCAAGTTGGGAAATTTCTCGCTCACTTAATCGATAATGTTTTACAGATGATTCGCTTGATGATGCTGGGACTCTATGATGATTTGGGCGCCGACGATAGTTAAGTAGATTGAACATGATACAAAATTAAAACTAAAAAAACAGTATAGTGAAGAAAAAATTAATAATGTAAAAGGGGTACTTCTTCCGTGCAGCAGCCTTAATCGTAATGATAGCAACACCAACACCAACACCGAACTTGAAATCATGAATTTCCCAATCCCTAGGGGCTGGTGTTGGTGAATGGGAAAATTACACGTAAATCGTCAACACCAACCGCGATACTCGGTTCAGCAGACGACATCCAACACCAGCTTCAACACTGCGTACCGGAAATACGTCATATCTTCCGAGGTCAATCCCAACACCGGCTCGATTTCAAGTTCGGTGTTGTAGCTGGTGTTGGTGTTCTCACAACACCAACACCAGCTTTCAACACCGTACTTGAAATCACTCAGTATGTCCTCCGTAGGAGGACTAGAGGGCCAACTAAAATCTTGACCTTTGACATTTCATAGGTTTTGCATTGGATGCATTATGGGGGTTTTGTCCGATTTGAACGACGGTTTTGGAGGGTCAATGAATATTCATGAACAATGACATAAAAAATACGCCAATTACTGTTTGTTGATTGGCCATCGACAAAATGTTTTATGTATTAGGTCATGCATAAAACATTTTTTGCATTCCCAGAATTCCCTACGATTTGAGCAAGAAAATGACGAAAAAATGGCGGTTGTATGAACTGCGACTTTGAAGTTTTTCAATTACGAACAATGAAACATTTTTCTTGTAAGTGAATTTCTATTATCATAGAAGTTTGTCAAATACATCTCAGTTGAGCAGAAAATCTTCAGGCGAACATCGACATCAAAGTGATACTATACGGATACCAAAAAAAGTAAGTAAAGATCCATTTTGTGTGAAGATCTCTGAAATGATTGTGATGTGTTCGTCGTTGCAGTGAGGGGCTCTCTGCATTGTCACAACGTATTATTCCCTATCCCATCCCTTTCTTTTGTCTTACCAAAGAATATTAACTGATTGAATTAACTCTAATTTAAGTCGTCGACGGTAATATTTTTAGAAATAATCAGGAGTTTACCGTAGGTTATTTCATTACAGCACATCTCATAATTTTAAGTTAAGTTCACAGCTTGATTACCGATAGTAATCAATGGTAGATGTAGACCTGTTGTAGACTGCGCAAATGGCTCATTGCTAGTCCAAGCCGATGCGATTTCGTCGAGCGGTTTATGATTTTCAATTCGCTGGTGCTAGCCGGCTGTAACACTCCACCAAGAAGCGACTGCGTTTCCTGAGCTGGCGCGGCTATAACTTTACAGTGTAGGCTACACTTTAGTCTTACTGTAAAGCCTAGGCTAGTATTCATAGCATAGTCTAGCCTGAATTTTCTGTCTCTTTCGTTCGTTAGCCTCTGATTTGGGTAGAGTCGGCTCCTCTCTTTAGCCAACCCTACCCAAATCAGAGGCTAACGAACGAAAGAGATAGAAAATTCAGGCTAATTAAGGCATAGATCTAGGTCTAGGTCTAGATCTAGATAGACTAGGCCCTGGCCTAGGCTAGGGTCTAGTCATGCTAGTGTGGCATTATGTATCCAGGTCCAGCTTAGTTCGGATGTAGGCTAGATAGACTAGACAAGAACAAAACAAAACAAAAAGGGTGTCACTTCCTAGCTTCCTAATTTTACCCTCACCCCCACCACTCTTTTTTCTTGATTGTGCTCTAACTTCTAAGTTATGGCACTGTGCCTTGTTTGAAATATTTAGAGGAAAATGACATGTTTAGACTTTAGAGAGAAAATAGGTTTATATTATTTGCGTATTACTAATGTTCGAATATTTACCTTGTTTACAATAAAGTTTTAGGACTATTTGCTACCCCCTTTTTATTTGGTATGGCATGGGTATTTCTAACTCTAGTCTAAAGGACATGAACCAAGTTATAAAATGCAAGCATTTGATACTATTACTTGCACGAAGCTTACTAAGTTTCTGTTTTCTTTTAATTGTAGATCCTATGGAACAAAGAAGCAGATAATGATCACAGAAGTGCAACAAAGAGCACCAGGACCTGATCATCAAATGTTATGCTGTAGATCTAATCAGGAACAGGTTACCTCAGTTGAACTCTGGCAAGGTATGTTTGTATGCAGTTCGAAAATATTCAGGCTGTATAATCTAAGCTCATGCGAACACCGCACTCGACTTGGACTATATACAAAGATTTGGGGAACTGTCATCTTGTGTTGGATTATATCTTGTAATTCTCATTTATTCTCTAGCTTTATTTAGGTGACTAACTATGGTGTTGCTTCAGTTTATTCTCTCAGCATATTAAAAGATGTACTCAAAGGCATTTTTTCCTCAATATTACATTATATCTAACAAACTTTTGTTCACAAAAGTCTAGCAAATAATAACTTAAAATAAATTGGAAATTACTTTAAAAATAATAATAATAATAATAATAATAATAATAATTGGAAATACATCTAGAAGTCTAAACCTTTACTCTTCTCTTCAAAAAGGGCCCTATCAGATAGACATAAGTTTATCATTTTTTAATAAAATTAAAATGCAAGACCTACAAAAAGTGGGGAGGTACTATTTTTGAAAATACAATATAATGCAGCAGTTTTAATCTTATTTGATTTCTCCTCTCTTTTTGTTTTTATTATGCAGGTTGTCCCAATCTGCATGGTTTGATACCCAGGCTTCTTTTGTACAAGTCCCTAGTCCACCCTCATCTTGAGAACTGTTCCGGTGTCTGGGATCCCTACAACATCTAAGATGTCCAGGACGCTACTTCACAATGGGGACCACAAGAGAACCAGCAGTTTGACTGAGATGATCAGCACCTTTTAGTTGCCTACTATATCTACAACTACAAGGTACTCTGCAAGAAGATTGGGAATGGTGCACAAGATAGTCAATGGTCTCTCCGCTCTCCCTTGAAAATGTTCCCACTGCACTACTTATAGCTACTTGCGCCCTCTATATAGCAAACAATGCCTTATCGGTGCCTGTTGGTCCCCCATGATCCTCTTTTTCTTATATTAATTGAGAGCTGATTTGATGAGATAACCACCTTTCAGTGACCTTGCAAGGTGGTCTAATCCCCCTGGCCAAACTAGTACAGACAGGCTTTAACAAATCACAAGCAGGAAATACCATGACATGACCCTCCAGTTGCACCAAGTCAGAAGCGACATAGACAAGTTTGTATTTGCCCAACACTCTGTCCCAAAGTTAATGGAACTGACTTCCAGCAAATATAGTGCATGCTGACAGTCCAGAGAACTGCCAGGGACTACTTCTGACGCATCTACTCTCCTTATCCCACTTAGAAACATTCTGTCTTCATCACACCACTTGTAATCTTTAGTATTAGTTCATCTTCGTGATAGGCTACAACGCCTTTTGAAGATTACCAGAAGAAGAAGATATATCGAGGATCATGAAAGTAATCATTTTTTCTTTTAAATGCGTGTACATGTAACATAGTTTTTTAATATTTAATCTTAAGTCAAGTTCTGACAAAAATATTAGGGATGCTGAACTGAATAGTAAATTGAAGGGGGGGGGGGGATAAAATGATGTAGTTCAATAGTAATACTGTAGTAATATAATTAATAACATTAATAATAATAACAATATTAAAAATAGTAACAATAATGACAATGATCATGATAATAGCAGTAATAATAATGATAATACAGGTAGTAGTAAAAACAACAATAATGTCCAATGTAAGATAAAGTACTCATAAAACTCGGTATATACCTGTGCTTTACATAATAAAATAGCATGTTGATATTATTGATTTTTTTTTCTCAAAATCTACAGTAAACTTTTACAACTGAAAAATTTGAATTCAAGAGACTAGCACCCCCCCCTCCCCCATCCTTTTGTCATCCTTTTGTTGATGTCATGTTGGATTTAAAAGGATCTTTATAGAAACAAAATATGTTGATAAATGAGTTCATAGATGTTAATAAATTAGTTAATACTGCTTAATTCTGTTCTTTTCATTTTCTTATTTTGTGAAATATATGTGATGATGCTGGTGATTATGATGATGTAGGCACTCTGTAATGATAATGCTCTATGACTGAGGTGAGATGGGGGCTGATGCAGTCTTGTGTAGAATTGAGTATGGTGTTCTACCATTTGATGTTTGTTTATATCTGGCATCAGCGAGATAGATTTAACCATCTTTCCTAATGAGAGAGAAAGCGGAAATGTAACAAGAGAGTGGACAAGACTAATGTATAAATATAATATAAAAAATGGTTTACAATAAAGATGAGGGGGGGGGGGTTAAATAAAGAATAAGTCAATGCCAAAATGATGAAAGCATAGGTAATTGGGGTGTGGATGGGGAAGGGAGGGTAATAGAGCCTATGGAAATGTCAATATTGGAAGGGGTCCCTGTATTGAAAATGTTACTGATGGGGGGGGGGGGCAAATTTAAAAAATATCAGTGGCGACGAATGCAAGAATGAAAAGAACGAGACAAATTAGAAATTTCATTTGGGATATGGGGCACAATATGAAGATCATTGAAGTCGAGGTGAGAATGATTCAATATTTGGACACTAAAAATATGAATATATCACTTGTTGAGTGGGCTAAAGGATCAGTGCAATTTTTCTGATTAAAAAAAATATTTAAGTTAATAAACGAACAAAACAAAAATGAATTGAGGTACCACAGTGAAATGGGGTCATTATTTTTAAAAATGTACTTTCCATCCTGGTGACAGTGAAGTTTGTGGCCCCAACTAAGTCAACCATTTGAAAGTTTATTACCCCCCCCCCCCCAACACACACACCTCCCCAACTCTGACCTTTGTTCTACATTTATCGGCCCAATACACCAGTTTACAGTTGTGTGCGCCATTTTAAACAAAGCCAATGACCTAGAGGTCATGTATTTATGCGTAAATTAGGATTGCGCCCATGCAAATTTTGATGATATCACTGCCCTACGCGCTGCGTTGTGCGCGCACATCATCATTTGCATGGGCGCAATCTTAATTTACGCATAAATACCACTGGTCAAAAGTTATTGGCCCCGCTTCCGGGGCCACTGACCCCGCTTCCGGGGCCAGTGACCCGAGATCAACTGTCTGCGCATGCGCACTGATACAACTGTAAACTGGTGTATTAAGGATTCTGTCGATATAGTAACGCATGCGCATTGTCTTTTTTTCATTGCGATAATATGCTAATAAGTGGAAAAGAGCTCATGAATATTCCAAATTTTAATTTAAATATTTTGCGCGCTACGCGCAGTCCAAAATCGCCATTTCGCTGGTGCACTAAACATTTGTCGTCTTCATAGGCTAATACATGAAAAGTGGAAGCAGTGTGCACTTTTGACCCTCCAAAATCTCCCCATGGCTAGACGGATGCAGAAGCGGAGTTGAACCCCCCTGATTCGTGAGATGAAAACAAAATCAGAAATCAGAGAGCCGAGATCGCAATGCGATTTGTGATTCTTGAACAAGAAACAAAATCACGAAGCAAAAAACGTGTTGCGATTTCCTTTTCTGTGGTGCGAATCAGAATTCAGAAATCAGAAAGAGTTTTTCTAGTTTTAGTTTTCTGATTTCTGATTCGTGTTTTTCACCACCAGAAACGAAATAGCAACACGTTTTTTGCTTCGTGATTTTAATTTTTTGTTTTTAAATAAGAAATGACAAAGGAATTTTGGACTTTTCTGTGTCGTGACAGAATCAGAAAAACGAATTATCCAATAGTACCCTAATTTTACTCGGCTCTCTTCTCTCCTCTCTTTAAGTATTGGGGAGGGTGGACAAAGCACTATACCCTACCCTGCCTCAACATCTCCTTTACGATAGTGAAGAAACCAACCATGTCGTATTTCGTCATGTCGTAAACCAGCCGTGTAGTCCATAATCTGCCCTATTTAATTTTGATCTTTACCACACTAGCGCTACCTTCCCCTACTTACTTGCTACCAGCCGAAGATGGCTTGATCATTAAATTCGGACGCCCGACGAAAAAGTTCTCAGGCTGGGATGGTGAGAATAATTATGAGTTCGTTGATAACGCTATCTTCGGCGGCTTGAATCAATTGTAGGGAAAGTAATAGAACCGGCCAGATTCTAGACTACCAGTGTTGTTGCCCCTGAAGTTTTGCCTAGGCATTTCTCTCCCTTTTTTAGAGTTTATATTTTTAGCATCCCATCATCTCCTTGCTGGTAATAAGGACAGCATCACCTTTTTGTCTTCTATAACAGGTTATTACATGTACTTCGAGAGCAACTCTGTTTCTCCGGGATACTCGGCCTGGTTTCTCTCTCCTCTCTTTCAGTATGACGTCACCACCACGGCATGCTTTACGTTTTGGTATCACATGTTTGGATCCACCATCGGTGAACTCAACTTCATCGTCATTGATGACGTCACAAAGGAAGAGACCTATCGATGGCGACTCAACGGTCAGCAGAACCCTGACCAGGATACATGGCTGCAGGGCAAGTTTGGAACATTACCTTCGAACGATGGCATGGTCAGTATAGCAATGTATACATAATTATCATCTTCAGGCGCAGATTCTGCTTTCACACGCAAACACAATTCCATATCATGTTAAAATCTGAGCTTAAAGCTTATCTGTACTAGTTTACAGGAGGGATTACACCGCCCTGCAAGGTCACTGGACGGATGGTTATCATCCTCAACTCAGCTCTCAGTTAACATAAGAAAAAGAGGATCACGGGGGACCAATGGTCACCGATTAGGTATTGTTTGTTATATAGAGGGCGCAAGTAGCTAAAAGTAGTGCAGTGGGCCTTTAAAGCGGAACTGCACTACTTGTAGCTTCTTGCGCCCTCTATACAGCCAACAATGCCTATTAAAAGTGGTACCCGTTGGTCCCACATGGTCCCCTTTTTCTCATGTTAATTGAGAGCTGATTGATGAGATAACCAACTGCCAGTGACCACACGCAGGGATGTCTAATCCTTCCTGGCCAAACTAGTGCAGATGGGGCTTGTAACACCTCCCTCTATCTTCATAGTAATCCTTACCTACATCCAGAACCTGTTTTTTCAGTTTCCGTTATGTAAACATTAGTTTTTTTAAACTCCATGGATGAGAAATTCATTGTTGATTATCACACTGAAATACCTGTAAAATCTAAAAACTAATCCCAATTGATTGTTTATATTGTTCCCTAGACAACTACATCGCCTCAAACAGGACGCACCTTAATGGTATGTATTACTAGAAACCTTTTGAAATTAAAAATATTTTTAGATGCGTATTTGAAATAAAATGTCGCCTAATTCTATGTGTAGTCATTACATTTTGCCCTGTGTCCTCGTAAAAAACAAGTGTCAAAGATATTTCAATGCTCATTTCTGTTTATTACTTTTAATAATGTCTGTCATTGTTTATATTATATGAAAAGAAATGAAAAATAAATTCGCTTTGTATATAGCGACTACTACTATCATTATATGGGGATGACCCAGTATGACGCGGGGAAGTTTCCGATGAAAATGTTCTATCCCTCGAATAATCGTTATGAATCTACTGCACAGGACACTATTCCTGAGTTATACTGGGTGGAGAAATATGATTAATTTCTTTTTCTCTGTCAGCTCCAAATACTTGGTGCCAGTAATGATGATAGTGATTATATTAATGAAAATGATAATAGTGAGGATGATAGTGATACGGATAACAATTGATACAATTGGATACAATACAACCATTATAACCATTCAATGTTAATGTTAACAATGCTTACGAAAAAGTAGGATAACAATAACGATAAAAGTGACTATTCTATATTCCTCCTAACTGTATCAGAAAGAATTTTATTCAACATTTCACATTGAATAACACTCCATGTAATCACTATTGATACTTGCATGGAGATGTTATTTAGTTGTTTATGGGCAGTAAGGTCATATTAAGTCGCTGACACCAGATTTGGTAAATACCATTAATTAATGGATGTACAAGTCTGCCCAAAGCAAACCCGGGGTCCCATCAAGAAATACACTATACAAGCATCTACAGTGAGGGAAATGTAGGAAAATGAATTTTACAAATGGGCGACTAGCAGAAAATGCAGAGCATTACATAAGGAAGCGAAGCTTCGCTCATCCTGGGCCTTCATTATGGAATACTCTCCCTCAATGGATTAAAAATAGCAGTTCTCAAGAAATATCTGTTTAATTTAGCCTATAATTGATTATCTTTGCCTTTCATGTCCGTACCCTTTCTATTGCACTACATATCTATCATGTATTTCATCTTTCGCACAAGCCTTTGATTGTCAAGTGGATTTGGCGCCTTACAAATCTTATGTATTATTATTAATTCGTCTTCAACCCTGCAATTTCGTCCCCTATCACAGATCAAAGCCGAGGCGGTATTGGGTTACTATAGTTACGGGGACATAGCCTTAGACGATCTGGATGTGGAGACTGTAATATGCGATGGTGAGATAATGGCTCGTTATCAAGTATTACCTATAGCGTACATAAGCTGTGAAATCTATTTTTTTAGAATTTCTCAATTCGAACTTCATTTTCCGAGAGCATCAAAAATCCCGTCAAAAATAATGTCCAACTGTTGAAAACCAATCGAATATGTGACGTATTGGTCGAGATATGACCATCTGAATAAAAAGATTATTGTTATTTTGCTCTGGTCCGTAACGGTATGAGCCAGAGCAAAATAACAGTAATTTCCTATTGAAATTAATTAATTCGGACGGGCATATCTCGGCCAATACTTAACCCTAAAAAGGCCGGGTTATTTGAGGTCTAAGTACGGGGGGGGGGGGGCATTATGCCCCCCTTAAGATCTCGGCCGCGAAGCGGCTAATCGCCGCAAAAAAGTGTATAGAACAATATGATAATTTCAATTTTTGAAAAATTCACTCATTTGCATATTTATGGTAATTTATGCAAATAAAGTCATAAAAATCACATTTTTACCTATAAATCAAATATTATTCATATTTAAGCATTCTTTTTCACTACATACATTCATTAGACCATTCTAAATAATAATACGACCAAAAAAATTGGAAGAGCCAGCTTATTCCTTATGTTATCCGTTGTTTTGATAATTTCTTATGTATTTCATTGTTTTTTTAACTTATGTATTTCATTGATTTTGTTGTTTTATTTCATTTCTTACTACAATTCAACAATTTTGATTCCCCAAACAACCACCTTAACTTTAAACAAGACCCAATAACCCATGTTTGATCTGTTTTTAGGAAAAATTACTTTTCCATAAGTTTTGTACACAAATCACGAAAATGAGCGATTTTCGGGCTGACATGCAAAGACAAAAGGTCACGTGACCTTGTAACCGTAGGTCTGATTTTCAAAAAAAATCTTTTAAAAGTTGCGCAAGACTCGAAAGAAAAAAGTCAATGAGCGGCGGGGCGCCATCCATATGCGTTCCCGAGCAATCGGAAAAATCGTGGAGGGGGGGGGGGGGTGGTCATAATGCCCCCCCCCCCTCCCGGCCTTATTAGGTTTAACATATTCAATTGGTTTTCAAAAATGTTGACGTGATTTGTTATGCTCTTTCGGAAAATGAAGTTCATATTTGGAAACTCTAAAAATAATTTTCTGATGACGTCACACTTCACCGCTCTATATGAAGGCTTGTTCGGATATGCTGTGGTAAACCTCCACCAAAGCAAAAAATCCTGCTCGCACAAGTATATTCCATGTGTACTGAGCTATGTGTTACACAATACAGAAAGGTGAAGCATATTATATTTAACATCTCAGAAAGCCTGCCATCATGGTTGATCGATGCGTATGTGAACAAGACTTTAGATGTTTTATTAAAGGATGACTGGTATTACATTTATTTGAAATAGCAGTATCTGCAAATAGGGTCAGCTTTCAGGGTTATGTTTAGTTGAGATAGTGGCGGTAATTCTATTCAATAAAATGTCCTGTCTTATATTGATCCTTTGGGGGAAATATATTTCCAAGACAGTGAATATCTGTCCATGCCTTCCAGATAACTGTAGTGGAAATAAGAAAAACTCAAGGGAGGAGAGAAAATATGGTCTTTTTCTACAGGTGGTGGCTGAAACAACTGTCACTGTGACTGTTTACTATAATAATAATAATTTTAATAATAATATTTGATATTTAAACAGCGTACATATCCACCACGTAAGGTGCTAAAGGCAATCCTACATTACCCCGGCTCTGCTAGGCTACCACAGTGGCGGATCCAGGGGGGGGGGGGGGGAGGGGGGCCGGGGGGCCCGGCCCCCTCCCCCCTTGAGAAAAAAATCATGTAAAAACACGTGATTTTTACCTTTTTGAGGGGTTGGCCCCCCCCCCCCCTGGCGCTCAAAGGGGGGGGGGGGGTGCAATTTTTAAAATTTTCGAGGACCCCAAAAAAGATGTGCCCACTACCCCCCCCCCCCCCCCCCCAAGGCACGCCTGACCGGAATGCTCCCCAGGGAGTGAAGATTGTGTACACAGTGGTGTGGGTGGGCAAGCACTGAATCCAATGAACGGGGTAATAATATATCTTTTAAGCGCTTAGAGACGTTCGAGATGTATTAAGCGCTTTATAAAAGCTGAATATTATTATTATTATTATTTTGTTTCTTCCTTCAGTTTTCCCTGAAGCAGCAGAGCCTTCAAACCAACAGACGGTCAACTGTGACTTTGAGGTGAACTGGTGTGGATGGAGCGATATGGAAGATGATGATAGAAACTGGATCAGAACCCGACTCTCAACTTCAACTGGCAATACTGGTCCTACTAATGATCATACCACTGGGTTAGGTAAGATCACATTCTCGATTCAGTCGCAGATCACTGTTTTGTTAAACAAAAAAGTCATTTACCGCACCTCCTCTCTAAACCGTAAATTTAAAATGTCTAAAATGTATTTTAATTTGTATGAGTCCTAGGCTTTTTATTTAGCATGTTTTTATTTACAATAAACCAGAATTGATATCGATATTGATTTCATTTGAATTAATGAAGATTGAATTGACTTATTCCTTCTTTTTTCCTCAGGTTACTACGTATATTTCGAGTCATCAGGGGGCTCTCAGGGGGCCAATGCCAAGCTTCTATCGGTCCCCATTCCCGCCACGCCCAGCGGAGCGTGCTTTAAGTTCTGGATCTATATGTATGGACAATCTATGGGCGAACTTGAGGTGTGTATATAGTCCAGGAGGGTGTTTCACAAAGATCCTAAGTTGAACTTATCTCTCAGTTGGACTTTAAAATTATGGAAAGCCGTTGGCATCTATGAAAATATTTTGTAAAAATTATTTTAAAAGACATAACATTTTGATACAAATCATTCATATTTTCTTATTATCAAGGAGATTTCATGTTCTTGATGGGGAATTTATAACAAGTCTAAAATACTTGAATTTTCGCTTTTTAAAATATTTCATTATA
The DNA here is from genome assembly GCF_000002235.5 of Strongylocentrotus purpuratus. Lineage (NCBI taxonomy): Eukaryota > Metazoa > Echinodermata > Echinoidea > Camarodonta > Strongylocentrotidae > Strongylocentrotus > Strongylocentrotus purpuratus. The sequence goes on along the minus strand of NW_022145606.1, from coordinate 50,859,622 downwards.
AGGCTACAAATGGCTCTCCATAATTATTAAGTCCAACTTAGAGTTAAGTTCAACTTACGTAGTAGTAGTAGTAGTAGTAGTAGTAGAAGGAGAAGGGGGAAGAGGAGGAGTCAGTATCTCAATCGTACCCAGCGGTAGTTTATGCATTAATTTCTATCTCTACATTTTAGGAAAACCTGAGAAACTTGAGATATGGTACGCTTAAAGAATATTACGGGATGTTTTTCATAGAATATTAATCCCATCCTGCCTCTTTGTATTTAGTTTAAAGGGGAAGTCCACCCTGAAATTAAGTTAGTTTTAATAGGAGTAGAAAAATGAGAGAAACAAGTCAGTGAAAGTTTGAGCAAATTCCGATTAAAAATAAGGAAGTTAGGATTTTTTAAGTTGTGATCAATCAAACACAAATTGGCAACTCTATGACGTATCATGCGAGCTCAACTTCCATTTGCTCAGTACTCAAAAAATCTAAAATTTTCATTTTCCCTCAAGAAAAATTTCAACCATACATGCACCCTAAATATAATAATTGCAAATATGTTTCTATACTCCCCCTGCAAGGAACAAATATATATTCCGTCATCAATAACGAAGAAAACATGATTTTATGGAATATTATGCACAAAGCAAATGAAGGAGAGCTCGCATAAGAAGTCACAGAGTTGCCAATTTGTATTTGATTGATCACAACTTCAATAATTCATAACTTTCTTATTTTCATTCAGAATTTGCTCAAACTTTCACTCACCTGATTTTCTTATTATTCTGCCTCTATCGAAACAAACTTATTTTGGGGGTGGACTTTCCCTTTAAGCACTAGCATATAATACAAGGTTTCTATATAACGAAGTAATTTACACGGTCCGAAGTAGTTTTTTTATTGACGAGACTCCACTGAGTTACAAGGAGAGAGAGAGAGAGACAGAGAGACAGAGACAGAGACAGACGGAGAGAGAGAGAGAGAGGGGGTTGGATAGGGGGTATAGATAGAAATAAAGTGAGATAGAAGGGAATGTAAAAACAGACTGATTCGGCTCCCCCTCCTGATGGCCTTACGAGACACCAGTGCCCCCCTCGATGGCTTGATCCACGTTACGCCTAGAAACACCATGCATATGAACACTGTCACGAAAAGAATATTATATATAGTTGTCAAGTTCGAGTGGTATAAACCTGAAGTTCGTTGGATCGAGTCTTACACCACAACTTATACTAGTTTGTACTGGCCTGCTAGGCAACACCACCACGTGATTTTTTTTTCATTCACATTCTTCTCTTTACTTGACTGTTCTTTTTAGCTCTCAGCCGTAAGCACCGATGGGCAAAAGAATGAATCTTTGTGGAAGCAGACAGGGACCCTTACAAACCAATGGATCTACAGACACATCGACATCGTAGCTGATTATCACTACCAGGTAAAACACAGCTGTTTGAATTCACAACAAATCAAAGCCATACTGTACTAAAAACACTACTGCCACACAGAGCTATCTTATACACAGAGTTTGGCCAACCCGGTTCGCGTTGGACACAATATGGCGACTACTGCTTTGTTTGGCAAGCACACAAACAAAAGAATATACACCAAGTTGGCCAAACTCTGTGTATCATGGCTCTGCTGCAACATCCTCTCTAGCGCCCTCTCAGGTGAGCTGTAGCTGTATGGTCCCGCAACCAAATGTGTTCTTAAATCGTTGACGACTCAATTCTCTCATTCCCATAGGCTTTGTACAGGGACTACCCGGTTCCAGGAGGCAACGGGCTAAATGCATTTTGATTTTACCATCTGTTAAAAGAATTAAACAATTCAGCTAAATATAGGCAGCAAGACAAAGTTGGAGTAAATATATAGTTATCGATGTAATAGTTATCTTAGTTATATGTTCATATATGCGCATATACATGATACATTTCAGGAATAAGACTGTGAAGGGACTTTTGCCTTTGTTTGGCCCTCCACATTTCAAAATGTTTGTTTGTTATTTCTATCTAATGTAAATTTGTACTGTACCTTTTATTGTTGTTGAATTTCGTTATACCTTTACTGCATTGTTATGTTTATACATATATGTGTATTTGACGTTTTTATTGTATTTTTATCGTATAGTGAAAAGAAAAAAGAAAAAAGAAAAGATATATTAAATTTAGTTGTCAATGTTATAATACATATATTATGTGTCTGTTTAGGGTAAATAATGTTTTAATTTGATTTTCATAATTTGTGTTAGCATTTTCAAATGATATGTTCGGGTGCCTTTTTGTTTTACAAGACTTGTGCTTTTTTTTCTTTTTCGAAAGTATCCTTTCATCTACTTTGTTGTCTTTTGACTATTTATGAATGTTACTTTTTTAATGACTTTGTTGGAAAATTGAATTGAATATGTATATTCATATCCTTTGATAATTTTCCTTTCATTACACAGCTTATCTTTAATGCCATCCGTGGTATCGGTTACTGGAGCGATATAGCTATCGATGATCTTTTCCTTGACCCTACTTCAGGTTGCCCAGCTCTCGGTAAATAGTTTTCTTCTATCAGACAAAAATATTTTCCAGATTATTTGTTTCTTCTTCTTTTTTGTCAAGACTTACAGAAATCATATGTTAACAAATAATGACTACCCAAAATGAAATCTGATTGAATAATAATAATTAAATGATAAAAACATATAATTACAAACTTGTCATAGGAACATAAGCAATTTATTATGGTTTATCGATGTTTATGTCAATATATCATATCAAATGTATTATGTGAGGAGATCATGAACAAGTACGTTTTTCTGTTCACTGTTCACCTTTTTGTGTGAGTACTCATTTATCAACGACGAGCTTACATGCAGAATACTAGTAGAATGTATGAGTGTTAGGGTAAGGATGAGGGTATAAGGATACGAGTCAGTGGGCCGTAAGATCATGTCTGGGATAAGGGTGTAATGTGGTTTTCTGCAGTTGTACCCTATGCTTATATAAATGCAATTCTACATAGGATACAGAATAGGATTAGGGCGATAATGATAATAATTATATTTGCTTATATAGCGCCTAACACTTACTTTATCAGAAGTCTCTAAGCGCTCTACAATAATGCAGCATAACGGGTGCTGCGTTTCAAGGAATAAATTCCTACCAGGTACCCAGGTCGGGGTTCTTGGGTGTTGGTGTTTGCAGTGATGTTTAATTAAGGGGAAATCTAAACTTGATAGCAAACTACTGTAAAGGAAACAGAAACATCAGAGAAGTACTCTGGTGAAAGTTTGAATGAAATCAGAAAAGAAAGTCACAAATATTTAAAAGTTGCAATCACTACAGGTATGGGCTCTTCAAATTGACCGACTTGGTTTTGTCTCTGTGATGAAGTGGCCGACAATTTTCCCATTTGTTCTAATACAAAAAATGCCCTAAAATTAAATTCTTCTAAAATGTACGCATTGGAATGGTATATTCTTTTTAGAGGACCTGTAATAATATACTCTACATAATATATTTGGAGTAGCGCTCCAAGGGTTAAGGCAATTAGGAGAAAAACAGAAATTTATAATATTTGTTTACACAACAAACTAGACAGTTATCTGTCACTACGTCACAACCCACTAAAAAATTACCAATTTAAATTTTCCATAGCTGAAGTAATCTCATATTTCAAATATTCATATCTTTCTTATTATTGGTCCAAATTATTTCAAACTTCCGCATTTATGTTTCTCTGATTTTTCTGCTTTCATTCAAATGCACTTATTAGAATGATTGGATTGCCCTCTATTGCATTACGTTTTAACTCATGACGTCATCTCTTATGATAACATTTCATTGTTTTCTTTGTCAGAGCAATGTTCCTTCGAGACGGACTTCTGTGGTTGGTCGCAGGAGAGGGTCCATGATGACTTTGATTGGTCCAGGAGTCGTGGAAGAGATCACAAGACGATCCCTGCTGATAAAACTACTGGGGTTGATACAGGTAAGAACATGGTTAATTATGATCATGGTGGGAACATCAAAGGCTGGATTCCTGATGGAAAAGTTGTTGGCATGTCATTACGAAATAAACGAAAGTATAGTCAATTGAAATGCAGATCCTCTCATTTTAAACAAAGTGCAAAACCATATTTTATTCTTCTTCTTGATAATTGATGATTGTTCTAAGCTTTTCTTTACTACAAACCCAATATTTTTTTAATTTTATTTTTTTATATATTTGAACAGTTGTCTTTTTAATCAGACCAGTTTCATTGTACAATCATGTCGATATTGTTTTTGTATATATATTCTTTTCTATTCATATGTATCCTCGATAGTTGTAAACATACATTTCAGATTTTTAGGTGCAGCATGTGCATCATTATATTCTACGTTTTTCGAAATAAATCTTGAATCGAAAAAATTGAATAGAACGGAGATGATGTGGATGGCGATGATGGTGGTGATGGTGGTTATTATATGACTGTCATGGCGATGATGAAGAAGATGACATTGATCATGATGATGAAAATGATGATGATGATAGCCTCAAGGCCTCTATCAAGAGTGTCGTATATGTATCTGTAATTTAATATCTGTAATATTTATCACAAGTTGAATAGGTACAAGGGATTCAACTTCAACATTTTCGGAACGCATACTTAATCACAATGACTTTCGAATAAAAATCAACCAATTTCAATTAATAGTCTCGGCTATCAGCTTTGTGTAATGTGTGATCAAAACAATGACGTATTACGTAACTATGAACTGACTGTCTTCTATATGTCTAGGCAATGGGATGATGAAATTGGAATTTAGCTAATTTCTCGAAAGTCTTTGCGATCGTGCTTCGGAGGTACATGGACAAGCATTAGATTGACAACATCATCGTGAAAGAGTGAAGGCGTGATGGCTCATTGTTTATAGAGCAGTGGTCTCATAACTGGAAGGTCCAGGGATTGAAACCAAGTCGATGTGCTAGTGCCCTTTAGTAAGGCATCAATCCGCATTACCAAGTCACTTGGAGAGGACTTGAAGCCGTCAGTCCCCTGGTTTCACGTGTTCTTTAGCAGTCGGGTATAACAAACTAACAAACTGACAAACCATTGTATATCATGTTCTTTGTCAACGTCAGGTTACTACGCCTGGGTGGACACCACATCTAACCCCGTGGACGGACAGAAAGCTATCATCTACAGCCCGACCTACACACTGACATCCATATCACACTGTCTTCGCTTCTTCTACTACCACGACGGAATAGGCGCCCTCACGGTTCACTCTCGACATTCTGGGACGTACTCCGATCCGCTCTGGGTGGCGCCCCCTATCGGTGTGAATGGATGGAGGTTTGGGAGCAGTACAGTGACCGATACGAACAATTTTGAGGTAAAGTATTCTGGATTAAACATACTACAATCAGACCTGTCTATAAAATTCTTTTAATAAGATCATCATTCCGTCGCTAATATTCCCAAAGAACAAGTTCACCCACTTCAGGTGACCTAACTCTTTTGACGTCTTTCTTATCCCTCCTGCTCTTTTCTCCTTCTTTTTTCCCTTCTTTTTCTTCTTCTTCTTTCCCTTCTTTTTCTTTTTCTTTTTCTTCTTCTTCTTCTTCTTCTTCTTCTTCTTCTTCTCTTTTTCTTCTTCTTCTTCTTCTTCTTCTTCTTCTTCATCTCTTTTTTCTTCTTCTTCTTCTTTTTTCTTCTTCTGCTTCTTCTTCTTCTTCTTCTTCATCTCTTTTTTCTTCTTCATCTCTTTTTTCTTCTTCTTCTTCTTCTTCTTCTTCTTCTTCTTCTTCTCTCTTTTTCTTCTTCTTCTTCTTCTTCTTCTTCATCTCTTTTTTCTTCTTCTTCTTCTTTTTTCTTCTTCTGCTTCTTCTTCTTCTTCTTCTTCATCTCTTTTTTCTTCTTCATCTCTTTTTTCTTCTTCTTCTTCTTCTTCTTCTTCTTCTTCTTCTTCTTCTCTTTTTTCTTCTTCTGCTTCTTCTTCTTCTTCTCTTTTTTCTTCTTCTTCTTCTTCTTCTTCTTCTTTTATTGCTACTTCTCCTTCTTCTCGTCTGTTTAAAGTCTTCCATTAATTGATTAATAGTTGACAGTTTAAAGGAATTAGAAATAAACCGATATATCCTGAATACTTTGTTTTACAGGCTGCCTTTAAGGGTACTGTAGGCTCTACTCCTGGATCTCTCATGGCCATTGATGAGGTCAGAATCGACGTGGGGGCGTGCCCACCAGTAGGTAGGTACTTAAAGACACAAAGTAGTGGGCTCTCTTTAGGAATTCGACGGGACTACGGGTTTTCTGTGTGTGAGACTTGTACAACCGTTAATGTTATTTCCACCAAGTCTGATGTCAGCGAACTGTGACATACTGCACATGGAAACTGCCTACCCTGTCCCTTTAAGGGAGCAGTTTGGTCTAAAATTAACTGAAATTGTGCAGTGGAACCTGTATATAAAGATCATTCTAGTGTGACAAGAAATATTATCTTTGTTGGCAGGTGGTGTGTTTGTCCTACACATTATTTTGATGCGAAGCATTGATCAAGGGAACAGACAATATGGTCTGGCTTGGCAGAAAATCTTTCTATACAGGTGGTCGCTATCCAATTCAAGTGTCAATATATTATTATTATTGTTTAATAATTCTCTTCATTCAAAATCAGATACCGTTACAACAGCCTGCATTGATATGAATTCAGATCATTTGTGTTTACGCTGTTAATAGTGAAATAGTTGGTTGCGCTCTGAAGAGTAAATTTAAAGGTAAAAAATATACTAAATTCAGATGTTTATGTTAAAATCAACTGTGACAAACTGTTTTCCTCTTCTCTTCCGTAATAAATAAGCTAAAACATCATCAACAATTAGGACTCTAGCCTTTTTAAGCCCTACCAACCTCATTGTACTTATAATGTTCTTTAGTTTCCAATTATAGTGTTACGAGGGTAAATAAACAGGCCTACAGGTTATAATTTCCGAGAACAATTTTTTTTGTTACATTGTTTTTTTTTTTGTATTTGTTATTCAAGGCTACTGTACTTTCGAGGAGCCTCTTTTGGATTGGTCCAATGTGTATACAGACAAATTTGACTGGATCATTCACAGCGGTAGTACATCGAGCGGATCGACAGGTCCAACCAATGACCACACGCTCAACAGTGCACAGGGTGAGTAAAAACACCCCTCTTAGCAGAATAGACTTGACCCGGCTCAATCCATAAGTAATGTGAAAATGGCCTCTCCCATTTTACTTCAGGGAAATCCAACCCAAATAGATAACTGCTCTAAAAGAAAGCAGACAAATCAGACAAGCAAACCTAATATATCTTCTCTTGTTATTATGCATGCATGGAGACATTAGCCGAAGGACAAGATCAGTCGTTTTTTTTAGTCTGTATGTAGTCCTAGTATTATCAATTTCCTTGATGATCGTTAGTTGTATTAATAATCATACATGTTCTGAAAGATTTCTAAGTAATTCAAAGTAGGACGAAAAATTGTCGTTTAAAATTAAAACCCTAATTTGACTTTCACTACTCCGAGAGCCAAGCCTAAAGTAAGCACTAGCGCTATACAATGTAATCCCCCTGCCAATTCTGGGTCATTTTGATTCGTTCAAACTTTCATTATGGTCTTCATTTAATTATAAGTGACTTTTGACCATGAAAATATCTTAAAACAAGTTAAATATATATTTCCTACTTCTCCTTTAAAGGGCACGGCCCCAGTAAGAGTCTGTTTACACTATTACGTAAGATGATGAAGAGTACAGCTGCCATCTCTCACGCAGAGCTGCAAGGCTCTGTTTAACGAGAGAAACAAAAGTGGGGTCCTGATACCCCACCTGATTTACATTGGTTCCTGTGTTATAGTGTTGGGGGGTATAGTGGCTCTGTCAAAGTTTAACGAGAGAAACGAAAGTGGGGTCGTGATACCCCACCTGATTTACAATGGTTCCTGTGTTGTATTGGTGGGGTATAGTTTTAACGAGAGCTTTTCGTAATGGTTCTGAAGACAATAATAAATATATTTGTAAGAATAAATCTTTTCAACTTGGCTAACATTTCTTATCAGGTCATTACGCATACATTGAGACTTCTAGCTCAGCGACCGACTACAATGCTATTCTTCAGTCGGTGGACTTCTCTCCACGGATCGAAGGCTGTTTCTCCTTTTGGTATCACATGTATGGAAAAGGTAATGCATTTTAGAAAATCAGTGATTATACCGGAGAAATCAGTGATTACCGGAGGACATCTTTCCCATTTAAAGATAAAGTTGAGTTCTTGTCATGCGATTGCAAGTTGAAAGAAACGGTGTGGAACCGATCAGAAGAAAGTTGATCATGTAGCATATAAGTAGGCATATTGGTGTGTACCCCAAGGTTCTGGAGTCATCAAAGTGATAAGAAAAAAAAAATCTTCTTGTCTATGATACTTTGCAGCTAGAGCGTTGGGTCAGGGTGGTATTGCGTATATGCCTTATATCTAAGGGGTTTGTATGATGGTCTACATTCTGTGTAAGGTGGCGATTTAATTAACTAATTCATTCATTACATGATAACATATACTTGAGAAAAATCAACCTAAAAATATGTCAATATCCTTGTACATCATCTCTTGACATTTGCGAATATGACTATGACGTATTTTGTAATTAAAACATGATGGTTATGGTGAATTACGGTTTGGTCTACAAATACCAGTTCGTCTACTACCCAATTAGTAGACAAACTAGGAGTTAGACAGACTGGAATTAGATTAAATGGGCAATAGACCAAATGGGAAGTAGACCAAATGACTATTTTCCTAAATGATGATTAGACCAAATGAAAAGAAGACATAATGATTATTAGACCAAATGAAAAGAAGACATAATGATTATTAGACCAAATGAAAAGAAGACTTAATGATTATTAGACCGAATGAATAGAAGACATAATGATTATTAGACCAAATGAAAAGAAGACATAATGATTATTAGACCAAATGAAAAGAAGACATAATGATTATTAGACCAAATGAAAAGAAGACATAATGATTATTAGACCGAATGAAAAGACATAATGATTATTAGACCAAATGAAAAGAAGACATGATTATTAGACCAAATGAAAAGAAGACATAATGATTATTAGACCATGTGAAAATAAGACATAATGATTATTAGACCAAATGAAAAGAAGACATGATTATTAGACCATGTGGAAAGAAGACATAATGATTATTAGACCAAATGAAAAGAAGACATAATGATTATTAGACCAAATGAAAAGAAGACATAATGATTATTAGACCAAATGAAAAGAAGACATAATGATTATTAGACCAAATGAAAAGAAGACATAATGATTATTAGACCAAATGAAAAGAAGACATAATGATTATTAGACCAAATGAAAAGAAGACATAATGATGATTAGACCAAATGAAAAGAAGACATAATGATGATTAGACCAAATGAAAAGAAGACATAATGATTATTAGACCATGTGGAAAGAAGACATAATGATTATTAGACCAAATGAAAAGAAGACATAATGATTATTAGACCAAATGAAAAGAAGACATAATGATGATTAGACCAAATGAAAAGAAGACATAATGATGATTAGACCAAATGAAAAGAAGACATAATGATTATTAGACCAAATGAAAAGAAGACATAATGATTATTAGATCATGTGGAAAGTAAACGGGCTGGTTATAATAGACTAAACGGCTATGAACCATTGAAATTGCCCTTGCGTTGATTTTTCAAGAATAAATAGTGGCCATCGTGTTCCATGAACCCGATGATATCTATTCCCAAATGTCCACAGACATGGGAACACTCAACGTGCATCTCCAAGAAATGCAATCTGGGAAGAGGCGGGTGCTCTGGACGAGGACTGGAGAACAAGGGAACTATTGGAGGCTAGCAGAGATTGAGGTGTCTTCAGGGGTCTACCATCTGATCGAGTTTGAAGGCATTGATGGAACAAGCTATACGGGTGATATTGGGCTAGATGATATACAATACACCGAGCATAGCTGCCTTTACGTCTGTGAGTGTCCTGATTAATTAATTATGATAATAACAATAATCTGGTTTTATATAGTGCTTAATATGAAATACCGTCTCGAATCGCTTTGCATATGACATTACCCCGGTCATCAGATGCATTTACGCAATATGTGCACCTCTTCCACTACCTGGGGAGTATTCCTACCATATGGTCACTGTGAGGGCATATGTTAATTAGTAACTCAAAGGCTTTCGTCCTCCTACCAGGTCCCCATTTATATCCTGGGTATGGAGTAGCAAATTTAGATCAACGCCTTAGAACGTTAATGCCGTGTTTGAGGATCGCATCCGTCTTAACACAATTGTAATTAAGAAATGCCTGTAAAAGGAATGTTTCGTCAGCTGAGCTAGCACGTTCTTTGTAGAGGTGTTGTGGTCGAGTGGAAACGTCGCCGGACTGTCGATCACAAGGTCAGCGGTTCGAGTCCCGCTGCGGCACTAATGTCCTTTGGCAAGACATTAATCTACATTTGCCACACTCCACCCAGGTGAAGTAAATGGGTACCTGGTAGGAATTAATTCTTTGAAACGCAGCGCGCGTAACAGCTGCACTGCTAAAGCCAGTGTAATTATGCTGCATTATTGTAGAGCGGTTAGAGACTTCAAAGTAAGTGTTAGGCGCTATATAAGCACTGTAATTATTATTATGAACATTAAACTAAGCTGTTGAACAATGTCAGCTTGATTTTTTAGCAATGGAAGAATGTAGCTCAGTAGTGCATTTCTCATGACTCTCGTCTTTGGGTTCGTACGTGAAATAAGCATTTAAGATATACATGTATATCTGACATTTGTCAACATAATATGTTAACAATTTAAAGATTGACAAATACACTATAAATAGATAAATATTACCAGTTGCTTTCAGCCATGAATATGCGATTTCTCCAAACTCTCATTAAAGTATTTCACTTCGTAAATACATGGACCTAATACTCCTTTATGTATTATATGCAGTTTACAACTAAACTATTGGTAACCCTTATAAAGTTGATTTTTATTTCTTTCTTTCGTAACTCAAGAATTGGGGCAGGTGTTGAATACTTTTATATATAAGCTTTAATATGTCACATTCCTAAGAAACATAATTCGATCAGGACAATTAATTTTCCACCTACCTAGGATATTCCAAATTCCAAAACTTGATCAGGATATGAATTTTTAGTTATTAACCGTATTTCCTACTTTCCTCCGACTCTACCCCTCAGCACCCCCTACGCCCGCACCCACCAATCCGCCCACCTCTGCTCCTCTCCAATGGGACTGTACGTTTGAGGGCGCTACACTCTGCTCGTGGTCCCAAGTGACCACCGATGATTTTGATTGGTCCATTCAAACTGGTAGCACTCCAACGGTCGGGACTGGACCCCCAGCAGATCACACCACTCAAACTAAAGACGGTAAGTAATGCAAACGATAATAGAGTAATGTCTAGTTTTTCGAAAATTGTCTTTCTTTCTTTTTATAAATTGTTTTATTCCTGTTGCAGTGTACAGAGAGTCATTTTTGTTAAATGATCCCTCCCCCCCCCCAAAAAAAAGTTGTCCGTTAACCTTTATTTATCATCGACAAATTTTGAGATTCGGGAGCTTTATATCTTTCCAGTGCTGAACATCTTTTTTATCCGTCTCTCCCCGTTTCAAAATGAGAGCGATGCTTATCTTGCTTGCTGTTTTTCAAAACTTTTTAATGAATCTTATTCCACGAATCAATTCCCTGAACGGCCCCGAATCTATTCCCTGATACACGTAGGGAACTACATACTCTTGTTTTCTTTCATCGCAAAGGTGTGTTTCTTTTTTCTTTTAAATCTATTCATTGCTGCAATGATTTTTCTTTTAACTGATTAAGATCTGTTTAGGATTTCTTAGGATCTAGAAGCCTGAGATCATTGTTTAATCTAAGTCTTCATATTTCCAATTAAAATACTATAGTACAAGTCTCTGAATTATTCGGTAAAGTTTTTACTAGATCGTCATGATCTCGTGTATATAAAACCCCGCTCTTTTCCACACTAGGCGTTGTGGCGTGCGCTTGTAATCCAGCTTAAAGTGGAAGTTACAAACTGCTTCAGCCGAGGACGCGGGTTCGAAAATGAGTCACGTCTTTCGGATGGTGACGTTTAAAGGTCGGTCCCCAGACGTAACTAATCATATCTGATTGATACACGTCTGTAAAAACCCAATACACACACACACACACACTTCTTACACTGATTACTTCTTGCATTCAGGTTTCTACATCGCCATTGATGCTAGCTCTACCAATACTGATGATGCGGCTCGTCTCTATAGCAACAGCATCCCAGCAGGAAACCACATGTGTATGACTTTCTGGTACCACATGTATGGGGCGCATGTGGGAACACTGAATATCGGCTATGGGAACTCACTATTAGATACAGGTGAGCAATCTACAGATAGGAATGAGATCCGTTTCAATTGATGGTGAAGTTTTATTTTGGTAGTTTATTAGGCTCCAGCTTCTTGGAGTTGTTATCATTAACAATCTTCTTCTTCTTATACCCCGGATTATAGAAAGAGGGCGTTGACAAAGGAGACATCAAATAATTATCGTTATTATTATCATTTATTCGGCAAAACAAAGGCAAATCAGGGAATACAAAATCAAGAGTACATTTGGAAGAGAGTCACATGGATGCCGTCCAGGGGTAGCATTTCCCTGTTTTCCTTCTTCGGAATTTTGCTTAATAATAATAATAATAATAGCTAGTTCTTATATAGCGCTTTTCAGGACCGGAGGCCCTCTCAAAGCGCTTTACAGATGTGTATATTATTACCCCGGTCATAGGATTCAGGCTTACCCGCATTCCAGCCAGGCGTCTTTTTACTTGGTTATCTATGGATACATTTTCGAAGGTTCTCTTTTCCAAAAGCTAGAATGAAATCTAGAAGGAAATACATGATGAGATAGGAAACAAGGAGGAAAACAATGACGAAGATCGAAAGAAAATGTATCCATAGATAGACAAGCAAAATTCCGAAGATGAAAACAGGGAAATGGTACCCCTGGAATGCGGATGCCCCGTAAAGGTGGAATCATTTTACCATATCAATCTGACCACATCTTATTCTCTCTCCCCGTCTGTACGATTGTAGATCGCTCAGTTATCTGGACCAAATCGGGAGACCAGAGTTACAATTGGATGTTTGGACGGGTAGCCATCATCACCACCGACACCAACCCCAGTGTGTATCTGGAGGGCAAAGCAGGGGACGGTTACCAAGGAGATATAGCCATCGATGACATTGCTTTCAACTATGGAGACTGTCCTACTTTATGTGAGTATAATAATAAAATAATAATAGCTCAAAGTGATGCTTATACTATACAGACTTCTTAATTTCATTAGAAGCATACTTTGAATCGAGTTGATTTTACAATTTTACATCATAATGCTTGTCCAACTGTTGTCAGCTAAAATTAGTCTGCAACTTTTACTTAATTTCTGGTCATCAAGTGCTTTCTGAAAACAGTAATTTAAACTATTTTAGTAAACAATTGTAAGGGACCTCCTCAAACTCAACGTCTTAATGTTATGCGTATAAAAAATGGCACTACCACCCCCCCCCCCCAAAAAGGACAAAATTAGTGTTATCAATTTTGAACATATATTTCTCTTGCTCGAAGGTTACACAATCACTTGAGTGTTTTGCCTTAATGTCACCAGTCAGAACGTTTTGAGGAGAATCATACTCTGTATTTTGCTCTAGATCTCTTAAGACCTACTTATCCCAGCCTGTGTTAAGTTCTTTATCTGCTTTTTTTCAACCTAATGAATATTTTGTTTCTCTCAGTATTCTGTGACTTCCAGGCTGATGACGCATGTGGGTATGCTAATGATGATACGGATATGATGGACTGGACTCGAGATAGAGGGATGACTTCAGAAGTAACCCTGCCCTCTGTTGATCATACATCGGGCACAGCTGATGGTAAGAATCCGTTTAATGTGTTATAGTTCGGTGGTTCAAACACTGGAGTTTGGACTATATGAGGAGGTTGATGGTTTAAGTCTCAGCACAGCACAAATGTGCTACTGCAAGACATTAATCTACATTTTCCATTCTGAGCCAAGTTGTAAGAACATGCATGACTACCTGCTGCTATGCATTGATACCCCAGGGAGTATTAAGCTGATAATATTGATATAATCCATACGTTTATATTATTGTATTTACATGAGGGTGTTATAAAGAGGTTGCATGGCAACTCCCATAATTTTCCAAACATGCCCCCTAGAAGAAATTGCTCTCTCCTTTGTGACCACACTGTAATATTGTGTAAGCAGAGATGAATACATGCATCTAACAATTCTTATATTTTCTACTATACAATGTTTTTCTCTTTGGTATATGAAAGCGAATTTGTACATGGTTTCCACTTTGTGATCTATTAAACATCTGCTTTAGCTACATTATGTCTATGATTTGTATGTTAAAGATACTCTGTATGTTTGGGGGCTGTAATTTTGGTCACTTGTAAGGTAAACTTACAGTTGTGTTGAAGCATGGATTTGTTTAGTGTAAGATTTTAAACCTTAAAGCGGGACTTCACTACTTGTAGATACTTGCGCCCACTATAGAGCAAACAATCCCTAAGTGGGATACATTGGTCCCCATAATCCCCCTTTTCTTAGGTTAATTAAGAGCTGATTTGATAAGATAATCACCTGTCAGTGACCACGCTTAAAGGTCCAATCCCTCCTGGCCAAGCTAGTGCAGACAGGCTTTAAAATAACGAGCAGTTGTATGAATGTACCATCTCTCACATCTTCATCTTACAGGCTTTTACATGCGGATCATGACTGGTCAGCTGCCAAGGGTTGGTGATACTGGAACCCTGCTGTCATCTCTGTATCCCGCTCCTCTCAGTGGGTTTAGATGTACTGAGTTCTGGTATATGATAAGCGGTAAGTAACATTAATTTGTACGTGTGGGACTGAATGAATGAAATTAATGGGATGGGTCAAGCTTGCTATTTTTAAGGACCACTATCCATAACGCGCGACAAAATGAATAGCGTTCCTTTATGAATAGCGGCCCTTATATATAGCAAGCAAACCATAGACAACTTACTTAGCGAATCATGTGAACCGATATTCATAAGGACCACTATTTATAAGGACCGCTATCCATACCGTGTGACTAAATGATAAAAAAGGCGATCCATATAAATAGCGAGCAGACCCCAATGAGATCACTAATCAAGTTACATGGATTTTTATTAACAAAACTAAGAAGTAATGACGGTTGCTTTAGTTGAAACAGTGCCTGCATCTTTAGTTTGGGTACTACAGTGTATACCAGTCTTTGAAGAGAAACCATAATTTTATCGCATGCCTCAAAAGAGTGCATGGTTAAACTCATATCCGTCAGCAAAAACTGAAAACTAAAAGTGTGCACTATGTAGAAATATACGTGTATTTGATACAAAACATGACTGAAAATCGTCAATCCACTTCTATCTCTTTAGCACTTTCACCACTGTTTTTTCCAGACCCATCTTTACCATGAGATCACTTGTGATATGTCTTTCGGGCAGGTTCGCACCGACAATTCATCTTTCGTATCATGTTTGTTGTTGTTGTTCTCTTATTGCTTTGTTATGCTCTCTTATTTTCAGATGACTTTGGAGAACTAATAGTTGCAGCATACCAAATAGACCCCTCGGGAGTTATCCTACCGACCGGAATATCTACAACGTTTACCGTGAGATTATTCTGACAACATAATACTCTTTTAACATCATTTGCAATGCTAAATATATTACTCATTGCGGATATAGTATCCAAAATAATATCGCTAGTGACATTCGTTTGTCTTGCAATGTATGGTCAACAAGGGATCTAAAAGCTCACGACGTTTTGTGTGCCGCTACTACACTTCGTCAGGTGATAACATTTATTGTAAGCAAGCGTCTTTCTTACTCTACGGGTGGACCAGGTGGCCCGGCAGTCAAATAATTAGAACCATAACGGACAAGGCCTATTGGTCGAAGCACACGGGTGCTCAACCAATCAACGGAACGTTGTGATCTTTTAGATCCCTAGTTGACCATACATCGCGAGACAAACGAATGTCGCTAGCGATAATATTTTCGATATCATTTGCAATGGTACGATTTCAAACAAAATATTGTGAACGGTTTACAGCCGTAATAGGTCCTAGAAGGTTTATGAGGACGAGATTCCTCTATACATGCTATCGATTCATCAAGAAGCCCGGATGGCTAAGTTGGAAAAACATCTGCCTGTTCAACCAAAATTGGAGAGCAATTATTTTTTGGGCAGAAGCTTGTCCACATTGAAACATGTACTAATATTAAAAGGAACCTGTACATAAAGACCACCTGCCTATAAAGACCACTTTTCCCGTCTCCACTGGTTGGTCTTTATGGACAGTTTTCACTGTACTAGACAAATATTTTGTAAAATATTGAACCGTCTACAAAGTGATACATGTTCACATCTTCATCTAATAGCACGCACATATTCTATTTGAATTATGGTTAGTTTTTTTTTTTGTTCGAAAATTTTGTAACTAATTTTTCTTATACAGTAGGCTTGCGGGTGCATCAGTCTTTTTTAGTAGAAGGGTGGATCCATCAGTAGTTCAAAACTATTTTCCCTGGAGGCCCTACAACATAAATACAAAATTTACAAACATATTGATGTAATAAATACAAACCGAGACAAGAAAAATTACTGCTTGTAAGTATCGGCTTGCATGGTTATGTAGATAAACAGTAGGCTTGCGGGTGCACCATGTGAGAGAGAGGGAGGATTGAGGAGTCCTGAAAAGGACTCTCGGTAATCTTTCTTGAGGGTTTGTAGTCCTGAAAAGTCCTGGAAAGAACTATAAGCTAAGAAAGATAACAAACAGTCTTTTTCAAGACTACACCAACAGTCCTTTTCAGGACTGCAAACCCTCAAGAAAGATTACCGAGAGTCCTTTTCAGGACTCCCCAATCCTCCCTCTCTCTCACATGGTGCACCCGCAAGCCTACTATTTATCTACATAACCATGCAAGCCGATACTTACAAGCAGTAATTTTTCTTTTCTCGGTTTGTATTTATTACATCAATATGTTTGTAAATTTGTATTTATGTTGTAGGGCCTCCAGGGAAAATAGTATTGAACTACTGATGGATCCACCCTTCTACTATTAGTCTTCTTTTTTTTTTAAAGACTAATAAATAAAAAATAAACAACCATTACATTTTTTTCTATTTCTTTCAGGAGCCAACCAGTGGCTTTTGGCGCAAAGCCTCCATTGAAGTACCTTCCATTAATGCAAACGTGTTCACATTCACGCTGGTGGTCAAGAAAGGAATCCAAGGTGTCTTTGCTGCTCTAGATGATATCTACGTCAAAGATCAGCGCTGTACAGGTCAACTAGGTATGGGCATGTCATACTTTACTTTACTTTACTTTAGTCCATCGATGCTAGTAGGACAATGCCTGTTCATCGATCATTGGTTAAAATCAATTCCATCTGTCTTCGGGGATGAGTTTTATCAAGCGAGCATCTATCTGTCATACATATGGTTTACATTAGTGATGTGTGTGCGTGGAGCAGAATCAGTTCTCAAATTGAAAATTTCTCTCCTTCGGGGTCAAAGACGGTAGGTAGATTCTTCCAGTGTTTTTCTAGTCTGTTTTTGAAGGAGTTTACTGAAGGAGCTGAAACTACCTCTTCTGGTAGATCATTCCACGAGTCTACCACTCTGCTGAGAGAAGAAGAAATTCCTCACATCCAGACGTGTCAATGATTTTTTCAGCTTTAGTGAACGACTTCTTGGTTTTTTCTCCTCTGTTAAGATGTAGGAATTCCGAATAGCGCTGTCAATTTGACTGCAAACTCCCTAGACAATATTATGATACTCCATAAGTTTTTCCCACAAAGTGTGGGAGAACATGGATTCTAGTTAGTTTTGCTAGTTTGAGCGTAAACTATCGCAAAGGTTATCGCATGGCAGAGAGCATAGTTAAGTATCCCTGTAAAGGACTCAATCGTATTGATGAGTGCGCCAGACATGCCTTACAGCCTTAAAATTCATCTAGCTAATGGACACAACTGAGCCAAGAAATTATCCCTTCTTTCTTGAAATATACCTGAGTCTCATCCACTGTGGACAAGGGCCCTGTTTCATAAAACTCGTTCCAATAACTTTTACAAGCTTCTGAAATCATAGCATTTTGATTGGCTGAGACCTAATTAGTTATAGAATTCTAGCATTTGTTATAGATAAACAGTTTCTTAACAGGTCCCAGGTGACAAAGAAAGTCAAATACCATAAATCTATCTACCACTTATTTGGCCATTTAGCCACTCAAGGCTTTAAATGCCATGCATTCCTAGTGTAGAAACAGATGTCCTGTACATGAATGCAACCAAACAGATTTCCTTAAAATGTTACTTGTGAACAAAAAGACAGTGATAACTGGGTTATTGCTAGCTGTAAGGAAAAGGTATGGCATCGGTAATCTAAATACATATTATGTATGCTTTTAGCCTTTTCTATTCAAGAGGGGATTAAGGGTTTGTTTGACATCTTTGGAACTATACACTCCTATCAATATCCCTCTTACAGGATCATGTGACTTCGAGGTGGACACCTGTGACTGGACAAACACGCAGAATGCTGATGAGATCGACTGGCTAAGGCATAGCGGTTCTACAGGCGCTCAAGGCACTGGTCCAACGTTTGACCACACCACTGGCACCCTATCGGGCTGGTATATGTACATCGACTCCACCCTGGGCTCCTTTGGGACCAGGGCCAGACTGGAGTCTTCTAGCATCGATCCTCCAGAGGACTTTGCCTGCTTCAGTCTTTGGTACCATATGACGTGCAGTAGTGACAGCAAGAACACGCTCACGGTAAGTGACCAAAGAAACGATCATTATCTTTAATTTGTTTGTTTGTTTGTTTTACCTGACTGCTAAGAAAGCATGTCTATGCTTGTAAGTAAGCAACCAGGTGACCAACATCTTTAAGTCCTCTCCACGAACATGTTTACTGGATTCTCAAATCATAGAAGGCTAAAGGACAATTATACATGAGATTGGGTACTGAGGTTTAGTTTATTAATTCATTTATGAACAGGTTAGCCAATTCAATAAATGTTAGTCTTCCATGGGTCCTTGGGTGTAAAATCACAAGTACACATGAACAATCGTACAAGCAAATTAAACACAATACAGATAGTAAATGTATAAACAAATATATATACAGTTTAAATTCGCATAATACTGAAGAAATGTATGATTACAGTGCCTCTAAATTATGAAAATAATTTAGGAATGTACACAAATTAGTAAGTACAATTACCCTCATCCTCCCTTGCATAAAATTCATAGTGTTTTAGGTAAGTTATAACTTTGGTGAAAATATAATTTTTGTAAACTCTTCTCCTAACTTATTTCATTAAAAAACATTCAGGTTGCCTGGGAAACCTCTTATCAGACGAACATACTGTGGTCTTTCACTGGAGTAGCTGAAGACGAGTGGAACTACAGACAACTTACATTTGTTGTCAATGAGCAGTATAGGGTAAGTACGATATGGCCTCGGTGCTTTTATGATGACACCTTTGTCTGACCACACAGCTCTCAATGAACCAACATTTGCTGTCAATGAGCATTATAGGATAAGTACAATAGGGCCTTGTTTAAATATGACGCGGTAAAACTGCGGCGTTTTCTTTAAATGATGACGTAAAGTGTCACACGCTTCACATAATATGTCTGTGTCTGACCACACAGCTCTCAGTGAACTTACATTTGTTGTCAATGAGCAGTATAGGGTAAGTACGGTAGGGCCTCGTTCAAATATGACGCGGTTAAAAACCGCGTCGGTGTTTTTATGATGACGTAAAGTGTAATACGTTTCACATTTGTCTGTGTCTGACCACTCGATCAGCTCTCAATGAATGTACCAAAGATCTTTGTTGCCCGCAGTTGCCATTCATTTAGACGTAGAAAATCTCTTTTTTTGCGGCGGTTGACTGCTTCATATCCGAATGAGCCTTAAGTGTGTTTGAAGGCTTTACTTTTTCCAATCACACAACAAGTTGAATAATCATGAAGACTCGTTCACGATAAACCGCCTGTTTTTATTGTGTGTGCTAAAAGAAAGGCAAGTGAGGGTTAAAAAGTAGCTGCCTGCAACAACAGTTCTATACTCACTTATATTTGTGTTAAAAGATATACAAATAACCTATGTGAAGTGCGGTACAGTGCTGTAAACCGTTTACCGCGGCACCTGTGAACAAGGCTCTTAGCCCATCAGTAATCGGTGATCAGATATTGAACCTGTTCAATTTGCTTTGATGAGACAGTATTTCAGTTGTTTTCTTAAATGAATATGATAACTTCAGCCTTTTTTAGTGCAGTTCAATGTAACCTGAAATTGACATTAAGATATACCTGCGTTTACCCAGTGGCCACAAAACATTCTTGAAATAGAACCATTGTAAATCGAAGTCGAAAATTAACTCTGTTTTCCCTTATCTTGATATACATCATAGATGATGATAGAGGGCGTGCTAGCAGACACAGCTGCCTGTGATATTGCCATTGATGACCTGTACCTGTTTGACGGAGCTTGCAGTGCGGACACCACCCCTGCGCCGCCGTTCGCTTGTCTTACGGGCGGTACGGTAGTGGATGCGAGTAAAGTCTGTGACATGAGAATGGACTGCAGTGATGGGTCAGATGAGATGAATTGTGGTAAGTTTGATCTGCTCAATTAATAAAATAATGATATGCGTAATCGCTTAGAGATGGTATTTAGTACTAAGTGGTATATAAATCCAACTTATCGTCATTATTATGATTATTTCCTAGTTAAAAACATTGATTTAAGTTGAAATTCATTCTTTAAAGTGATGAACTATAATATATTTATTACTTTGGCCGGAATACTCCCCGAGGAGCGGAATGCGTGTACTATCATTTGCGGATTAGCAATTTAACCTAACGACCAAGGTAATAATAATTACAATGTAAAGCGCTTACAAACGTAGTATTATCGCTATAAAAATGTGACTATTGTGATTATTATTATTGTTTCTATTACTGGCTCTATAATTATCATTTTTATCATCATTATTATCATTATTATTATCATTATCATTACTTTTTTTCCTTATTATTATTATAATTTAGTGTACAGTGTAATTGGTGCATTATATTCCGACAATTACAGGTTAATTTCAACAATATATTTCTTTAATGCAGGCTCTTGCTCTTTTGAAGACGACCAATGCGGTTACACCACCGACCCCGCAGGCCTGTTGCCATGGATACGACAAGGAGGAGGAGCCTCCACCACTCCGCCTCCCAACCTCCTCCTACCCCCAGCAGACTATGACGTAGTGAATGGTACATACATGGTTGTAGATGGCACTGCCAACCCTGTCGCAGCCGGAGATTACGCCCGGCTGGTCAGTCCAATGATACAGGAGACGGGTACAAACTGTGTTCTCGTGTTCTGGTACTACCTTGCTGGTGCAGGTAACTATCTTTACTTTGACCGTTCCACATGAACCACACCGCCAAACCAAATGGTCATTCCGTGGATTGACCAATTGGTTTGGCCAGCCTAACCCGACTGGTCACTCCATTAATACAGGGGACTAGTTCAAACTGTGTTCTCGTGTTCTGGTACTGCCTTGGTGGTGCAGGTAACTATCTTTCTTTTGATCGTTCCATCTGAACCACAACACCAAACCAACTGGTCAGTTCGTGGATTGACCAATTGGTTTGGGCTAGCCTAACCCGACTGGTTACTCCATTAATACAGGGAACTAGATCAAGCTGTGTTCTCGTGTTCTGGTATTACCTTTGTGGTGCAGGTAACTATCTTTACTTTGACCGTTCCACATGAACCACACCGCCAAACCAAATGGTCATTCCGTGGATTGACCAATTGGTTTGGACCAGCTTAACCCAACTGGTCACTCCATTAATACAGGGCACTAGTTCAAGCTATGTTCTCGTGTTCTGGTATTACCTTGCTGGTGCAGGTAACTATATTTCTTTTGACCATTCCACTTGAATCACGCCGCTAAACCAGCTCCAAAATGGTTGAAGACATACAAATTTTGAGCCATGTGATTCAATTTTACCATGTAGTTCTTTTCACATTTGAAAGGATGTGAAATATTGATTTGTCCCGATTTATGTTATCTTAATAATATGGCATATCAAAGCTTACATCTAAATATTCAACAACGACGCTAATTAAGTCTACTAGTCCACCTTCCATTCTTGAGTAACGAGTAACACAAATAAAACATCAAATTTACAAGTTGTATGAACATTCGTTAGTTAACTGTAAACCATTGCTATTATGAATACTCAATTTAACCCGTCGACTACTGAATTCTTTCATTCCCGTAGGCGCAATACAAGGACCCCCCAGTTCCAGTAGACACTGGGTTAATTGTAATTACTATCTTTATATGTTTAGATGATATCATTGTGACGTACAAGACCTCACCAATTGAAGAGACCGTCATGTATCGAGCTGCTATACCAATGACGGGATCTTGGGAGCAAGGATTATTCCTCGTCGGACGAATAAGAATGCCATTCCAGGTACAGCTTTTGTCCTCTTTCGTTTGACTGTCCCTTTTGGCTTACTTCGAATCATCGGATCTTCGCGTCTGGTCGGGTGGTCGCATTACACAACCTTTCTTGAAACAAAATGCGTAGACTTTCTATAGGGTTTTCACAAAGTGTCAGGTAATTGGACCAGACCATTTGTAGACGACTGAGGTTTATTTCACAAACATTACCCCTCGACATTTCGTGAGTAAAAGGACATGTTTGAACAAAAGGTCGGGGAACGCGACGGCCCAACCCGACGAGATGACCTGATAATTCGGAGTAAGCCGTTTTTTGTTGTACAGTTGAGATTCATCAATATTATTTTTTTTCAGAAACATTAATGATAATAACGATAATAGTGGAGCCTTGAATTGCATTCATTTAGGGCAAAGCGCATGACCACTCCTACAGTACTCCTTTTTGTATTATCCCGGCTTCATGCAGCACTGCTGCCAATACAGCGCCCTAGCATTTTAAGGAATTAATTCCTGCTGGGTACCCATTTACCTCACCTGGGTGGAGTGTGGCAAATAAAGATTAATGTCTAGCCAAAAGCCAAAGTGGTGCAGCAGGGATTCAAACCCCGTTCTCAGTCCGGAGATTTATCCACAACACCCGTACATTATGAAGCGTCACAGTCTGATAACTTCCACCGTACGTTGACAAGGACACCCCTCAAGGATGTTTGACGATGGATATCTCCATGTCTATTCAGGAGAAACACCTCCTCTTTAACATTACACCTGTTACCCTCAGGCAATTGCCGCATGTCAAAGTTCATAGAAAGTGCTAACGTCATATATGCTCATCGTCCACGTTATTGGTTCCAAACAACAGAGCCTGCGCTTGAGGTTCACCGCGAAATCATTCAAGCAACGGACAGGAACAGGGCAATTTCAGTGTTTGGGGCGAGTGTGGTGATCACGACACCATAGTTTAGAACAAGCAAACTTTAATTGGCCAGTATGATTTCACACTTCGATACAGTCCTGTCCACTAAGCTACAATTAAAATATATCAAAAATAATATCGCTAGTGATATTCGTTTGTCTCGCAATGCATAGTCAACAAGGGATCTAAACGATCACAACGTTTCGTGCGCCGCTGCAACGATTCATCAGGTGATAAAATCTAATGTAAGCAAGTGTGTTTTATATCTCTAGCGGTATTATTTTTTAATACTACATCCGCAATGAGCAATATATTAAACATTAAAGGTACAATATCTTTTATTTTTCAGATGAATTTCCTTGGTGTGCGTGACCGGAATGCCGATGGGGGCGTCATAGCCGTCAGTGACATTCATATGTCTATCTGCATGTTCCCAGACATACAGACTTCATGCCAGGACGAGCAGTTTGCATGCTCTAACAGAGCTTGCATCAACATGCAGGGGGTCTGCGACTTTAGAGATGATTGTGGGGACTACTCGGACGAGTTGCAGTGTGGTAAGTTGAGCGATTTTTTTTGTTGAAAATTCTGTTTGATTGTGGCGAGTTTCAATATGGTAAGTCGAACAATGTTTAGAGTATGAAATGTTGTGGGTGCGTGTGGTGATTACTCAGATAAGCTTGAGTGTGGTTAGTTGAGGTTTCTATGTAAGATATTTTTGATAGTCTATTATGTGATAGAAATACGACCGCATACGAAATTTGTAGATCATTGATTGTTTGTTACCATTATTATTATTAATCTTGACGTAATTAAGTATTGTGAAACGCATCATTTATTCCCATGCTCACTGTCTCCCAGGAGTTTGGAATAGGGAAAGGGTCGACCTAAGTTTGGTAACCATAAAACATATATATATATTTATATTGTGTTACCATCATGTTGTATATATATTTAAATTTTGTTTTCTTCCTTTTATTTGAAAAGAAAAGGGGAACAAAATTGTATAAATTATTGCGAGTAATATAATTTATTCTCATCCCTGTATTATATTTCAGGTGAGACATGCAGTAGTATGTTAGTTTGTGTCACTCCTGGTTATGGTTATCTTCACTCTTACACTCAATTATCTATGTTATACTATAACTTCGAAATTTGTTATCCAATGTACAAACATTGAGAATGATCTGTTTGAATTTGAATTTATTCATGATTGCAGTTTCATTGTTGTGAATTAGGATTATTTCTACATTTTTCCCGTATTAACCGACAGACCCAGACGCATATCCAGGGCGATGTGACTTTGAGTCCAGCATGTGCTCCTACACGAACATCCCTGCTGACTACACGTGGGTGCGAACATCCGGGGCACTCACCCAGGGAGCGCCTTACGCTCCTACCCGTGACCACACGTCCAACGACAGAGGGGGCTATTACATGCTTGCTGATGCCATGGGAACGAGGCAGGGGGATGTTGCTCGGATAGCATCACCAGTGTTCCGTCCTACTGGAACTACATCTACCTGCATGGTCAGTACAAACTGCTCAAGCATTCTTTTATTTGCTGAAAAGTTATAGAGGATAATTGAAGTTTGAAATGAATTTATGTTTATTTCACTCATCATAAAAACATCATAACAAATATATAAAATACAAAAAATATCGTACAAGTTAAGGAGAAAAAAATCATAATATAATACAACAACAACATGTCATATGGATGTGGAGACAGCTAGAAAAGCCATAAACTTTATTGGAGCTACCAACGAAAAAGTAAAACAGTTGCTTAGAAAGGTTATTAATAACAAACCAAAAACTAATGCCTAAATAAAGGGGGAATGACAAAAACGAAAACAAAACCTGACCGTGTACAGAATCAATCTTTATTTATTGGATTATTTTATTTGATGCGTTAAATAAGAAATCAATGGGTCAGAGTTGTCTAAAGTGAAAAATGTATAGTGACGTGAAAAAAATACATGTACATAACGTCTGTTTGGAACCAGAAGGTCATTAACCCACATGATTTAACGCAGAGTTAACGACCTTCCGGCTCTGATTTAAAGATGACGTTGAGTTCTGGTCATGCGATTGCATTGTGAAAGAAAGGTGTGGAATCGACCAGAAAAGGTTGATCATCTAGCATATAAGAATTTGTGTGTATTGCAAGGTTCTGGAATATCAAAATGATAAGAAATTTGGCCAAGTCTTGGTAAAGTTACAAACACTGTACACAGAAAGATGTATATGGGACTACAGGAACACGTGGCATAAAAATCCTACCCCGGAGTTTTATGATGTTACATGATATATTTAGAATATGAAGGCATTTGAAGAGCCATGCTTTTCAGGGAACATGTCTTATCTGATGTACTTGCATAATAAGAATGATAACGCTCACAAATTATTTTTCACCTCTTCCCAGAACTCAACCTTCTCTTTAACACATGATATGAGTGTATAATGCTGTCTGTGTAATTTGCAGATTCGCATGGCAATCTTTGCACATGGACCCGATGCAGGCATACTGACCATATACACCAGGACCTCCATAGGTGGCCCACTCACAATCCTCAGGAGCTTTACTAACTTTGACGGGGACAGCTTTGGGTGGTACTTTGGTGATTACATAACTGTTCAGGACGCCTACCAGGTACAGAGATGCCAAGTTGCCAACTGTTCTGTTTTTGCCGTATTTGTTCCGTTATTTTGCTATGTATACGGCAGTACTTTTTTGTATGTTTTTGTATGTTTATCTTTTTATTTTTTAAAATGACATTTGTCTTAATATCCGATCATGGGCTTTGTTTCGTATGTGTATTATGCAATTTGTCTTCAATTGATGCCCCAAACTGCGCATGTCGCTATCTGATCCGGGTATCTGATCAAAAATACTCTTTTTTCCTCTAAGAATACCTTTTTTGTTGTTGAAGGGTGGTATCTCTGCAGATAGGAACCCAGGGAACCATTTGCCAGAGGAGAGGCAAAGAGAACAACAAAAGATTTTAAAGGAACTTTATCTGTGGTAAATTTTGTGTATACCTACGATACATTTCTAAAGCCTATGGGTAATAAAGAACTCATCAGTCAGCTGGTCCATGTAAAGTGCCAAAATTAGGAAGGTGACGAAAAATTACCATTTTCTTGATACCAACTCTAGGTGATCATTGAGGCAGCTACAGGCAGTGGACCTGACGGAGCAATCGCCATTGACGACATCAGTTTCTCAAACTGTGACCTTTCAGATGATCCTCTTCCTGTGGGTACCACAGATCCTCCACCTACCACTCTGGCCCCCTGTCCTGTAGCTTCTGATTACCAATGCGGTGATGGACAGTGCATACCACAGGATCAGGTCTGTGACTTCATCACACAATGCGTCAGCGGAAGGGACGAACGAAACTGCGGTATGATAATATTATAATATTCCGCTTTCATATCGCTTAAATACACCAACGCTGTCTCTAAGAGCTTAACAGATATATTACTACCCCCGGTCATCGGATTCAGACTTGCCCGCGCACAATGTATGCACATTCTTCCCTCCCTGGGGAGCATTCCAGCCAGGCGTTATTTTACAAATGCCTACCATGCTGATCATAATACATTAACTTTGGCATCCTACCATGTACCTATTTAATACCTGGGTGGAGAGTGGCAAATGTCGTCTTGCCAAAGGACGTATAGTGTCGGGCTTGGATTTGAACCCTATATATACCTAGTGATCTGCAAATGGGTTACTTATACACTAGTCCACAACCAAGGGTCTCTCTAAGGCTTCTATGTTGATTTTGGGGAAGGATAGTAATCTCTCAATACCTTCACAAACATCTCAATCAATTATAAAAATGTGTATCGCTGCAATTAATTGTATGTTATCATCCCGTTTATCGATCTGTAACATGTTCTTTATGGTAAGTTGCCTATTGTAAAAACTATTGTAAATTAGGATTAAATGAAGGAGGCATGGGCAGCGTTTTACGAAACTTTGTTTCTTTCTTTAACAGGTGCTTGTGAGTTTGATGACAAAGGAATGTGTGGGTCTCAAGTGTTAGGATGGACGCCTACAGAAGCGGTTTCTGATACCGCGAATCTCCCTACAGACCACAACAACAACCCATCAGGTACAACATCAATAGAATTCTTTTATTAGAGGTGGTCTTTGAGAGGTCTTGCAATGTATCGCAGTTCACCCATGTCAGAGACATGACAGATATTTCCATTTAAAGTGACTTGGTAACATTGTCGAAGGTTGATGAAAAAAAAATCGTAATTTGTGTATGAAATGTTCTAACCCTCTAACATGCAAACAGATATTTATGATTTTCTTCGAAGTCATCACTGTGCGACTTCCACTTACAGTAAATTCTCCTAACCATTTTTGAATTTTCCCAATCGTTTTTTCATGAAAACACTTAAATGGCTGGAATGGTATATAAAGTCCATTCATTGCTTTGTGACGATTTACGTTCACCTAAAATGTAATTAAATTGTAATAATATAGTTGGGAGAACTAATGAATCGATTAGATCAGTTTCCACCAATTTTCATCATTAATAATGGTCTGTTTTCATTCAAACTTTGAGATTATCTTTATAATTGTTTTTCTAGCATTGAATTCACTACCTTAGCACAATTTTCTCTCATCTGAACAATATTACCAAGTGCCTTTAATGTGTTTTGGGGCTAAATTGATCACATTATGCCTTGAATTGGCAACAAAAATATTTTTCTTTTACTGCTACTTAGTTGAAATAAAATGTATTAAATCTATGGGAATGAGATAATCCAGTACTCAACAGGTTAATAAACATATTAAAAATCAGGTTTGCCTTGTATTGCAAGTATAACCATGCATGCACCTATAAGTATAGTCAAACCTTTCTATAAAGGCCACCTGACTATAGTGGCCATGCAAATTGTCTCCCACGAGAAAGAAATATGTGTTGTTCAACTTTTACATTAGAAAGGCCACCTGTCTTCAGTGGCCACTTCTGAAGTTTCCCCTAAGTGACCTTAATAGACAGGTTGGACTTTACTTTGAAACATAGAATTCTGCCATTACTAAATATCTAGATGAAAGTAATTATTTGCATAACATTCATGAAGAGTGTTTCACAAAGGCTAAGATCAAATTTAAGTTGGACTTAACTATGGCAGGCTGTTTATGCAACTGTAACTGTTTGCTCTCACCATTTACAGGCATTGGTCTCTGCAAGTGACGTACAAACCATGGTTGCAAATTTACATAATTTACATATTTTGATAATGCAATTATTGAAAGAAAATATTATCTAAAGATCATAATCGAGAGACCAATGATGAGAGCAACCAGTGGCATGTATGGTCTGCCATATTTAAGTCTAATTTACTTTGATCTTAGTCTTTGTATAACATCCCCTGGTCTCATTCTTTTCTACCTCAGTGCCCGGGTTCTATCTGGAAGGTTACTTGGGGATTAATATCCTCACCACCCCTCCTGTGGGACCAACTGGTCCTCTCTGTCAGGTCCAGTTCTATTACGTAATGAGTAGCGGGTCCAGCGATCTAGAACTGCGTGTCCAAGTGACGAACGGCCAACAGCTCTTTGTGGTGAAAGGAAGCGAGACACCAGGAACATGGGAGCTTGGAGTGGCCTTCGTAGGGATGTTCGAGGAAAAGATTCAGGTAGACCTACCAATAAGTTGTTCAATCGACATGTGGCATTTGTGCCAGTACTTTCAGATTATGACGCACTTATTATGCCATCTATTGAGTTACAATTTTTGTGAATGAGATATTGCTGCAAAGGAAATTAAGATTCCCAAAGGTTAGACGAAATGCATTGTTATTGTCAATAATGAATTCTGCATTTGTTTGGAGGCTGGATTGTGTTTTGATGGAATAACAATGCATTTTGCACCATTTCACGTTTGATTTGGCTCCATATCCAGGTTTACTGCACAGTCCATGATAACATAATCGTTATAAATGGGGCATCACTGTATAGGGGGATAAAAAGGCTTTACAATGATACCAAAGTCATGTATAATAATATAATAAAAATAATACTCAGTTTTTAGATAGCGCTTATTACAATCACTAAGCGCTTCCTAACTTTGAGATTATAACCCCGGCTTTAGCTGTGCTGACATTACGGCGCTCTAGCATTTCAAAGAATTAATTCCTGCCATGTACCCATTTACATCACCTGGGTTGAGTGTGGCAAATGTAGATCAATGTCTTGCCATCGGACATCAGTGCCGCGATGGGTCTCGAACCGCGGACCTTGTGATCGACAGTCCGGCGACTTAACCACTCGACTACATCACCTCTAGTAGCAAAAGAAATATCAATGCTCCAATCCTGAATTGCAGAATATTTGTTAAGGAGTGTATCCTTGTTACTTGCAGCTAACTATTGACCACACCTACTTGGACATTGATAACATTCCTGCCTACACCATAGCCTTGGATGGCATTAGTTACCTCAATTGTCTTGGTGACTCCTCAGTTTCTCCAGGTATACGTCATTTAAATTTCATTTCATTTCAATTATTTCATTTATTTCATTCTGCATAAAAAACATAAACATACAAACATGACACATTTCGTATACAGATAAGAGATCGATTACAAGAAAAAAAAAAAAGGGAAGGAGCAAACACAACTTTATGGGAATATGGGGTTAACAAAAAGGGCAATTAGCCTTATGAACCCCAACCCATTAAAAAGTTTACACTGTATTGATTGGGAAAAAAAAGGAAAAGAAAAGCAGAGAAAACCTGAACATCAATACAAAAGAAAAAATAGGGGGAGGAGAAGGGAAGGGGAGGGGAAATACATTACAAAGTGTATTTACTATAAAACGTAACATCGTTTAATTTGAGATTGAATACAATGATAAAAGATGGGATTCATACAATGTATTGTCCATTCAGAAATTGTGTGTTTCATCATCATCATCATTCGATAAAGTCACTATTTTCTCTCTAACGAAGGGTTACTGACTTTCGTGCCATGATGATAGTCGATCCCTGGCCCTCCTTTACTTCTTCTTGTCTCAAGCCTTCTCATTATTCCGACTAACCTTATGGCGTTCTTTCTTGAACATATCTTCCCATGGACTCTTCGGTCTTCCTTTCCCTTTTATGCTATCCACATTCCATGTTCTGTCCACAGGTTCATCATCTTCCCTTCTTAACATTTGGCACATCCGTTTCAATCCACTTCTCATTACCACTTCCACCACAAATACATGTCGTCTTGATATCAAATTTTATTGAACTTATTTTCCATTCAGAAATTTGGGTTACACTCATATATATTTTACAAATGAATTTACCAATTAAAATAATCATAAGTAGTAACAATATCGATCAACAAATAAAGATGAAAATAGAATCATATAATTAAGCGGGTAAGATACAGTTTGTCAATAATCTGTGTCCAACTTGAAGCCCGTATTGCATTTTGGCTACTTCAGAGCTTAATTTATCCTAATCTGTATTTTCATTTTCTGTATATCGAGGGGTCAGTGACACAAAGACGTTACTCCATTTGGAGAAAAAGTGGTTTATGTGTCACTGAGCACTTGGGCCTTAAGGAGTTAAGTCTATGTTTCACTAGCCATTGACTTCAATGGGATTTTGGGTGGAGTTAAGTCTTTGTGTTTCCTGGAATGCCCACATTTGTATGAACATTCATATATCAAATACTAATTTTGGCAAAAATGAAGTTACGCCTTTGTGTCACTGAACCCTGGTTATATTGTTCCAGATGAAACTGTCAAAGGAATAAAATAATTCGTTGTTACCACTCATTCAGATATAAGTTGTACGTTTGAAGATGGTCTCTGCGGATACATCCAAGGCTTGAGTCCAGATGAGGACGACTTTGATTGGATAAGAACAAAAGGAGAAACGTCATCAGACTCGACTGGACCTAGATTCGATCATACCACAGGGTCAGGTACGTGAATAATAATCTGTATCTGTTTTTAATTATTTCGCGTCGCCTGCACCACGGAGGCGAAAAGCAATTCGAATCACTGTATCCCTATAGGGTCTCTCCTACAGATATACCTGATTTGGCGTTTAACAAAAATACAAAAGAAAGACGCTTGTGTAATGCACTAATAGTCTACTAGATAATGAAGACATCTTTATTGTCCAAATTTTTGAAAAAGAAATCGTTCTTTCGTCAGGGAAGATGAAATTGTCCATACATATTGGTTCATGTCCACTTAATATTGGTGTTTTAGGAACACAAACAGACAATTGTTGAATGCATTATTGTAACGTTTTTCGAAACAAATCTCGTTTCTTCAGCAGGGAGGTTACCCCAAAATTGTCTTTGTTTGTAAATTAGCCGTGGTTGTTTGCTTCTCTGTTACATGACTGCAGGCTACTACATGTACATCGAGGCTGACGGACCAGAAGATGGAAAGAAAGCCATTCTCAAATCCCACCCACAGCGAGCAACCAGCGGAGAGGGCGTCTGTCTTACCTGGTATTATCATATGTACGGGCCTGACGTTGACAAGTTCAATGTTTACCTTCAGCAAGATGATCAGAACATGCCGATCTTTAAGCGCCAAGGAACACAAGGAAACCAGTGGATGTATGAACAATGGACCGTTAGCTCGACAACCTCCTGGGCGGTTAGTATAAATCAGTATCATTAAAGCCCCACTGCACTACTTATAGCTTTCTGCGCCCTCTATATAGGAAACAATGCCTAATCGGTGCCTGTTGGTCCCCATGGTCCCCCTTTTCTTATGTTTATTGGGAGCTGATTTGATGAGATAACCACCTGCCAGTGACCTTGCAGGGAGGTCTTATCCCCTCTGGCAAAACTTGCAGAGACGAGCTTTAAAAGAAAAATAATATTTGATAGTTTTCCTGTACACCACGCAAGTTACTCAAGGGCTTCTTTTTACTAGTAACATTCCACACATGGGTAGAGAGTGGCAAATGCAGAGTAATGTCTTGCCAAATGATATTTGGCACTCAAGCCTAGACTTTAGCATCTCTAGGTGTTTGATCCTTGTGTCTACGACACCTCTGTTAGTAATATCACTTTTTTTGGTGCAAGCAAGATATTTATATATCTGTATGTATGCAAGAAATCTGTCGCGTCTGATGTCAGTGAAACGTGGTAACGCACAAAATACCCACAAAATCATCTCTCAGATCTTCAATTTAGAGGCTCTCATTACTTTAACCTTTCTCTTTCGACGACATTCAGGTTGTCTTTGAAGCCTACAAGGGACTAGGAAACGCAGGCGACATTGCTATTGATGACGTCATCGTAACTGATGGGGCTTGTTCCTTACAACGTAAGTCATCAAGGCAAAGATTCAAATATCAGACCATTTTATGTCGGTAAATCAGTTGAATTTTAAAGCACTTTGGGTAAATTCATATCTCTGTAAACACCTCCCATATCATGATAATGCAAATGCATCTTGGATAGTTCTTATATTCATCATGCTACACGAAGCTGGTCAAGGCAATCCAAAATGTCCTCACCTTTAACAATGCAAACAGTTTCAGTGCTTGCAGCATTCAAGGAATCCCTCATTATCAGGTGATTTTTGCTCTCGAGGTATGGAAAACATCCAACCGTCATATCATCACGAACATGTTCAATTGTATCTAGTTTTAAGGAAACAGAGTTATACCATGGACCTCCTAGTAGGTCCATAATTATACATTTTGCTCATGTCTTGCTAAAGGAAACTTTTCTAACCTTTGACCTTTTCTAGGAACATGTGATTTTGAGGTGGGTTTCTGTTCCTGGACTCAGGACTCCATGGATGATTTTGATTGGACGATCGGTAACAACGGATCCATGTTAGAAGGAACAGGACCTCCGTCAGACCACACCATGGGAACCGATCTAGGTAGGATTTATGATCGGACATTAATCATGAGTACTATAACATTTCACTATTATACAGTAGGCTTGCGGGTGCACCATTCGAGAGAGGGGGAGGATTGAGAGTCCTGAGGGTGTGTAATCCTGACAAGGACTGTTGGTGACTTCAAACAGTCTTTTTCAAGACTACACCAACAGTCCTCACATGGTGCACCCGCAAGCCTACTGTATATCTACATCCCCATGCAAGCCGATACTTACAAGCAGCATTTCACTATTACTATAGCATAATCGCTATTACATACGACTTGGGTTTATCAGTCTCAGGGTGACTGACAGATCATGACCCCAACAATATTATACCATACATGGAAATAAGTAGCAGGGCATACACCTCATGAAGGGAACATCAAGTTCATGTGGATCTATGATATTGCCAGTCAGTCTTGTTCTGGGTCTCCATCTGATCCTTTGCTCTTACCCTGGACTATCCTCTTTTCTCCCCCCCCCAAAAAAAAAAAATATCAAAGAAATAAGATTGAATTACCACAACAAGAATATGTGAAGCAATGTCAAGCTTTTGTTAATGATATTCGTTCAATCTACTGACAAGAGGTATGTATGCAGTGACCTGCTGATAATACGATCAAGTTGAATCTGTCAAGACCTATATTGTGATATATATATATTGCTGTTCATTTTATCAATTACATATTATGATAAGGATTGAGATTTGTTCAACTTTTTACAATGCTCAGTATTATGGATCTGGAAAAGTTTACTACGTGAAATATGCCTAATTTATGTAATCATTTACAAATGGATACTTTATTTCCCTCCAAAATGCACATATCCAGCAGATCCTTTATGTAAAGAAAAGGAAGTGCTCCTAAAGCATCCTGAAAAGCAGAACATGCAGCGTTTTACATGTTTGAGTTTGAGCTTGAGTTTTATTTTAAAAAATAAAAATAAGAAGTAAAACATAACATATCAAGCATGAATACATAACATGTAACAATATAACACAAGATAAATAACATCACACATTAATAATATACACATTGTTTTACAAAGTATGTTATAAACAAAAGAAACTAAAGATTATGTGTACACTTTTGATGTTAAAGGGGTACAAGAAGTTAGCACAAATGCTAGTCGAGTCTGGTTTCCTCTAATATTGTAGTGATTTCTAGGAGAGAACTGAACATATAAAAGATTGCAAGACAAATAAAAACTGATTTCCTAGCAAAGTTGCTTAGCCTATGTGGTGGAAAGGAGACCGCATTCCATTCATAACTCAAACGAGTTTGTTCATCACTCCATGCTTTTCCAGGGATGTTTGCCTATGTGAACACAGCCAAGCCTCCCAGAGCATACGGGGAGGTGGCCCAGCTCTACAGCCCTGTCTATCCTGCAGCAGTCAGTGAGTGCCTCACGTTCTGGTTCCATCTCTATGGAGGTGCCATAGGAGAGCTAGAGGTTCACATCTATGACACCGTGTCTAAAGCATCAACATCTATCTGGAAGGAAACAAGTAAGTTGCAAATTGTTGAAAAATTGCAATCTTTCGCAACCGGCGACGCGGCCTTCTACAACGCTAATCTTTGTGGGGGTCGCACTCAAAGCGAAAATTTCCGCATAGCGTCCAAAACCTATGATGGTATTCAGCCGTATTAGCATGAGGAGTCGAGCTAGTACGGGGTGGCGAGCTCATTTAAATACCCGTAGTCAGCACTTGCTTCCCCATGCGAAAAACAAAAAATCGCTAGTATCAGTTATGGGGGTGTTTCACAATTAAAAACTAAGATCGACTTTAAGTTGGACTTAACTATCGCGGGACGTTCATGCCACTATTTAATCTCACCATTATGATCGTTAGATAATATTTTTTTCTTCAATAATGAACTATCAAAAATGTAAATTCTGTAGATTTGTGACCATGATTTTTAAATCCCTTGAGAGACCCATGCAAGTAAATGGTGAGTAAAAAGTGGCATGGACAGCCTACAATAGTTAAGTCCAACTTAAAGTCGATATTAGTCTTTGTGAAACACCCCCTGGAATAGAATGTTCGTTATGTTTAAACAAAAACGTATAATTAATGTTTTGATATCAGTATAGTTAATGTTGTGATTTAAGTATAATTTACTTTTTTTCTTCTATGTAATCAATAAGATTTTGTGCTTTTTATGTAAGTATTATTCAATTAATAAATGATGGAGAAAACAATTTATGAATTTATTTGCAAACCGCATATATTTGTATATATGGTACCATTCAAGCAATGTTCGTTTACATACAGATAACAACTAAATTATTTATACCCTCAGCAAGTTTTGTAGTTTGTTTGAAGTATTTGAAAAATTTAATTTATCTCGATTTATGTTCTTGAGAATGTGAAATATTAAAGATTACATCTAAGAGTATTCAACAAAGGCCCCAATTCAACTATATGCTTCTATAAATTAATACTACTACTACCACCTTATCCTCTTTCTATCTCGCAGGTCATAGTGAGATGGAGTGGCATTATGGGCGTGCCTCTCTCGCTCCTGCTCACCCATACCAGCTGGTCATCAAGGCTACCTTACATGATGGTGTCAATGGAGACATAGCTATTGATGACCTCACTGTTCTTGATGAATCTTGTTCCAGGCCAGGTATTAAAACCCCACTGCACTACTTAAAGCTACTTGCACCCTCTATGTATAGCAAACAATGCTTAATCGGTGCCTGTTGGTACCCATGATCTCCTTTTTCTTTTGTTAATTAAGAGCTGTTTTGATGAGATAACCACCTGTTAGTGACCTACCTTGTAGGGAGGTCTATTCCTCCCTGGCCAAACTAGTGCAGCCTGGCTTTAAAGCTGGGGATTATAGCCCTTGATAGACATTCTGCCTTAGCTAGTCCCTCCACATATACTTAATTATCATCGTATGTATTGTTCTTTCCTGCATGTATATATTTCAATTGTAATATTTATATTTTGACTGCAGTGTTTTGCACATTTCAATGTATTCCATGAGTTTTGTGTAAATAGATTAATTAAATTAAATTGAATTGCATTTAAGACTATTAACACTTTGGTTGTTTTCTTCACCTCACTGCACAGTTTGCTCGGTTACCACACGTGAAATTTTGCACAAAACAATCAACAAAACGATTGCTTTTTGCGACACAATGATTTTGGATTATTACCCATTTCTAGTCTTGACTATCTAGTTGGCCTCTTTGAGGACACCAACCTGTGTGCCATCCACACCAAGAGGGTTACCATCATGCCCAACTATCTAGTTGGCCTCTTTGAGGACACCAACCTGTGTGCCCAAAGAGTTAACTCTGGGCAAAGAGTTAATGACAGTCCTTTTAACCCTATTTAGCCCGGGGGGGGGGGGGGGGCTTGAGAAGCCCCCCCCCTCGACATTTTTCGCGATAATTTTTTAACGCAAGATATTCTTGCACTGAAATTTTGTGACTTTTTTCTTTCGAGTCTTGCGCAACTTTTGAAAGAAATTTTTCGAAAATCGGACCTACCATTACAAAGTCACGTGTCCTTTTGTCTTCGCATGTCAGCCCGAAAATCGCTCATTTTTGTGATTTGTGTACAAAACATATGGAAATCTCATTTTTCAAATAAAGAGGTAAAACATTGGTTATTTGGTCTTGTTTAGATTTTAGGTGTTTATTTTGGGGTCAAAATAGTTGAATTATAGTTGGAAATGAAATAAAACAACAAAAACAATAAAATACATAAGTTAAAAAAACAAAGAAATACATAAGAAATTATCAAAACAATAGATAACATAAGGAATAACCCTGGTTTTTCAAATTTTTGTGCTGTATTATTATTCCAAATGGTCTAACAAATATATGTAGTGAGAAAGAATGCTTAAATATGAATAATGTCTGATTTATGGGCAAAAATGTGAATTTAATGACCTTATTTGCATAAATTACCATAAATATGCAAATGAGTGAATTTTTCAAAAAAATTGAAATTACCATAGTATTCTATACACTTCACTTGACATGTATGCAAATTTTCGCGGCGATCGGGCGTTTCACGGCCGAGATCATAGGGGGGGGGGGGCCTGAGAAGCCCCCCCCCCCCCCCCCCCCCCCCCGGGCTATGCAGTTTCAAAATAGCCCGGGCTAAATAGGGTTAAATCTGGTATAGATTAATATATCTGGCACTTGTATGATGCGAACGCTAATGTGGTTGGATTTGCATGTGTGGGTTTGAAAGATGGCGCCTGGCTAGAATATTCCCCTGGGAGTTGATAGTGTGCACTATTATGTGCTGATTAGCAGTTAAATCCAATGAGGTAATAACAACTGCCATGTAAAGCACTTAGAAGCACAGTATCAAGCGCTATACAAATGTGACTATAATGAATATTATCGTTATTTGTATGATATCTCTAGACATTTTGTCATCTTTGTTGTTAATTGTTTAAAGCCCCTTTGCACTACTTATAGCTACTTGCGCCCTCAATATAGCAAACAAAGCCTAATCGGTGACCATTGGTCCCCCACAGTCCCCTTTTTCTAATGTTAATTGAGAGCTGATTTGATGAGATACCTGTCGGTGACCTTGCAGGAATGTTTGCTTGATTTGTTTAGTAAACTGACAATTATGTGACTTTTTCAGGTTTTTGTGACTTTGAGAAAGGGAGGTGCGGGTGGAGCGATGAGAAACAGACGGACACAAGGGATTGGTTACGCAATAACGGCGCAACTCCCTCCCCATTCACAGGCCCATCCTTTGACCATACAACAAGAACAGCACAAGGTGAGTGCAATAAGGACATTAGTGTATAATAATTAATGAAGTTATGTTTATGATTCAACCAAATGAGAGATCTAATATGCATTCTTTCTTTTTCACACGACTGGCTTTCAAATTTTCTGATGTACAAACTTTCTTTATTAACCCAATTGATTTCTTTGTTTGTCCGTAGGGATGTACATGTACTTTGAAGCAGATGACACTCTTGATAAGAGTATGGCTGATCTAGTGAGTGAATACCTTCCCAGTTTTAAAGGATCTTTGATAACCCAGTTGATTTCTTTGTTTGTCCGTAGGGATGTACATGTACTTTGAAGCAGATGACACTCTTGATAAGAGTATGGCTGATCTAGTGAGTGAATACCTTCCCAGTTTTAAAGGATCTTTGATAACCCAGTTGATTTCTTTGTTTGTCCGTAGGGATGTACATGTACTTTGAAGCAGATGACACTCTTGATAAGAGTATGGCTGACCTTGTGAGTGAATACCTCCCCAGTACTCAAGGATCCTGCATGACGTTTTGGTATCATATGTACGGTGATGGTAAGTAAAAATACCTTTTCGTAATGGCTGTGGAATATTGAAAGTGATAATAAGTAAATTATTAGTACACTACTACCACTACTGTCACCACTACTGTTGGTATTTACAAGCTCAGGTGCTCAATGCGCTTGCTCCACATTATTATACATTTATTAGTTAAACTCTACAGGTGCACTATACTACCCATGGTACATGCATTACATGTATAATTCAAAACAATATTTAATGGCATGACGCAAACATCCCATTAGACTAATAGTGTGGTTCCGAATGTCACTGAAACAGCTCCCTTAGGATTTTTTTGCCAAAGTTGATTTTTTTTGTTTGCATTTTTGGATTCATTGGGGTTCATTATCAGAAATTGATGGGGTTCAAATTTTCCCGAAGACACCAAATTTCCCTATTGCGCGTATGCCATTTTGGCGCCCAATATGGACCCCCAGGAAATTTGAACCCCATCATTTTTGGCCAATTGGGAACCTTTTGAAGCCAAAACAGCAAACAAAATCAACTTTGACAAAAAAATCCTATGGGATAACATACCATACCTCACTAAGAACATTTACAGGGTTGTTCTTAGTCTTACGGGATTACCTGCTAATCCCCTTAATCCTATTATAGCCCCTATTCAGGATCTGACAGTTATATTCTTCTTCCAAAATAAGTATAAATACTACATTTATTCCTATCATTTCATTTTGAAGATATTGGGAGCCTGGAGGTATTTACCATGGGGTCAGATGGGGGACACCTAGGTCCTGCCTTCAGTAAGACCGGTGCACAGGGTGATGTATGGATCCAGGGCAGTGCAGATATTGTCTACATTGGCGAATTTAAGGTAAGTCTCTGACAATTGAGGGGCAGATAAAAGAGAGGGGAACATCGATATGCCTTGATTTTTTGTGTGGTGTGTATGGAGTTTGTGTATGGGTGTGCTTTTGGAGTTGAGGGTGATGTAGGTTTTTAGGGCAGTGCTGACTTTGAATTTGCTAAGTCAGGGTAAGTTTACCACTTACCATCAATAATATTGTAGTTTAATCGGTTGTAGATTTGCCAGATTCTCAGTCACTAAGCGAGACAGACAGAAAGACATAGAGAGCGTGTGTGTTTTGCTGGGTGGTTTTGATGAGAAGGAACCCATTTAGGGTTAAACAGTTTATTTTATTATTGCAATTTATGTTTAATCAAAAATATCAATGTACAATGTATCCAGTTTTGTTAAGAAGGATTGTACTTGATTTGAGAGAAAATAATAAAAATGTCTAAAAGATGTCTGTGGTTTTGGGCAGCATAAGCATAGCTAATGTCAACTTAATCCCAGCTAAGAGTTTGGAATATATTTTCCTTCTATTTTCTAATTTTTAAAGCAATTGTGAAAGAAGCTGGCTTGCATGCATATAATAATAATAATAATAATAACATAGAGTATTTGTAATGCGCCAACTTCACATGACTAAAATGTTTGAGGCCAAATGGAGAAGAAAAACTACAAGTACACAAAAATACACCCCAAAAATGAACATCAACAACGTGAAAGTAAATCTACTGGAAAGCCCCTTTGAGCAAACAATGGAAATGTACAAGTGTTGTATACATAAGTTCTGTTCACTGATAATTCTAAATGGTAATAGCATATTTTTTGTTAATAACACCAGATTGTTTTTGAGGCTTCTGGGACCAAGAGTGGAACGGGTGATATCGCTATCGATGACATTGATGTCTTCACAAGATCCTGCAGTGATGGAGGCAATCCTACATCCTTGCCTGTCATTCGTAAGAGTTATCAAAAGGCCTGTCATCACCAGCTTGAGATTGCCAAATATTCCGCCATTGGAACTATCCTGATCGCAAAATATCCAGATTTGTTTGCGTCTCCATCAGCTCGAAGTTGCTATTAGCGGGAATTTTGGTCGATAATCATCCCGCTATTTGGCAAAATATCCCGGTGCGACTTCACCAGCAGGAAGACCTGGACTTTGCGCGAACGCTGAGCAAAATATCTTGAGTTTCAAGTTTCAAGTCAAGTCTCGAGCTGATAAAGACGCGATTTGTAACTTCGGGTTTATTTCCCAAATCAGAAATAGCGGGCTATTTTGCAATCTTGAGCTGATGAAAACAGACCTATTATAACTTATTAACTTGTGGATCGTAAGTTTCCATGCGCACAAGGCCATATTTCGCTGACACCAGACGTGGTGGAAAAACCATTAACGTGTGTACAAGTCTGCACACAGCGAACCCTCGGGAAAATATAACTCCCTTCAGCTGTCAAAAATAAGTTATATTACACCCTCTACCAGTCAATATCTGAATATATACAATTTGGTTTTATTGTTTCAGGTGTAAAACATCTTCAAAGGAAAAATTTAAACACATCAAGTTCCTGTTTATTCTAAGAAAGAAAATGTTTAGCCATTTTAATCTCAAACACAGAATGAAAAACGTAATTATTTGGGTTTAAGTAATATAGCCCACAGTACAGAAATTTTTAATCATAGAATGTCACAAACTTTCGGGGGGGGGGGGTATTTTCTGCAGTATATGGCGTCAGTGCTGCTCTTGAAAGAGTTTCCACTTTGGGCTGGAACTGGTTTGAATGACAAGAAAGCTTAATTTTTAGTGTTTTTTCTGTTGTGTTTACTATAAACAATACCTAACCCTCAAAATGCAATAGCTGAAATCACATCATACATCATCTCTTTCCATTTGAGTTCTTAAAATCTTTCTTTTATCTTTCCTCAGCAATGGACTGTACATTTGAATCCAGCATGTGTTCCTACACCCAACTGACCAGTGACCAGTTCGACTGGACAAGGACCTTCTGGTTCACCAACACCGAAACTACAGGCCCGAAATTTGACCACACCCTGGGCACTAGCTACGGTTGGTACGTCTATACTGATGCAACTAGCCGTCAACCTGGAGACAAGGCCCAACTTGCCAGCCCCGCCCAGAATCCTACTGGTACTGGATCAAAGTGCCTGGTGTTTTGGTATCACATGTTTGGAGCTCATGTTAACAGGTTGAATGTGTACCTCAGGGTCTCCCAACCCCAGATGACGCTGGACAACATCATCTTCACCAAGTATGGCACCCAAGGAAACCAGTGGATCAAAGCAGAGAAGGAGATCACTTCAGATGATGTCTGGGAGGTAAACTTTCCTCATTTTCCTGATATTTAATAGTATTAATAATAACGATATTTATAAAGCGTAACATACCCATCTCTAGAGATGCTCAAGGCGCATACAAATAATTTAAATTTAGATCAGGAATTCAACACACTTAAGATTAGAGATATATTAAATGTTAACTTACATGTAAGTTCATCATGGCATCTTAATATAATTTTATAGATCAAAAAACTTCTTAGGCTAATTTGCATATGCTGAGGGCTTACTGCTAAATTATTAAATAAATATTGAAGATTAACTCCTTGACTGCTGGAATCTCTTGTGGGCTTATTAACTCATTATTGATGGGAACCCTGTATGGGAATGAGAAAATTCAGTATTTAACGAGTTAAGATGGAGGTGTCATATGTCAGCAAGTGGATTAAACACTTGCCTGGAGATGCAATGTTTTGTTCTGTTTGATCCCTGTCATGGCACTTATGTCCTTACGTAAGGCATTTTTTGGGGGGCAATCTTAAAATGCTCAACACTGACAAAGTTCCGATTTTCTGTTTGGTCATCTGCAATGCCTAAGGAAACAGAATCCATTAAAAAAACTTATTTCAACAAAACGAGGTATAGCTCAGTGGCTGCCGGACTAGTAATAGTAATTACATTATAAAGGGCTTTAAGGTGTGAATATTGTTAATAAAGGGACTAGTCAGTTCCTGTAGGTAATGGAGTAAACCTGTCTTCTGCTTCTTTTGTTTGCAGATTATCTATGAAGGTGTGGTAGGACAGAGTGATTCTGGTGATATAGCCTTAGACGACCTATCCCTCTATGATGGTGCCTGTCCGACAGAAGGTTAGTTAATGTTCTCTTCATCTTGAAATCTCATACATGGGACTATAGTAAACATGGAGGAACAGACGATTAAACATCCTTTATCCCAAAAGACCTAGAGGGTTTCAACGCCTAGGCCAGATCCTACTTCCTCCACTGGACCAGGCTTGTGTAGTGACTCGGAAGGAAGAAGAAGAATCTTAAAATATCTCTCTTTTAGGTAGCTTCGGGAAAAACAGACGTGCCTGGAATGCATAATGAATAATTGTTTAAAATCTTAATTTTATCACATAGAATTTGAACCCCATCTTTAGCTTTAAGGAGCTGGTACCTAAACTTTCATTGAGGTGTGTCAAATAAGAACTTTTAATTAACAAAAAGCACTTATAAACTATTATGTCTTTTGCGTTTCAGATGCTTCTTTTCGTGCTACGACATTTTCCATATCCCCATTCACCACTGTTCATCTTTTTTGTGGTACAGATATCCTTTCTTCTCTTTTCCTGTCGTTTTTATTTAAACTATATTTCATCCAGGAAATATGAACAAAGCATTAAGTTATAGTCAT
The DNA here is from genome assembly GCF_000002235.5 of Strongylocentrotus purpuratus. Classification (NCBI taxonomy): domain Eukaryota; kingdom Metazoa; phylum Echinodermata; class Echinoidea; order Camarodonta; family Strongylocentrotidae; genus Strongylocentrotus; species Strongylocentrotus purpuratus. The sequence continues at coordinate 50,816,339 of NW_022145606.1, read as the reverse complement.
ATTTATAAAAAAAAAAAACTATATGTCCCACTATCTTATCTCGTAGTTGAATGTGACTTTGAGCTGGACTTCTGTTCTTGGACTCAGGACCAGACCAACTCCTGGCAATGGTTGAGGAATGCCGGTCCAACACCTACATCTAGCACAGGACCATCATACGATCACTCCACTGGTAGTGCTCTTGGTAAGTATCAAACATTAGTTTGTTTTATGTGTTTTCAGTTCAATGTCCTAATATATCCTAATTCCTATTGTAGTACGTGGTCCAGCTGTACATCCCACTTAGTTATACCAGGAGGAGAGACCTGAGAGTTAGAGTCATTCAGTTCTCTTTTCGCCTCCCAGACACAGGTGACACCGTATACTTGATGATAATAATACTTTATTCAAAAGAGATTTTGCAAGTTAAAAATACAATCCCAGTTAACACAAAAGCGACTTATGCATACATTACTCATAACACTCTCATACGCTCGCTAAAAACATTTCACCTGGAACTCAATTCCGACTTCTTCTTTTCATCTACGCTGTTTTATGTTCTGCTGTATTTTATTCATACTCATTATCTGGTAGCCCATTAAAAGCCAGCTAAGGTTTTTTGATTGTGGTTTTATACATTCTAGCTGTCCACTATTATTCTTGGTGATTGGTACACATTAACTATTAAAACTACCTGTCCAGGCTTACTGGCATTGACTTAACTCATTCACTTCTGAATTCACTAATTTCCAAGTGCTTCATACAGGGCTCAAGCCGGTCCCTATATACAATGGGTCAACGCTATGTCTGCATGTCCTTGGTTGGGGTCATCATCCTAATCAGGGTTTTAGAGGAAACTGAATCAAAGCCTCTCAAAATGGCTTGTTCTTGTCGTCAGTTTCAATGTTCAAAGGGTCACAATTCGCTGACACTAGACTCAGTGAAAATACCATCAATGGGTGTGGGGTGTGCAAGCTAGTCTGCACATAGCAAACCCTTAACAGGCCAATCAAGAAATATCTCGTCTTGAGGTGATGCAATAAAGACTTTATCATAACACTCAAAGCCAGACCCGGGATGAATTAACAACACCAGTCCTGTTATTGGGTAAACACACAAATGGAGTCAAATTCCCCATTATAGAACCCATTTTTATGTGATTTTAACTGTTCCAACTACAGACAGGAATAACTGTAAATCTCCCTCATTTTAAATGGTTCTGTTTTATACACATTGTATCTCTTCAAATATCTCTACCTCAATCCTCATAACGTTGCCTTTTCTAATCTTATCTCTGTCTCCTGCAGGTTACTACGCGTACGTCAATGCAGCTGATGCTTCAACTGGGTCCAAGGCACGACTCTTTAGTCCCATCTATTCAGATACAGATATGGAATGTCTAAGGTTCTGGTACCATATGTATGGAAGTAACTTAGGCACGTTGACCATTTACACAGAGGACCAAGTAACACATAGTGATAGTGGTGTTTTATTCACAAGGAATGGTAAGTAGTTATGTAAAGTGAAAAAGTAACAGTATTCCAAGGACACCAGTCCCCATTATTCATTTTTTATATAAATCTTGCTTAGGTAGGTCCATTGGCAGGTATATCACTACAGTATGGACGTAACGGTACTTTTTAGCTTGGTCGAAAGTCAAAAGCTTAGACCATGGTCTTAATTTAACCTTTCATGAAGATGACGCAGACCACGCTATGGGCTTAATTAAACAACTAGAATATGGGCCTGTAGCTTGAACTATTCGGAGCAGAATGTTGGTGAACAAGAGAGCTTTGGAAAAGGGGATGATGCATAGGCGTTGAGTTTCAGTCAATATATTTGTCAAAGTGAAATATCAAGTTCAGGCGTAGACTGACATGGTCTCATAATCCAGATAGAACACTCAATTCACAAATGGTTCTAAAAATAACTTTTGGTTATTTGTTATCCTGTTATTACATGTAGGCCTACCTTTGATATCCTCCACGATATACATTTACATGGTCCTCATTATTTCATTTAAATAAATAATAAAGTCCATCGGATGATTCGTTGAGGTTTGGTCAGTATATCATCTTCCCATTCTTCTTTTTCAGTCTACCTTGACTGGTGATCATATCTTTCATGTTTTTTTTTTATATAGACAACTCACCTCAAGAACCATTCACCATTCTTAAAATATTATCTGAAGTAGTAATCACATAAATTGCATAATGCAGGCGAGACCGCCAAGAGCATTTCCCTTGTTTAATAATAAGAAATGGCATCCTTAGTTGCATAAGGATATCCTTATTTTGCAACAAGTATTTTAACCTTAGGTCCATCGGATGATGCTTGGAGGTTTGGTCAAGTCAGTATCTCATCTTCCCATCGCTATAAGGCCGTCATCGAAGCTGAGAGAGGATTCTATATCCTGGGAGACATCGCCATCGATGATGTCGAGGTCATCAGGGGGTCATGTCCACGTCAAGGTAAGGTTATAACCTTTGGTCTTTGACCCTTTCATTCCTGTTTATTTCCTCTTTGATAAATATGGAGGTCAAAAACTGAGGAAACGCTGCCCCGTAATATTGCTTTGTGCAATTGTGCCACAATAGATCCTGAGATGTTTGAGTAATCATCAAAAAGATACGTCCATGATACAAAGAGGCGTATTACAAATATTGTTTTTGACATATCTGAATGATATTTTAGGTAACATTGTGTCTGAAACATGCATTTATCAGGTCCATATCCTGAAAATGTGATTATAGCTGGCAGGGGTGTCGATTTGTATCCGTGGTTGGGGGGGGGGGGGAGGGATGAAAGGTGCCAAAATATTTTCGGCAATTGATCAAAGCAACCAAGAGGTAGAAGATTATGGCAGGTTGCAGGCCCTTCCTTCCAACTTGTATAAATGTAATAGAGTCGCTGCCCGGCAAGCAGTAGATGGCAGGTTCAAATCCCGCTGGTTCCAAGAATTTTTCTGACTTGTTTTTCAATTACAGATCGATCAATCGATCTTATTTGCTGGGTGGTAAGCCACAAATATGTTTAAAAAATATTGAAATTTCTCCCAGGAAGTATTGCATTTATAAAAGTTATTGTCCTATGGCGGACTAATGAATATTTATAAGTCAGAATGAATCAGGAGTGCTTCGGGTATTTGTTTCTAGTTTATCGTGTCTGTGCCATGGACCAGTGATGGCCTGGTGGTATAGTCCGGCAGCCAAATCCAGATTATTGGCCTAACCTTGTTTTATGGTCTATAGTTTTTTTTTCAATGGATTTTGATTGCTTAGACCTTCTATTTCAAGAATCCGATTGCTGACACTCTGTCAGCCTTGAGCAATTTAAGATATATGACGTCATACAAAATGGCCGCCAAAGTACATGATTTTCCTTTAAAAATGAATAATAAATATATAATAAGGATTTTTTTCTACAATTTTTGGCTGCCAAATGTCTGTATCTCTCTAGGACCATCACTAAAAATGTGTTTCGTGGTGTTGCATGGCCAGAGATGACCAGCTTATTTGCATATTTTGAAATAGCGCCCTCTATAAACATATTAATTTGAATAAAATATGTGTGCCAGCCAAATGCCAATTTCTTAAATCTATGTCACGTTGAAATCATATTAAATGCTTTTTGGGGAAACAATTGCAGTTGTGCTGCATTAATCTTTCATCGTGTTTGGTACAAATTTAGATACGGTAGGTGTGGGGAATGGAAGACCCTTAAGCACATTTGCATAATTTACATAAACATGAACAATGTTACACATACAGACATTTTTGTATTCTCTTTAGTATTTTTTCTCTTTATTTGGTAACGAAATTGTGGTGATGATGTAACTGATTAATAAGATAACAATGATTAATGACGTCATCACCAAAGGTCTCTCATTACCTTCATGTGTAGGTAATAAGGAACAGTTACAAATCAAGACATTTTAAATACAATTTGAATGAAAATGGGATTGTTATAGTTAGTTCAAACACTTTTTGAAAGATAAACATGCAGCCAATGAACTTACTGTAATTTTGAAACGATTTTAAAACAATGGGGCCCAGAATATTTCTGGCAATATGACTTTTACATTTATCAAACTCACAGCATAGAAACAACTTCTTAAAATTAAATGCATTCAAATTAGAATGGTGACACGTACAACCAAATATGTTTCATGATAGTGCCTTTCAACATGAAATGGACAACTGGGGAGAAGTAGGCCCCCATCTTGGACCTGGTGTCCCCCATTACCTACACACATTTCTGATCAGACACTATTCATAATGTGAATTGCAACACCCATTCACAACACACAGTGGCCATAAGCTTTCTGTGATGGTTGGCACATTTCATAAACTTCCTTTTAAAACTATTTTTTTTAAGAGCCACCCCTAAATATCTGCATACACCACAACATTCAGTGAAAATTGTGTTTTTATATCAGAGCAAAATTTTACGATCAAAATTGCTTATCTTGGTCAATTTTGCCAATTTTCTCGTAGAGAGAACGCACTGTAGTCTTCGAAATGAATTGGATATATGCAGTAGTGTTGTTGAAGGCCACATATGTCGCTATATCAATATTGGAGTCAACACGGACAGACAGTGATGGGTTCAAGCTTGGTGGTCTCCAATTCCCTACACCTACCCTACATATGTCAAGAAAAAAATGGCTATGAAAGAATTTATTTTTCAACAAATCGGTGAGAAGTGGTTTTACGGCACACATTATTATTCAATTAATAGGCTTTATTTAGACCAGCATTGCGCCAACGTCAGTGAATGTGGATAAAGCAGTTGACATCTATACTAGACAGATGCATGATTTTCAAAAGAAATTACCTGGTGGATTCTATGTCACAATTTCCAAGAAATTTCAAACCATGGCAGCCATGAAGAAGTCAATGTTGGGGTACGAAAGTCTATGAAAAGTTGATCTACTCCAGAGTAATAGGACTGCAGACAAGTTCTAGAGAGGTCAATGTCAAGGACATTTTGTCATAAGAGCTTTCATCAGTCCCAACAGCACTTTTTGATGATTCTGGAAACGAGCACTCCCATGTCAAAGACGGACTTATAGAATTTGACAAAAGTTGAGATGTCAGCCAGGCATGAGACACTGGAACAACCTTGTACAGTCATTGATGGTTGTGCTCTGCTGTGGATGAAAATCTGATGATGTTTGCTTGGTGTTTGACAGATCCGAGAGTATTTAGAGGTCATAACGGGTCGAGAGTCTTCCAACTGAGTCCCGCGTCACTGCTGCCCTCCAAGAAACTATCTCTTACTGTTCGTCGTCGTCGTCGTTGTCATATAGATCATGGCTCACCCTTGTGACCCGTTTGATGAGACCTTTTGATCGGCATCTGTCTCCTGCAATCCGGTAGAGTGTCTTTAATATTTAGAGGGTGGCTAGAGATTTCCCTAAGGTCGTCAGTCCATCTGAGCTTGAGTCTTCCTTTGTTACGTGTTTCTTCAAAGGTACCTTGAATGATAATTTGTCAAGGTTGTCTCCTGATCTTCTGCTAACGTGACCAAACTATTGTAGCTTGTACTTGTCAATCCTGGTAGCAAGTGGCGGTTGATCTCCGATGATGGACATTAATTGTGTCCATTGGTGTTGTAATCTCTTCATGATATCCCAAGTAGCTTCCTCCAACACCACATTTCAAAGGCAGATATTGCCGAGCTTCCACCCTCCTTGACACTCATTGACCCAAGAACATTATATAAACTTGTCCACTTGATCAACTTCTTCTCCATCAACCACCATGCTCTGTTGCATGTAATTAATTTCCACCAATCATGATCTTGGTCTTTTTCACATTGAGGTAGGGTCCAAATTATTCACTTGCATCCTTCACTCTTTTTTAAGGAGTTCTAGTAGTTCTTCTGATGTTCTTGTTATAAGTGTTGTCAGTGGCATACTGAGCAAAAACACTTAGAGGGGCAGAAAAACAATCTGCATCACCACCACTCATACATGTTACATGCAGGCCCCGCGGAACTTTTTTTTTAAAGCGGGGTGGGGGGGGTTGAAGTATTTACGATCAAGAAGAGGGGAGCGCAAATTGGCGTGGTGTTCAAGGGGCACAGCCCCCGGAAGCTCAAGGGTTTCAGGCATTTATTAACTGTCAGATGAACATATTTTGATACCTCATTTCACCTCGGGTCACTTTCTTTCTTTCTTTCTAGTTCTAGTTCTCTTTAACATACTTTATACAAAAAGTGAGGGGGGCTCGAGTCCCCTGAGCCCCGCTGTTCTGCGGACCCTGACATGTAGGCTTTTAAATAAGCATATTTTTTGCTTGACTGTGGATTTAGGATTTGTCATTTTCCAACATACGCTTAACAAATAATAATTTACTAAAAAGTGAGAAAAAACCCAGGAAAATCATGACATTTCAACAACATTTGTAAATCACTGGTAGTAGTAGTAGTAGCTGTCTGTCGCGAAGCGACAATGACCGCCTTCATTTTCACTTTACAGCTGTTCTCCATACAGCTCGCTGGCCTGCAGCAGTTGTCCAAGTCTTGGTTTCAATTTGCCTCCGCTTAAGGTTCCTCTTGATCGTGTCCTTGTAGCGAAGCCGTGGACGACCAATCCCTCTTTCGCCAGCGGGTAGTTGCGAGAATAGTACTTGCTTTGGTAACCTCTCAGAGGGCATCCTGATGACATGGCCTGTCCATCGTAGGTTCTTCCTGATGAGCAGGTCCTCCATAGAAGGAAATCACTGGTATCGAATATATAAAAAGAAACAGTTTGAATTTTGTTTGGGGGTTCAACTGTCCCCAACCCCCCCCCCCCCCCCATACCCTTCCCCATTAATACACCAGAGAGTGTTGTATTGTCGGCGTATCTTAGGTTGGTGATCGTTCGTCCACCAACAGAAACTTGACCATAAAATGCCTTATGATGAATTCAGCATAGATGTTGAAAATTTATGGTGATAGGTTGCAGCCTTGACGGACAACTTGACCAATAGTGAACCTTTCGGTGTCGCCATTCTCTGCTCTTACTGTTGCTTCTTGGTATTGGTAGAGCGACTGGATGAGTTGAATTATATGTGCTGGAAAGCCCATCTAGCTCATAATCTTCCATAGGCGTTTATGTTGTACGCAGTCAAAAGCTTTGGAAAGATCAATAAAGCTAGGGAGAGAAGTTGTTGAAACGTGTCTCTAGTGTTGCTAACTTCACTATCTTTTCATGACAACAAACTACTTGATCGACATCATAATTATATGCGCGAGTCTGCAGGATGATTGGGTGCTCAGAAATAGGCAAAAGCACAAGCAGGCCTTTACCGTCAAGATGAGGTTCTTGTTGAAGTGATTCCAGGCAGTGATGTCATGCCAGGGAAAGGTCTGTCCACAACATAGTTATGATGAAGCAGGCAACATCAAAGAACAGCAAGCGATTGGAATTGATGCTAATGAGATGTATGTTAGGGTCCTAGTGGATGACACAGACGTCTACGTACTACTTTTGCATCATTATCTACATGACGGACTTATAAAACGCCAATGACCATGGAGACGCCCCTTTACAAATCGAACTGTTATTGATGTTCCTGCCAATGTAGACAAGTTAGGAGATATCATTCCATCGATGTTGGCAGGACATGCGTTGACGGGATGCGACACTCTTGGGGCATACTTTGGCATTGGATAGGGTACAATGCTGAAAGTGATGAAGCAGAAGATTCGACTTCCTTAGGACTGAGTTGGCAATGTTGATGCAGCATGGTCATATGTCATCACTCAACCTACTCAATGCTTTGCTTCATGTTATGGACAGTCAACAATCAACTGAATGTCAGAGGCTCGTATCAACGTGTGGCTATCAAGGGTCCGAAGACTAGGAGCTCCAAATACCCCCAAACCTTGCCTCACTACCTCAAACTACTGAAGCGTTTGTAGAAAATGTTAAGAGAACTCATTTGCAAACATGCGTGTGGAAGCACGCATTACAGTCACGACCTTACTTTGCAGAATTAAGTGTTAAATGACACCCTCTTCCGCATGGAATATTTTAGGGTTCCCAACACTTTAGAGGGCTTTTAAACAAATTTCAAGATTTTGAAGCAAACTTATAAACGGATATAGTCCTGTATCGTAGTTGTAGTTCGTAATTTTTAGGTTAATTTAAAAGAATCTAGTAGCTTAGAATACAAATCTAGTTTCTTAACGCTGTCACTGAAAATGGGCATTTATCACCGTATGCCACCTCATATCTATGGGACAGAGAGCATAAAATTCAACCGTGTTTTCTTCGAGTATCAAATTACAAACTAAAAATAAATGTGCAGCACTATCTCTACTCACTGTATCCAGTGCATCTGACTCATGACATATGAAAATCTCATGTTAGAAATTGGTATTTGGCCATCATTTTGACCTATGCAAGTTAATGTGTCTATAGAGGGCGCCATTCCGAATTATGCAAATTTGCATATCATTTGTGATCATACAGCATCGCAATTTTTATTTAGTGATGATTCTAGAAAAAAATCAAGATATTTGACTGCCATTTAATGTAGTAAAATGCTGTTAAAACTTTTTATATCATTAATTTTGGTTAAAAGGGGGATTTTGGCGGCCATTTTGTATGACGTCACATATCTCAAATTGCTCAATGCTGACAGAGTGTCAGCAATCGAATTCTTCAAATTGATGGTCTAAGGAACTATAATCCGAAGAAAAAAAAACTATAGACCCTAAAACAAGGTATATCGAGATGGCTGCCGGACTAGTAGAGTCGCTTTCCGGCAAGCAGTAGATGGCAGGTTCAAATCCCGCTGGTTCCAAGATTTTTTCTGACTTGTTTTTCAATTACAGATCGATCAATGGATCTTATTTACTTGGTGGTAAGCCACAAATATATTTAAAAACTAATCTTTTTATTGTTTTTCAGGATTCTGTGATTTCCAAAATGATCTCTGTGGCTGGTCCCAAGAAGTAGTCCAGGACCAATGGGATTGGTTGAGGTCATCTGGAGCAACAGACAGTCCTAATACTGGGCCACAAGTAGACCACACTTATGGAACGCAAGAAGGTACGTTGATTAATGTGCAGATGGGTGTTTGTGCGTGTGTGGAGGTGATTGTTATTATTATTAAGTATTTGGCGTCACCTGTGCCTGGGAGGCGAAAGGTAAACTTGATCACTGTAACTCTTGAGTCTCTCCTCTGATTAGGGTGTGCAGGTGCACCACTACACAGAGGTTTCCCCTACTCTTATATGAATAGTACAGTGGTTGCAGAGATGGCGACTCTCCTCTGCACAGGCCTCCATTTAACGTCCTATCCCAGGGACCACTAGACCACAGCTACGTACCAAGGGATGGAATCTTTATTTTAGTGTGTGTGATGGGGGAAGGAAAATTAGAAAATGGGAGCAATAGAAAGCAAATGGGGAAAAAGCATGACAATCAGATGATGCCTCCACTAACTCACACACGCACACACACACTCTTCCTGTGACTGTGTTTCCTCTTTCATTTTTTCCATCTATTATGATCAATGACCATATCCTCAGACACCCACACCCCTTCGATGGTTAGATCCATGCTATAACTGTGCTAAGCAAATGTGAATTATTCACTTCTCAGTGTGTGTTTTTTCTGCATAAAATGTGTTGATCATTGACCTGCCCTGCCTAGTTTGTGCATGGATGGCAAAGGTTGTTTACTTGAAATTGAAAGTATGTCATTCATACATCTGATTTTTTTCATCTGCCCAAAACACCGATACATAATTATTCATACCCCTTGTGAATCCAATGTTTTCTAGAATGAACGGTGGACTTGTGGAATTGGAACCTTTGTTGAATGCTTCTAGATGTATTAGCTTTTATATGTCCCATTCTCAAGAAACATGAATATGGACAAATCAATATTTTCACATACTTAAAAAATAACAAAACCAGGTTAGGATGTAAATAATGTAACTGTAACCCAAGCCCCTATATGGCGACATGAACTTGAAGCGCATGTTGCTCGCCTTAAGTGTTTGAATTCTGTTTTTATTACAGGCTATTACATCTTCTTTGATAATTCATTCCCGACAATGAAGGTTGGGGAAACAGCGGTACTTAACAGCGAGCATTTCAGCCCAGTTTCGTCAGCTTGCCTAAGCTTCTGGTATTATATGTATGGAAAAGGTGAGTATTAACACAAAAGTGAAGATCTGCACAGCTAATCGCTATATGCCTAGGACAGAAGTGGTTGGAGCGTCATCATCAATAGGTTCACAAAGGGTCAGTCATGACTCGTCAGATGACAACGACAATTTACTTGGCTCATTTATATTATATCTACATTTGGTGGTTAACTTTTACTTTGGTTAATTGATTTATTTTGAATTTGCTGTGGCAAGTGCTAGATTTAACATACTCTTTGATTGCATTTGTTGGGAAAAGACTGCTTACTAAAAATGCCTTTTGGGACACAGCGCACAAACATCACAACTTCAAGTGTGCATTTATTCCTTCCTAAGTTTATATTTGGGAAATATTCCAAGTGATTAGCTATGATAGCAATTTGTTCAGGGCTGAGATATTATTTATCTAGGATTTTAGTTTAGTTGTATATATTTTATGTACTGCTTTGATGAAATTACGGTTAAATATTTCCACAGAGTATAATTTATATATGTATGTTTCTTTCCTTTATATTACAACAATCTTTCATCTAATGGTGCCTCTCTCTCTCAACAGATATTGGTGATCTGAATGTTTGGATGGCATATTCTAATGGTCAGCCTAGAGAGTCCCATTGGTCCTTGAGCGGGGACCAGGGTTTTTCATGGTTCAATGTTCAAATCGATCTTTCAAGTGACATAGAATTTAGGGTGAGAACCTTGACGTTTTATATATAACTCTTTATATGCCGCTCAAATAATGTCCCTGTGCCAGATTGTATTTTTCATATGATAGATACATGTACCCCAAAGACTTCAACTACTTCCAGTTCAAGATCAATTATAACAATGTTAACAATACTTAAATTGAGCTAATCAAGACTGGGAATGTGTAATCTCGCAAAGCATTGTGTTGCACCAAGGAAACCCCTCCATCAAATGATGCCTATTGTTTCGTGCAAAATTACAAGTGTAGCAAATGAGCGACCATGCTCATGATTCAACGAAAGTGTTGATGTTTAGTACACCTGGGACCCGTTTCACAAAGGCTTTTTTCAATGACAAATGACAAAAAATCAGTGACAAATCTGGTGATAACCAATCAGAGAAGCAAGGATTTCAGTAGCTTATAATAAAAAATGTCATTTGTCACTGTTGTCAATTTTTTTGAAACGCCCCTGGTAGTTAAGAAAGCATGCAAGCATGTCTTTGTGAGTAAGAGACCAACTACACAAATCACTGCAACTGAAATACAAGATTATTGGTCATAGTCTTAGATTTGTTGAAAATGACACTCACCTTTTGTGTCTATCAAGCAGGTTTTGGCTTGTATTTGACATGTCAACACTTTAAGAGACATCACTCTATTGTGAAAAGGATCTGTTGTCTTAATCTCGACAGGAGTATAAAGTTAGATTAAAAGTCAAAAGAGACTTAAGGATCAAGACCATCTGAAAATGGACAATGAAATAATATAGTCAATAGCACCATCCCAAGAAAAATGTAATATGTGACAGAAAAGAAAAAGGTATTGCCACTGTCTCTATTTCGAGAGGAAGTGCTGTCCTAACCATAAACTTATGGTATGGGTGGAGCAAATGTCCTGTCACCGAACTGCTTTTAGATTGACAAAGATTTCCTTGTATTCTTAGATCCAACTGGAGGCGGTGTACCAGATCGTAGGAGACCAAGGGGACATAGCTGTGGATGACTTGGACTTTGAGATGAACGCATGCTCAGATATTGGAACAGCTGCTCCTGTAACCCCTGCCAGACCAACAACAGGTGGGTTTGATGATGAGGGTGATTATGATGGATGATGACGATGTTGGCGTAGCTCTTTGTTTTTTAATTGTTATCATCATGATGGAAAATTACAAGGTGGTTTTGATGGAGTTGTAATTATAAGATGCTAAGAAAGCATTTGTATGCTTGTAAGTAAGCAACCAGGGGACTAACGGCTTTAAGTCCTATTCAAGGGACTAGGTAATGAGGATACTTGCATCAACTTGGTTTCGAACCCTGGACCTCCCGGTTACTAGACCACTGCTCTACCAGTGAGCCATTGCGCCTCCAATGAGAAACGTGAGAATGGATATAATGGTGATGGTGTTTTGGTAGTTGTAAATGTGGTTTGTTTTTGTGGCTCATCACAATATTGAAGATGTCATGGGCTGTAGGGTGGTAAGAAGGAAGAGGGTACTGGTTGCTGTTGATTGAACATTTATAGTATGAGGTACAGTTTATTGCCATTTTAAACTTTTGTTTTCCAATCTCCAGCTCCTGTGCTCTCCATCTGTACCTTTGAGGATGATTTCTGTGATTTCACCCAAGCCACACCCAGTTCGCTGGTGTGGTATCGAAACTCCGGAGACACGCCAATTCCAAACACAGGACCTACTGTGGACCACACCCTTGGCAACACATTCGGTACAAAAAATAATGCTAAACTTATCTTACAGGAACTCTAAAGATCAATCTTCATCAATATCTGCCTGCTGTTATTCTATGAACATTAATTTTCTTTTCTGTAGTCTATCGATGTTTTTCTATTAATTACCCATTTTAATATATTTTTTGTAATGCTTTTCATTCAATTCAATCCCAAGGACTTCTTTTCTTGCCTCATTTAAACTCCTGTCTTTTGCTAGAACAATCTTCGATGTCATGAATAAATAAAGCCTGTCAAAAAAGTCTGATTTTTCTTTTCATTATCCTCCACTGTAAGGCACCCCCTTTCTTTTAATATTTTCTACATTATACCTAGGCAGGTTTTTAGACCATAGTCTTATTTCAGGCCCTGGCACCTCCTTTTTAAAGACTTCATATTTTACAGCACATGTGGGACTCCCACATGTCAGAGTTTCTCTCAGGCGCACTAAATGTCCGATACTTACAAATGGTATCCCAATCAAGCTTCATGCTCTCAACCATCTGCGTTTTATTCATGATGAATTCAATTTGTCTATTTTTCTTAAAAGTTTCCATTTTTATCAGATTTGTATCACATATATATTCATGTTCATGAAGATGTATGTTTAACAAAATGATTAGATGATTACAAAATCCAAAAGTTCTGCCTAAGAAAAAATAGTGAAAACTATTCGGAGCTCTGGCAGAGATTTGTTTGTCATAGTGAAATGATATTTTATCACATGATCCCCAATTGACCAATCATATATTTATTATACTCATGAATATTCATAGAAGGGATATAATGAATGATATTCAGCGAGAGTCAATATTTGTATTACTCATAGGATACTACGTTTACCTCAAGAGTGACGTGGGTAACAGTGGTGACGTTGGTCAGCTGATCTCAAGCTCCATGACCGCTGGCCCTCAGGGTATCTGTGCCTCATGGTGGTATCATATGAATGGTGCGGACATCAACAAGCTAGAGGTCTGGAAGACGGAAGGGTCAACGCACGTCATAGAATGGTCCAGGCTCGGGCCTCAGGGACCGGACTGGAAACACGGCCAGGTCTCCCTCACCGGTAGCTTTATGGTCAGTATTTTAGCTTGCAAGTATCTCTTAGCAAATTGATTACTATATATATGTTTTCCATAGAGATTAAAGGAAACCTATTATATTACAGTCGAACCTGTCTTAGTGGCTACCTCTCTTTATAGTAGCTATGCATTTTGTCTCCCGAGAGAGAGAGAGAGAGAGAGAGAGAGAAATGTGTGTTGTAGAACCTGTTTACAGTGGCCACTATTTCTGTAGACATAGAAAGTTTTACTGTATCATCATATTCTGAGGATTTTGCTTAATGGACTTAATTCTTTCTCTATTTCGCCAGTATCCTTCTAATTTGACATCCATTCCCTCACCCCGTATGAATACCCAATTTTTCAGCCCATCTCCAGCTAACTAGAATCCGCCAGTTGCCTTTCCATTTCACGAAGAACATGGTCCTCCACATTAGTAAAGCATCGCTACATTAATATCAAGGGTTAAGTGATACTTGTATATAAAGTATTATCTTACAAATGATTACACATGCATGATATACATGTGTTTGTGTATGTTATTTCAGGTCAAATTCCAAGGCTACAAGGGGAGTGGATCAAGGGGAGCCATAGCTCTTGATGATATCTCCTTCAGCACTGGAGAGTGTCCTTCACAAAGTAAGTTTGCATTTGTTCTATACATGACAATTTCCTACAGTTTACATCCCACCGCTGCCACCAAATAAGTTTCACAAAGCCTTTTTTCAATGACACATAACAAAAATCAGTGACAAATCTGCTGATAACCAGTCAGAAGCAAGGATTTCAGTAGCTTTTAACACAAATTGTCATTTCTCACTGATGACAAATTTTGTGAAACGCCACCCTGTTTATATACATGCCAATGTGGGATGCTAGGGAAAAAAGAGTTTGTCAGTATTATTTAAAAGCCGATTACAAACATGGTCAGAGCATAATGATAAAGGTATTTGCTTATAATTTCATGTTGAGCAGACAACTATTAACTCATAGCAGAGGCTGCATGCGCGCTACCGTTATAGTGTTTTGTACATGCGAGTTAACCATTGATTCACTGCCATGTGCGTGCAAGCACGCATTCGTAATAGCAGTTATTGTTCATGGCTCATGCTTATTGGACTGTGCTGTGTGTTTCGCATGCGCTATTCATAGAACCACCGCTTTAATCAGATTATCTCCAAAACAACCTGGCATAAGGGGGGGGGGGGGGGAATTTGGTGGTTGGCACAATGGGGATTAGCCCTGTGGCATGATAAGAGTTGATTGATTTTTGGGTGCCCTTTTGATTATTTGGAGGTGTTGGGATATAGCGGTTCATTGACTCTCGATCAATCCAAGGACTATAGGTTCAAATCACAGGCTTGCATGAACCTATTAGCAAGACATTAATCTGTATTTGCCACTCTCCACCCAGGTGCTAATGAGTACCCGATATGTTAGACTGATACATATTCGGCTGCTAGGGATAACCAGGATAATAATTGTGGAGTACCAGGACCATCATGAAGTATGATGACAATGCGTGCTATATAAGAAACCACCATTATTTTTTGTATTATTATTATCTGCTTCAATTACATCTCTCTCCTCGATTCCTATAACCGATATGTATCTTCTCTCTCCACTTGAACAAGTGAATTTCTCTTTATTTAAATCCAATCCTATCCCCTTTTGCAAGTTTTATCCTTTATTGGATACCTAGCCTTTTTTGTATTGTTATATTTCGTAAATTTTACATCTTCCCCCTTTCTAATTTGTGGAATATTGCTCTTCCCTTTTTTTTAATTCATCTTCTTATTTGATATATCTTTGTTTCCTCTTCATTTCTAATGACTATATTTCAATCTCTGTCTTTCTATTTAGGAATGTGTGATTTTGAGCATGGGGATTGGTGTGGGTTTGATCAAGATTACACAGACCAAGGCGACTGGAATGTGGAGCGTGATGACTTCTCTCCATTGGACTTAACATACGGACCCAGCACCGATCATACCTATGGAACCCAAATAGGCAAGTGACTGATTACAAAAAAGATAAAGCTCCTGGATTCATTGTTCATTAAATGAACGTTACCACGATTTGTTCATACATTTGCCTAACCCAGGTGATGTAAATGGATACCTTGCAGGAATTAATTCTTTGAAATGCTAGAGCGCCGCAATGGCAGCACAGCTAATGCCGGGGTAATAATCTCCAAGTTTGGAAGCGCTCAGTGATTTTAATAAGCACTATATAAAAACTGAGTATTATTATTATTATTATTTGTATTCTACCTTTGGATTAACAAAGGAATGACCCCCAACTCATAAATCAAAAATGTTTCTGATGTGGACTAAATTTGCATGCCCATCACATATTCGTAATACAAGAATTGCTTGTTACCAACATTTGCTGTACAGGTCACTTCATCTACGTGGACAGTATCGTTAACAACTACATGTCGAAGGTTCGTCTCATTTCACCGGTGTACCCAGCAACCTTCCAACGATGCCTTCAGATCTGGTTCTTCAGCACAGGTGACGACCCACCTCAATTCACAGCTACCGTCACAGTCGGGGATACGCCCCTAACCCAGATCATGAGTCTCGATGCCGATTCTGCCATTGGTATTTGGATTCCGTATGAAGCATCGTTTTCCAGTAGTCTAGAATACACAGTAAGTGTGCTGCTCTTTGAGCTTAAAGGAAACCAAAACCTTCATATTAAGTTACTTTTATTGTAAAGTTTAAGATATTTGAATAAAATCAGTGAAAATTTGAACAGAATCGGGCAAGGAATAAGGAAGTTAACTAATCACTAGAGGGCGATATTCAATTTAATTACATCATTTGTGGATAACTCTCCATGCCTTTTGTACTGAATTTATTCAAATATCTTAAAATTTATAATAAAAGTAACTTAGTATGATGGTTTTGGTTCCCTTTAAGTCTGAAAAGGTATGGGAAATAGAACAAATACAAAACATTATCAGATCTTAATGTCATTTACTTCAAAAGAGGCGGTATGATGAGGAAGATATTTTCAAGTGGCATGACATTTGAAATATCTCTCATGATATATTGCGCTAGAACAAACATTTATCCGTCAATTCCATATGGTATTCATGATGAAAGTTTGTAACCTGTTCTTGTAGTGTTTTCTTTATTCACAAACGATCCGAAAATATATGTTCAAAAGGATTATAAAGTATGTATTACTATATTTATTGCAATAATTGCTTCAGGTTTTATTTCTCTTGAGTCGATTGCAGTATAGTACAGTATTTGAGCAGAGTCTATAAGAAGAACATGTATAAGTTTACAATAATAATAATAATAATAATGGTGGCTTCTTATATAGCGCACATGTCCGTTACGTTGTGACGCTCGTGGCGCTGTCCCGATTATTACCCTGGCTTTAGCAAGGCAGCCACTGCGGCGCTCTAGCATTTCAAGGAATTAATTCATGCCAGGTACCCATTTACACGATCACCTGGGTTGAGTGTGTCAAATGCAGATGAATGTCTAGCTAAAGGACATTAGTGCCGCGGCGAGACTCGAACCGCGGACCTTAAGATCGACAGTCCGTCGACGTATCCACTCGATCACGACAACTCTACAATACTAATGACGTAAGACTTTATGATTCACATCGTCCTTGATGAACAAGTTCCTCAAGAAATATGATTTGAAAATATGTTTCATTTTCTTTCAAGATCATCTTTGAAGCCACCATTGGCTATGATGGAGTACTTGCCCTGGATGACATCAACATGAACAAGGACTACTGCGCTCCAGCCGGGTCATGTGACTTTGAACATGACACCTGTACATTCTGGAACTACCCTTCCTCTGCCAATGTCGATGACTTTGATTGGATAAGAACCAATGGAGGAACGCCCTCACAGACCTCTGGTCCAAATACAGATCATTCTACCGGAACAGCAGCAGGTATGGGATTTTATGTTCATTTTTCTGGGGGGTGTTTCACAAAGATCCTAAGTCGAACTTAACTCTAAGTTGGACTTAAACATCATGGAGAGCCATTTGTAGCCTTAAAATAAAATATATTGAAAATCGAAAAATCAAGTTTTTTAGACTTTTGGTATAAATTCCACTTCAAGAACATAAAATCTCCTTGATAATAGGAAATATGAATGTTTGAATCAACATTTTATGCCTTTTAAAATAAATTTTACAAAATATTTTCATAGATGCTAACTGCTTTCCATAATTGTTAAGTCCAACTTAGGATCTTTGTGAAACACCCCCAAGGCCTTACAGGCTGTGTTCATGATCATGCACAAGTGATATACATGTATCTCATATATACATGACCTCTTGGACATGATTTGCACTTGTACTGGATAATTGCCTGTAGTATTTTACTCTGTACTCTTTAAAGATTGAATCCCCAGACTGATTTGCCTCAAATCTGGATCTACAATACCATACTGTACACTGTACAATACACTGTACTTGTGATAAAACATCAACTTCTGCAGTATTGTGTTTGTTCCAAAAGTCGACCAAAGCTTATGTAGATTTCATTTTGATATAATCTAATTTCTGTGTGAACATAATTGTTTTCCTGTTCATACAAGTTTCAGCAAATTGAGATTTTGGTTAAAGATAGAAACCATATCAGAGGAAAGCCACACATGAGAATGTGCATCGATTCGGGGAGTAAATTTAATTTCGCTTTCCCATACTTTGTGGGAGTTTTTTTTAACAGAGTGTTAGACCAAATTAATAAAATGCACCACATATTTTCAAAATCTTTAGGATTGACATGTTAATGTATTTTGTATGTTCTGTAAGGATCAAGTTATAAGAAGCCAAATTTAGTTTTTGTTTTGAGGATACCGTAGATTGACTGGAATTGTTGTACAAACGTAGCTAGGCTTGTCACATGGAAACTACAGATATGATATGATGTGGGCACGGATTCAAGGAAGGGAAAATGTGTTTTACCTACTAAACTACTACTTCTATTGCTACTTTGTACATTCCGGTGTATGGAATTGATTGGAGTTCAGTTGAGTGTTAATAAACAAAGAACCATGAAATTACCACAATGAGTGATTTCAAGTTGGGTGTTTAAGGCTAGTGTAAGTGTTTAATAAACACTAACACCAGCCTAAACACCGAAGTGGAAATCAGCTGGTGTTAAGGCTTTGACCTCTGAATATCGTCAACTTCCGGTAGCTAGTGTTATCGCTTTTGCAAAATTGTCGTCTGCTGAACCGACCTTTGTGGCTGGTGTTAATATTTTACGTACAAATATCCTATTCACTAACACTAGCCCCTAGGGATTAAGCAAATGTTGATTTCCAGTTCGGTGTTAGTGTTATATCCGCACACAGTCAACGCACGAACGACGCCAATTTATTGTCTGACGATCAAATAAGAATATGTGAAACAGGTAATTCATATATTCTTATGTGTAAAATGAGTTATTTTATAAGACCAGAGAAATAGGTTTAAATTTATTCTGTACTTTTCATGATATCTTTAGTTTTGATGTACTATTTTTAAATCATCGTCGTGAAATCAAGTATGTGGTGACGTCACAGCTGGTGTTAAGCTATCGATTTTGATATCGGTATCGGGCTATTAATTTCATCAGAAAATTTTCCGCTCGATTTAAGAGCTCTTGACTGCTCTAAACACTAACACTGACACTAACACCCAATTTGAAATCACTCATTGTCTCAAGGATCATATGTAGATATCTCTACTTGTTCTTTGTTATCAGGCTTTTACATCTACATCGACTCTGCCTCACCTCGCCAGGCGGGGGATTCGGCCACACTGAACTCGCCGTTGCTGGTGGGTGTGAAGTGCCTGTCTTTCTGGTATTATATGGGTGGAGCCGATCAAGGATCTATAAATATAATGACTGATCATGATTTGTGGACTAAGACAGGACCCCTGGATAATACATGGCAGCATGCTACAGTGACTGCAAGAGTAGACGATGAGACTAATACGTATACGGTAAGTATGAAATACAGATAGCAGCTCAATTATTCACACCCTTACCAAGATTTGAATCTTGTTAAGTATGCGAAAAAACAAAATTCTTGTGTTTCTTGAGAATGTGACATATATAAGCTTTAAAGGTAAAGACCTCTTTTGGAAACGCCCCCCTCTCAAAAAATGAAATGGAAGCTCTTATCACCAATCATGTGACAGAATATGTTTTGACTAATACGTGATGATACAAATGTTCCCGGGAAACCGCCTACTAATTGATATATTTGGTAAATTATTATATCTATCCTGACCGGATAGATATCGTGCACGTGTTGCGTAGTCCCATATAAATCTTTCTGTGTACAGTGCTTGTAACTTTACCAAAAATGGGCCAAATTTCTTTTCATTTTGATGATTCCAGAACCTTGCAGTACACACCAATACTAATATACTAGATGATCAACCTTTTCTGATCGATTCCACAACATTTCTTTCACAATGCAATCGCATTACCAGAACTGGTCTTTACCTTTAATACACATACAAGTATTCTACAAAGGCCCTACCTATTCAATTCAACCAGTTAACCTTTCATTCTTCAGTTACGAAAATCACAAATAATATCAAATTTACAAGAGATATGAGTAACTTAGTTGTTAACTTTAATTAATGTTCTTTGTAATGGTGTAGTTTACAATGCAATAAAATATGTTCATTTATATAGCGCTTTTACACTTATTAAACAGATTTCAAAACTCTTTATAGAGCTTAAAGTAATTACTATAGAGGTATTAAACAGAAGCTACTGATTATCACTCAGTAGAATAGATTTGAGAGCCTTCTTAAAAGCAGCCAGCACAGGAGAGGCGGACATAAAACCAGCTTTAATCCAAAAGGGGCTAAATCCACTTTTGACCGAAATCAAATTTTCTTAAAAGATGAATATGTACATACTGACACGTGAGAATCAAATGCACTATAGTGTGATGGAGATTAACCTTTCCAGTGCCATTGGCAGTTTAATCCCTCCAAAAAAGTATTGATATCATTTTGATTATCTAATAATTGTTGACATATGAAAGCATGTGTTTTCTCGTTGATTTCTAAAATTGTTTCATACTTGAAGTATTTACATATCATGTAACAATGTTTATATCAAGATGTGAAAAAGAAGCTATAATTGTTATACATGTGTTAGAACCTTTTAGATTTTGAAAATAATATTCATATTATATTAACCTGTTGACCACTGAACTGGCTTTTTTTATAGGATTTAAACAGGGACGCACCGCCCGGTTCCTGCAGTCATTCAGTTAATACAATTCCCTAAAGATTTTCCCTATACAAAAGTATATGGGAATGAGAGAGTTTAGTCATCATCATCATCCTTTTGCAAGACATTGATCTACATTTGCCACACTCCACCCAGGTGAAGTAAATGAGTACCGGTAGGAAGGAATTCCTTGAATGCTGTGAGTACCGAAATCGTCAGCCTAGCAGAGCCTGGGTAATATTGGAGCGCTTTGAGCACCTTATGGATATGTGCGCTATATAATTATCCAATATTTTTTTTTCTTTAGATCGGCTTTGAAGGCGTCATAGGAACCCCTTCCCAGAGTGACGTTGCCATGGATGATATTAACATCTATGACGGCGCATGTGCAGGAGCTACTGATGCACCTACGTGCCAGTTCTACTGTGATAATGGGGAATGTCTGAAGGACGCCACCTTGGTGTGTAACTTCCAGGCTGACTGCAGTGATAGCAGCGATGAACTCAACTGTGGTATGTATCATATTCAGTTTCAAAACTTATATAGTTGTTTTAAAAATCTGTATGATTATTTACACTGGATGCATGCATGTGTTATCCAAAACTATTGATTGAAATAACGTTTTACCCGAGTCAAATAAATGTTGCTTGTCTACTTCATTTATTGTAAGAATTGAACTTTTTTTTATATAGTTCCATAAATGTGACAAAAATGATAATGATAATAATAATAATGTTAATACAATATTGCTAATGATGATAACAATGATAACAGTTTCAAATAAAAATACAAAATATCGGAGATAAGTAGATCATCGCATCTGATTATTCAGGGAAGAAGTATGATTTAAGTAAGAATAAAACCATTTGTGCCTATAGTTTCCATAAACTTGGATTGTAGATAATTGTGTCTCCAATCAAGAAAGTAGAAATGAATCATCCTCCTCAGCACCGTTCCTTGATTTTGTTGTTGCATTATTTATTTTCTTGTTAAAGGTAATAAAAAGTTTTGGTATGGGGTCATGAATTTGGTTCAAATGAACATATTGAAAGCATATGCAATCCTACAATATTCAGTGATCGTTGTCGCGGTTGAAATCGAGTCTAAAGTTATGAAATTGTATATAATAAACTCTTTATGTTGTATAGCTCCCTCTCAAGGTCAAGATATTAATAGCTATAAAACAATGTTTCTTGAATATAATCGACCAATTAGCTATTCCCGTTTGGAAATTATACATCACAACTACCTATTCTGAGATTTTCATGGTCGCAGCTACCATTGTACGGCCAAAAGTTGCTATTTGTAATTTATCAAAATTTATCGGGAGCACCAGTAAATTTTTATATTAAATTTGTCTCGAAAGCAGAAGTGTTTTAGGGGCTACATTTTCTAGTGCTTATAAAACATCCATAGGGGCATCCAAATATATCGAAATGGTAAAGAATCACTATCCACCCAATTTTCAAAATTTCCCAAAACTTTGTATTTTCTTTTTCAGGTTATTGTGACTTTGAATCCGGCTGGTGTAATTACACCGACACCAGTATAGGGAGTATGGTATGGCAGAGAGGTAAAGGTGCTACACCAAACTCTAACACTGGACCATCCAAAGATCATACACTCAAAACGAGTGAAGGTGAGTATACTGCTTTGAAAGCACCTTTAGTGTTTGAAAGGTGCTGCACACAGACGCGAAAGCAGGGGGAGGGGGCAATTTTTTGTTTAACGTGTGAGTTTTGGAGGAAACCACCCCCCCTTTAATTTCTTTTTTAATACAAATAATAATTAAAAAAACGAAATATCGATCGGTCAAATTTCCTAATTTTTGGGACCCCCCCCCTTAAAAAAGGCCTCTTACCCCCCCCCCCCCTTCTTTATACAGGCGTTTCTAAGCGCACAGGTGATACTTTCTAACTCTCAACTGTCAACATGTTCAATAGCTTAAAAGCAACAAAATATAATAAAATATTACAAATACATTACAATTCAGTAAATGAATAATTCAATGGATGGGTCATTTTGAATATGGCGTGGAAGATGCTACACCTATTTTTGAACACTGGACCCACCACTGATTAAATTCTTCCATAATATAAACACTATTTTGCAGGATATTATCTCTTCATCGATGCTAGCCAAGGCTCAAGTTACAGTGAAGCTTTTCTTCTCTCTCCTGAGCTGAACGAAGCAAGTCCTAGCTGCATTCTCGACGTCTGGGTGCACATGTATGGAACAGGTAGATATCTTACTAAAGGCATCGTTTAACAATATTAAATCTGAGATGCATGGCCCTGCGTGTTATCAGTGTCTTTTATATGGTGTAATATTGAAGCCCTTAAAAAATTGCACTTCAAAATGATCAAGAAGTGCCTCAAAAAAAGTGACTAGTTTTCATCATACTCGTTTCCCCCAATAGACTGTAGACCTAGTGTTATGAAAACCGTTAGCAAAATCAAAATTTTATTTCAATTTCCTATCATAAATATCTTGATAATCAGACCGGCGATCGGCTTGTAAAAGTAATGGGGTTCCTGACTGACCTAAAGGTTTATAATTATCATTGCAGCATGAGCTAAATCTAAGATTTTGTTTCAGAATCTGAGACAAAGTTACCTAATCCCTTTAATGCTTGTCAATCTCCAATAGATTCTTTGAGCGAATGTCATAAATTAACTTTCAAGCGACATATTTGATAATTCATTTTTTCTTTGCGAAATGTATAAACTTGACAATACATTAACCCATTTCTGTTAGGATGGTTTACAATACCTCTCATACTGCATTATTTATGCTAGATAACCGCGACTTTTATACAAGCACTTGTTCAGGAGGAGTCATTAACAAAGCTGAAAAACTTACAATACATAATACAATCAAAGTGTAACTTCAAAGTTCTTGGCAGAAAATGTGTTATCTACTTGGCTTCATCATGTAATGCATGAACCTGGCAGTACCACATATTGTAGAAACATTTAACAAAAACAGAATCTGACGAGATGAACTTTCAATCACAATATTTATTTGTCATGGCATATCATGATATAAACATTCCTTCTTATCATTGAATTGAATTGAAATTTAGTGATTCACCTGTCATACATCAGAAATCAACTCGTCAACTTAACGATGACAGTAACAAATCCATTTTGAATATCAAGAGAAAAGGTAAACCTTTCTTTGAGTAAGAAATATAAGATATTCAACATTCTACTAGTTTTAACATGCTAACAAGACGAAAGCAGGACGAAACAAAACAAAAGCTTCTGAATAATATAAGAGGTCGACAGCTGAGCTTCTTGGGTCATGTTATACAAAAGACTGGTTTGGAAAATCTTGCACTAACTGGAAGAATCGGGGAGAGTAGGAGTAGGGGTAGAAGGAGGATTCTGTGGATGAGTAGCTTAAGGAGTAGGATTTCTGAATGTGGAATCGATCTCGGCGAGAATGAATTACTTCATAGAATATGAAGTATATAGTTGGGGCACTCCATGGGCACCAACGTCTCAGGACATGGCACATAGAGAGAGAGAATTAGGGGGGGGGGAGGTGAGGGGAATGAGATATGGCTGGTCAGAGGGAGAAAGAGAGGGGGATAGTATTTGAAGGGCATATCGTGACTCTTTGCATTGATTCCTTTTCAGATATTGGTTCTTTGGGCATCTATCTCGTGTCTGGTTTGGAGAAAGCTCTTCTCTTCTATCAGGAGGATACAGGTTCCAATGAATGGTTCAGTGCCTCTGTGCCTGTCGGACGCATCCGAGGGACTTTCCAGGTAATAAGATGGACGGAGTTTCTTTAAAATCACCCAAAAAAAATCTTCATGTTTTTTATTTGTGCATAACCCTAATTAGATTTTAAAGCTCATATATATATATATATATATATATATATATATATATATATATATATATACATTTAGCTTGATCTAAGGCGCAATTTTAAAATCAATCTTACGTTTTTCCTCCCACTTTTCAGACCTTTGTTTGTTTGTTTGTTTTTAAAGCAAAGTCTTTAAAACTATTTGGCTCTACGATATAATCTGCATAATTGCTTCTTAAATGCTGTAGTGGAATTATTATTAGCTGATTTACTACATAGCAACTTCTTTTCTTATCAATAATGATTGCTTTTTAAATACTTTCGTAGAATTATTAATTTGTGTTGAAGTGAAAGAGATGGAACCATAAGGAATATCAGAGTATTCTGCAACTAACCTTTGATGAAAGTGATCATTGATTTTATTGCGTTTTTGTTTTGTTTCAATAGATTCAGTTCAAAGCTGAGAGATCGTTTGATGTGATTGGAGATATTGCCATCGATGACATTTCCTTCCGTGATTGCGACTTTCCTGGTAAGCTTGTAATACAACAATGCTTATTATTCTACTTGGGGGGTGTTTCAAAAAGATTCTAAGTTGGACTTAAATATTATGGAGAGCCATTTGTAGCTTCATAATGAAATGTATTCAAAAGCAAACATTCAAGTAATTTTAGACTTTTCATAAATTCTACATCAAGAACATGAAATCTCCCATAATAATAGAAAAAATTAATGAATTGAATCAACATTTTATGCCTTTTAAAATAACTTTTAACAAATATTTTCAAGGATGCTAACGGCTTTCCATAATTGTTAAGTCCAACTTAGAGATAAGTTCAACTTAGGATCTTTGTGAAACACCCCCTGGAATGCTCCCTAGGCAGTAGATAATTTACACTGTCTGTAATATGCAGAAAAGTTTTTGAATCAAGTCACAAAGGTAATAATCATAACAGTGTGAGAGCTTTGGTTGATTGTTAATTGGAAGGCACTTTATACATCATTTGTTATCATTATTGTTAATATTTTTGTTGTATTATTCTATTGTTAATTTTGTTTTGAGTATTACTATTTTTAGTGTTGTTATTATTGTTCAAAAGATTCGTTTTTTCATTTTTTCCAAGATCCAGAATTCTGAAGGTTTGTAGTTTCAAACATGCTTTTCAAGTCTAACAAGATAATAATGTTTAGAACTTGTTATACATTTCAATTGAATATGAAAAGTTTCAGATAACATTAGATATGAGAACTCCATTGAAATTGTTATTTTTCTACTTGTATTTCAAGGGAAGGACATTTCTCAAAAAGGTTTCAATAAGTTTAATTTTGTTTATAATGCTCAGTTATTTTCATTATACAAATTTCTTCTCAAATTCTTACTTGATATCAAGTGTGCAACCATTTTCCAATGTGCTAACTTATATTTGATATGTGAATATTAATATTTCCACGCTATAGCGCCCCCTGCAGGTGGATGTGACCCAACAGAGTATACCTGTGACAATCAACGTTGCATCAATACGGATAGATACTGTGATCTCACAGACGATTGTGGAGACATGTCTGATGAGGATGATTGTGGTAAGTGGGATCACCGTGGTATATTATTGTCAAAGGCTCTTGACTCTCATAGGGGAGGTTCTGGGTTCAATACGTTCTCGATATGTAGAGGTGTTGTGGTCAAGTGGTAACGTCACCGGACTTTCGATCACAAGGTCCGTGTTTCGAGTCCCGCCGCGGCACTAATGTCCTTTGGCAAGACACTGATCTACATTTACACTCCACCCAGGTGATGTAATTAGGTACTAGCTGACAGGAATCAATTCCTTGAAATGCTAGAGCGCCGTAATGGCTGCTTAGCTAAAGCAGGGGTAATAATCTCCAAGTTTGGAAGTGCTTAAAGATAAGACCATAAATGCTTTTGATATATGAGCTCAACAGTTAAATATTAAATGCCAGACTGCAGAGTACAACAACTCCAGCATGATTTGATTTGATGTTATTAGATGTGGATCATCTTTATTCTGGAGTCAGCATAAAATTTGAAAACATCGTCTGTTGAGAGCCAGAAGGGCATTAACTCTGTTTTAAAGTATATGAGTTAACGCCTTTCTGACTCCAAACAGACTGCATAATTTATCAGCTTTGAAAGGTTTCAGTGTAATGTAAAATAACATAATAGCCATATTGTTTATTTACTTACTTTCTTGGTTATGGCTCATCAGGAAATAGGATTGTACATAGACTTTACATATATAGTGTCATTGGTTTATCACCAGACTGCAGATCACATGGTTCAGGTTCAAGTCCCACCCTTTGACAAATCATTAACATCCATTTGCCACTCTCCACCCGGGTATAGTAACTGGGTACCTAGTAGGAATTTATCTATTGAATGCTTTGAGCGCCACTGGGCAGCCTGGAAAAATCCAGTAGGAATCTTTAACATCCCCTGCAATGGATATGACTTTTGTGTGCAATATAAATGTAGCTGTTAGGCCTAAATAAAAAAGATGCTGAGTTGCCCTTTATTTAGGTGCCAAAATATGGGTCGGTCGGTCGGTCGGAAACCTTCCTCTTTGGGCTGATCTTTATTCCTTAGTTTTGAATGCTTTAATACATTGTTTATTTGTTTAAGCCGACCGCAGATTTTAAGATTTTTGGGTCGGTCACAAAGGGCAATACAACAACTTTTTGTAAACGCCTTATACTTTGACCATATAGGTTCTTACGAGAATTGCAACTTTGAGAGTGGCATCTGTACCTGGAGTCAGTTGCTCACCGATGAGCTTGACTGGAGACACTTTGCAGGACTCACAAGGACACCGTTTACAGGACCATCCAGAGATCATACTACAGGATTAGTATCAGGTATCAATCATAGGCTACATCTTCCTACAAATAACAGCCAAATCAAATCAATATTGATCCAACATTTACTTAGGTGACAGTCGCTCTGAGCTTAATTTCGTTGAATATATTGGGTTAATGTTCAGTTAATTTGCAATTGGGATTTATTCAGATTTAGATTTAGGGTTAGGGTAAGTGTTGGGTCCGAGGTTGCAGTTAATAATTAAGTAAGCGTATGAAACTGACATGGATCATTTGCCTCAATCGACTAACCATACCTGTTTGCAAAGCAATGGACAATGGATATTTATATGGTGCCATAATTGGCAAGTTGTGTTTTCCTCCAAAGAAAGTTCACACACTCTGTTAGCACATTCATCTGCAAACTGGTGGCAATAGGTTCGGTAATACAGGGATCAATATAAGATTAAATAACTCTTTATTGGCTTTGGTCAACCATTTAAACAAAGACTGTTCTGCCAAGGTTGACTCTTCTCACTCATTCAGTAAACATGTATAATACAATGTAGGCAATATAACAGTTTAGGGTTTTGATCCAAGGCAATTGAATAGATATAGACTTGAACCCATTGCCCATGGGAACCAGGTAGATCCTGCATTGAGTCTACGGGCATAACATAATTCAGTATTTTACGGGTTAATTGTTCTTCCATTTATAGGTTACTACATCTACATGGAAGCAACCGATGCGAGCCCTGGTGACAGAGCACGTCTAGCCTCAAGGACACTCAATTCCATATTATCATCGGGGTGCTTCTTGCGATTCTACTACTACATGTATGGTGTGGATATCAACCAGCTGAACGTCTACACGAGAGACACCATCAACGGCCCACTGACGCTGATCTGGAACAGGCAAGGAGAGATCGGTGAATACTACTTGAGAGCTGACATTGAAGTGACGGATCTCAAAACCCCAGTCCAGGTTTGTTTGTTTGAAAATCAGGATTAAAATATGTCGAACTATTGTACATGCGAGAGCGCTGAAAACTCACCTTTTTGATGAATGCTTTGAGTAATTATGTAAATGTACATTGTACATTGTAAAGCGCTTTGAGAGGGCCTTCGGTCCTGAAATGCACTATAAAAGAACGAACTATTATTATTATTATTATTATTACTGCTGAATCTCCTCATTCAAATCTAGCACAAGCAACATAATGCTCCCCAGGAAGTGGAGAATGTGCACACGTTGTGTGCGGGTAAGCATGAATCCGATGACCAGGGTAACAAAATGTACTGCGCCTAGAAATAAAGTAGTAGGCACGTTATAAATGTGAGCTATTATTAAAAGTAATACCGGTATATATGGAGAAATTGTGCATTCTAGAGTGCACTCAAATAGTATGTCATATATTGTATAAAGTCTGTGACGATAAACATTGATGACTGTTGATGGTTAATTGCAGACTATAACAAATGCCTCTGTGCACTGCTCACCATTATTATCCCATTGGCTATTGGATAGGCTCATTCTTTAGCCTTTATACTGGGTCTTCTGGTCTCCCATAGGTAATGGATTAATGGTGATCGATACACATCTTCATAGTTCAAACAAAATCAAACCTAAACCTAAATTTTGCCACAGATTATAATTGAAGCTGTCACTGGCAATGGTATATATGGAGACATAGGCATCGATGACACAAGTTTCTCTGCTGGATGTCAGTTCAGTGACATACCTTTGCCCTCCATGACGACCAAGGCACCTACAGCAGACCCTGGTGACCTTCCAACCTGCGGACCAGACTCCTACCAGTGCAACAATGGCACCTGCTTGGAATTTGAGCAGAGGTGCGATGGAAATACAGACTGCAGTGAATCGGAAGATGAGGCCAATTGTGGTGAGTTGCATATAAGTATGATTCTGTGTAACGCCAATTTCTTTCTTTCTTGTAGGCCTAAGAGTCAAGGAAAGATCTTTGTTGGCATTTGAGGCAAACCAAATTTGATAGGGGCTATTATCTTGAAATTGTGATGGTTAAATCAAATCATTTTCACTTAATTGGTCCATTTATCTATTCAGGTTCATAGATCGATATAGATTTGTATAAAAGGTTTGAATGGTACATGTAATAAAGGACAATATTGTCAAACATCGTGCAATGGGGGTGACTGGAGTAGGATACAATGCCTCACACTTTATGATCTCTGCTAGATAACTATGGTCCAAGCATTTTAAGGAGGACTTATTCATTAGCTTAACGAAGATTTTTTACATTCTATACCTACAATTTTTAGTATAATTTAAAAGTCGTATATATTAACCCCTTTCTAACAGGAGCAGGGTGGTAAATGTATTAATCCTATGGGAATGAATGAGGTCCAGTAGTCCAAGGGTTAATATACTCAATGTCAGGAGTGGGATACAACTGTTAAAACTGTCATTGCATCCCTGTCAGGTAACTGCGACTTTGAGACTGACAGCTGTGGTTGGTCTAGTATCCCCAACGGACTCTACCTATGGACCTGGATCCAGGCGAGCAGCGCCCCCACTGGACGCGGTCCAGCCGCTGACCATACCCTAAACCTCGGGTCGGGCCACTACATGTTTGTAGACAGTACATTTGGAACGTATGGGATGACCGCTCTCTTACTCAGCCCTCTGGTCCTTGGAAGCTCTGGCTCAAGGTAAGAGTAACCGTTGGTTTTTTAGGACAAAGCTTTATAACTATTATTTATGTATACTTTCTTTTTTATAACTTTAAACCATACAAAATGTATTATATTATAAAATATTGAATTGTTTATCTGATTTATTGTCAAAATTACTGTTTTGTTGGAAACGAAAACTAATATTGAAAATAAACTGAACTTGTAGAGGTATTGTGCTCTAGAGTATAAGTCACCGGACTGTAGATCACAAGATATGTGCTTCAAATCCCAGCCCAGCACTAAATTCTTTTGGCAAGACGTTTAATCTACATTTGCAAAATGACTTTAGTGCTGGGCTGGGATTTGAACCACGTAAATAGGTACCCAGTAGGATGCAAATGTCAAGTTAATGTATTTTTCTCAGCATTGTGATCGTCTGTAAAATGGCGACTGGCTGGAATGGTCCCCAGGGAGTGGAGAATGTGCATACATTGTGTCTGACAGGCCTGAGTCCTATGATCGGGGTGATAATATATATGTAAAGCGCTTTTATAGTGCTTAATACAGAATGTTGAGGACTTAACATAAAGTCAATCTTCCTCAGCAACAATGGACATACAACATAGAGGTATTTTTCTTCTAGGACAAAATTCATTTAACAATAAATGTAATATTTCCATTTTATTTCACTCTGCAATGTGTCTTCAACACCATGATTCTCTCATTTCCTCACTTTCCACCATTATAGTTGTGAGATGGAGTTTTATTATCACATGCTTGGTGATGCAGGTTCACTGACCTCTATCCTCTATGTTAACAACCTTCCCGACTCATCCTGGATCATGACTGGAGATCAGGGCTCGACCTGGCACCGAGGATCACTCCTAGTAGGACCACAGTACGCAGGACAGTACTATGTAAGTACAGGCCAGGGGGGTGTTTCACAAAGACTAAGATCGACTTTAAGTTTGACTTAACTATGGCAGGCCGTTCATGCCACTAGTTCCTCTTAACCATTCCTGTCATTGGTTTATCAAGAGACATACAAATCATGGTCACAAATCAACAGAATTTACCTGTGATCAAAGATAATAATTAATCAAGTTCATCAGATTGTATAGATTTTACACATACTAATTGGGTATTTTACAATCAAGTTATCAGATTGTGAAATGATTGCAGGG
The DNA here is from genome assembly GCF_000002235.5 of Strongylocentrotus purpuratus. Lineage (NCBI taxonomy): Eukaryota > Metazoa > Echinodermata > Echinoidea > Camarodonta > Strongylocentrotidae > Strongylocentrotus > Strongylocentrotus purpuratus. The sequence goes on along the minus strand of NW_022145606.1, from coordinate 50,785,033 downwards.
AATTTGAATAGTGCAAGATATGTTGTGTTGTTTCTATTTTCAGAGATTTTTCAGAGGTTTGAAAGTCTTTTGGATCCTTGATCGCTCATCCTCAACTCATGTGAATTTACCAATTTAACATTCTGAATTTGCTCTGAATTTTCTTTGAAGGTTCGAATGGAAGCCTCGCCTGGAATCGGTTTTGACAACACACAGGATACTACTGATATTGCACTAGATGATATCAAGTTTATCAACTGTGACAAGTCATCAGGTAAAGAATTAGTCAGATTTGATAATAATAATATTTTTTTTCTAGTGTAATGCATATTAAATTATGATAATAATTATAATATTCGGTTCTTGTATAGCGCATATCACAAAGAGCTTTGGAAATTATTTCCCTGGCTTTAGCTCCGGCTGCCGATATCAGCGCACAGTGCATTTCAAGGAATAATCGTACCAGATACCCATTTACCTCATCTGAGTCGAGTGTGGCAAATGTAGATTATTGTCTTGCCAAAGGACAGTAAAACTTCCTTATGCGCTTGCAAAGAGCTTTGGAATATTATTGTGATAGATAGCAAATATTAATGTCGGAATATGAATTAACTAAGTGAGAATACAGACTTAAACTTTGTTTTCCCAAGATGAAATCAAACACTTCATGGTTTGTATAATATTGGCTGACTGTATATATAGACCAACTAGGACTTGGACTAATAACATCAAACAGTGGACGGGGAGTGTCATTAGAGTAGCTAACTAGAACAGCTGTAGGCAGAAAGTTATGGAGAAGCTATGCACTAAGGTCCATTTCATCATCGCCCCAAGCTATGGTACATAGATAGAGATAGGTAGATATTCACCATGCAAGATGCTCAAAGCCCTCCAATTATGACATTATGCACTACCGCAAAACCCCCTAGCGCCATCTCGGGTCAACTGTAGCAGTATGGTCCTGTAACTCGCTGCATCCCTGGCTGCGCTGTTGGTTCTTGCATGAAATCCTCTTTCTGTGGAGTGGGAATTAGGTATTGGGTTATGCACTGTTGGCAAGTTGACTATGAGATGGCACTGTGCAATAAACAGTACGCTAGAGCAGAAATGTCATCAGTTCAGTATCTCTTTAATCTATATTTGCCACTCTCTACCCAGGTCAGCTCAGCTATAGCCAGGGGAATAATAGTACAGCACTTACCATTAAACATTAGTATTGATCCCTAATAAAACATTACTATCATTATTAGCATAGATAATTTAAAAAAAAAAATGACAGTGGTGGCAGCGGTGGGATAAAGGTCAGGAGCTGAAATGTAAAAGAGATGTAAAAAGACATGCAAAAGAGATGTAAAAGAGATGCAAAAGAGATGTAAAAGAGATGTAAAAGAGATGTAAAAGAGATGCACAAGAGATGCAAAAGAGATGTAAAAGAGATGTAAAAGAGATGCACAAGAGATGCAAAAGAGATGTAAAAGAGATGTAAAAGAAATGTAAAAGAGATGCACAAGAGATGCAAAAGAGATGTAAAAGAGATGTAAAAGAGATGTAAAAGAGATGCAAAAGAGATGCAAAAGAGATGCAAAAGAGATGTAAAGCATAGAGTATGACAAATTAAATGTGAAACCGTTAAATAAAGTAAATGGTAAATATTCCAAAATATAACTGTTACATACCTCTCTCTATATTCTGTATTTTCCTGTAGAGTTGACATGTGACTTTGGACCAGGAACATCTGAAGGGACTCTATGTGGCTGGACCCAGGCTAATGGCTCGGACACATTTGACTGGACATTACGTAAAGGGAAAACATCATCAAGCTACACTGGACCACAGTCTGACCACACGGATGGAACAGGTTATTAATTATTTAAGTTTGTCGCGTCGCATGTGGCTGAGAGGCGAAATAATAGTAATGATAATAATAATAATGATATTGGGTTCTTGTATAGCGTTCATGTTTGTCAGACTTGAAACTCCTGGTGCTTCACGTTATGCAACTGATCGAATCACTGTAACTCTAGGGTCTCTCATCCCGATATATTCAATTGGGGTTGTGCAGGCAAACCACTTGAAACTGGAGGATTTTGTTGGAAAAAAAGAAAGTAAAACCTTTTCGGGATTGACATTTTTTACAAAAAATTAGCAGAGTCCTATGGAAAATGAATAAATAGTTATAATGATTATAGCCAATTTGACCTTATGAAAGATTGGCCGCCGGATGAAGAATTTACCCTGCAACCCCCCCCCCCCCCCTTTCCTCGAACAAAAATTAAAAGTGAAGAAATAATAGCATACATTATACGAGACGAAATGATATGGCTCGAAAGACAGAATAACATTTTATCCAAAAATGTTTTGACTCTTGAAAAATTGTTTTTATTACAATTGACTACAGTGGATCTAGAGAGGTTAACGTGAGAAATGTACAGGGTGAATGCTTTGTTCTCATCAGGTCAATCAATTGATCAATTGTCTTTTCTTAGGTTACTATGCGTACCTAGAAACCTCGACACCTGCAAAGAATGGAGACTTTGTTCGTTTACTGTCTGGCCCCCTCAGGTCGACTCAGAATCAGCCATACTGCTTCTCTTTCTGGTACCATATGTATGGGTCATCCATCGGTCCGTTCAATGTGATCCAGAGAGATGCAGACGGTCAAAATGAAGTGGTGGTAAGTAATAATATTAAAGGTCCGTTCAATGTGATCCAAAGAGATACAGACGGTCAAAATGAAGTGGTGGTAAGTAATAACATTAAAGGTATGTGGGTCATCCATCGGTCCGTTCAATGTGATCCAGACAGATACAGACGGGCAAAATGAAGTGGTGGTAAGTAATAATATTAAAGGTATATGGGTCATCCATCGGTCCGTTCAATGTGATCCAGAGAGATACAGATGGCCAAAATGAAGTGGTGGTAAGTAATAATATTAAAGGTATGTGCGTTATCCATCGGTCTGTTCAACGTGATCCAGAGAGATACAGACAGGCAAAATGAAGGCGTGGTAAGTAATAATATTAAAGCTAATCTTGAGCTCTGGGTTCAGTCTTACAAAGACTTACAATTGATCCAAATCAATTGCAAGTCTTCATTCAATCGCAAGTTTGCAGTCTCCTATCTCTTTTGTACATAATTGCGATTGATAGCAGTTGCAAATGAGTTGCAATTGATATCAACTCTGTGTAAGACGGGGCCCTGGTTTGGGAAGCGTATGTTGAGAGAGCATGGCTCTAACTCGTTCTCAATCGTGTATCTTGCAGTAGATTGATTGTTTGAACTAGTACAATAAAAAATAAAAACACTCACAAAAATTTGCTGGAGATCACCTTCAATAAAAACCATAAGTCTCATTTGCAAATAGTGACCTGTTTTAAGCACATGGTGTCGGGCTAGTCTATATGGTTAGGGTTATGGTTAATATGTTCTAACCCTAATTATTCCTTGATTTACGTCTATGCTCATTACTGAGCCCCTATACATTTTCTACCAAAATCGTTCGGCCCATGTCATTTAGTTGTAACAATCAGTATAAGTTTTGTTGGATTCTGTGAGAATTTATTTTCTATCATTACCAGAACTCAAGCTTATCTTTAAGTATAAAAAGTATACAGAAACCTGCACAAAATGCATCCTCCTCTTTCATAATGCCTTTGATTACAAGTTGTATGTAATTGTAATGTGTCTGGAGATAAGAAATGAGATTTATGATACATCCAATTTTTTTTATAACAATCAGTTTTTAGATGTGTCACATAACTCATTTTTTAGTATTTAAACCATGCTGATGACATTTTGTTCAGTTTAGTGTGAATGTTATGTTATATTAAACATACTAGGCATACATATTATTTTCTATCCTGATATTTCTCTTATAACAATTTCCCTAGGCAAATAGGGACTTTCTATATTCTAGTTACTTATGCTATATACACATACAAGCTAAAATATGTTCACCATCAGTATTAGTATTAGTAGTAGTAGTAGTATATGAATGAGCAATAGCAGTAGAAGTAGCATTGTTGTTGTCGTTTATACATTACACAGGAGTACACTTCATGCAATTCAATTCAATTCAATTCAATTCAATTCAATTTAATTTATTCAAGTCCATTTAAAAAGTAGATTGGAAACACATTGTACATTGAGAACATAATTACATGTAGGATGCACAGTATACATTGAAGTTAAAACACAAAATTAAAAAAGAAAAGTGAAGACAAGAGTAAAAAAAAAAGAACATGTCTACAGCAAAGAAATAGATAATGAACAAGAAACAAAAAATTGCAAAAGAACCAAATAAACGTTCTGTCGAGGCAGTCCCCAGCCTAATAAAATATCTAATTTTTTACCTATTAAGAATGATGCAATCTACTTATATATACTTGCTCCCATTGATTTCAAATAATAGATATTATACGACTTACACATGTTTGCAGGTTCAGTAGTCAATTGTGGTTCATGCGATAAAACCCATAAAATATGAGAGAGAACAATTGTAAAGCTTGTGTTAGAAGAATGGAATTATAGTACACATTTGTAAAATTACCCACGGGCCTATTTCACAAACCTTGTCACTAGTGAAAAATTACAATTTTTGTTATAAGCTAGTGAAATCCTTATTTCTGATTGGTTATCAGCAGATTAGTAAACTGATTTTTGTCATTTGTCAATGAAAAAAAAGGCCTTGAGAAACAAGTCTCTGGTGTTTCCTTGTTCTATGTTGAAGTGTCTAATTTCTCATTCATGTAGGTCTGGACCAAGCAAGGAAACCAAGCAAATGCCTGGCTGCCTGGCCAGAGGAACATAGCAACGACCTCAAACTATGAACTTGTCCTAGAGGCTGTAAGGGCAGGCGGCTGGTATGGAGACATCTCTATTGACGACATCTTATTTACAGAGGGAGTCTGTCCAGGATCAGGTTTGTAATTTATGATATCAAGGGTTCAGTGACACAAAGATGTAATTCCATTTTCTGCCAAAGTATTTGATATCAAAATGTTTTGAACAATGTGGGCTTTCCAGGAAACACAAAGACTTAACTCCACCCAACACCCCATTGAATTCAATAGCTAATGAAACATAGACTTAACTCCTTAAGGTCCAAGTGCTCAGTGACACATAAACCCCTTTTTCTCAAAATGGCCAAAATTAAGTTACGTCTTTGTGTCACTGACCCTCGACATGATTATTTTTAATTTTGAAGCTCAAAAATACAATCTTTAATTGTCAGTTCAAATAAAGTGTACAAAATACTTTACCACACCGTTTACAGAGGGTTCTTGTCCAGGACAGTCGTTGTAGAATGTACAAAATACTGTAAGATTACAAATTTCGCATGCATGAAATCTCCTGGAAAATTTCTTGAGTTCAAATTGATGACAATTCATGCAGCAAAGAAATGGAACTATAACTGACTTAACACTTGATTGTGCAATTTGAGAACGTTTCTTGCTTAGGGAATGTCAATTTTCAATAAAATTTCATTTTCAACTACGATATTCATTCTCGTATAGAAATGACATAATGCAATATAATGTTATGTCTTATAAATATTGATAGAGATAAGGAAAAAGGAATCTACAAATGCAGTGTGGCTTGAAAGGCATAGCTCCGCTAAATACCCTATAAATCACGAGAATGTCTGTCCAGAAATGAGAATGTGATCTGATAATATAGAGGTGTTTTGGTCTAGCGGATAAGTCACCCGACTGCAGGTCAAAAGGTACGGGGTTCAAGTCCCGTCGCGGCACTAATGTCCTTTGGCAAGACAATAATCTACATTTGCCACTCTCCACCCAGGTGTAAATAGGTACCTGATATACTTGAGTTACTTTGGCAGCTCGGCTACAACCAGGGTAATATGTGTAAAGCGCCATGAGCGTCAGAGCCTGGCGGATACCGGCACTATATAAATATCCATATTATTATTATATCATTTTTAACACTGTTCACGTCTTCTGTGTATCTTCAGTGGAATGTGACTTTGAGCTTGGTTTCTGTGACTGGGTGAACCTGGGTGATGGTATCGATGATTTTGATTGGTTATGGGGTACTGCAGTTGGTGCAGGAGGAGTAGGACCGATCCTAGATCACACAACGTTTACAAGCTCAGGTAAGTAAGATTTTTCTACCTTGATGATCGTGTATATTATCACTAGTCTCCTGAATTCATTTAAATGATTTTAATTGTTAGGTTAGGTTGTAAGGTTAAAACGAAACACCCAATACATATACAAGTATACAACAACAACAACAAAACAATACCAGACTGCAACCTTAATTTATACCGGTATGAAAAATGTTGTCATAGAGGAGAAAGAAACATAATAATGAGTTTATATAGGGGAGGCAGAAGGTGGCAAAGGAAAAAGCAAAGAGGCATCTGTGAAAGAGGAGAGAGAGAGAGAGAGAGAGAGAGAGAGGGAGAGAGAGAGAAAGAGAGAGAAAGAGAGAGAAAGAGAGAGAAAGAGAGAGAAAGAGAGAGAGAGAGAGAAAAAAAGAGAGAGAGGGAGAGAGAAAGAGAGAGAAAGAGGAGAGAGAGAGAGAGAGAAAGAGAGAGAGAGAGAGAGAGAGGGAGAGAGAGAGAGAGAAAGAGAGAGAGAGAGAGAGAGAGAGAAAGATAGGCAGGGAAATAGGAAGAGACAGGTGAAGAAGAAAGAGAAAGAGGAAACCCTCTAGTAAAATATGTGTCTATTTTTTCATCCCTTCAGGCCATTATCTCTATGTGGACACCAGCACACATTTCGCTGGTACCACCGGAATCTTACAGAGCCAGGACTATGCCCACACTGGTCCTAGATGCGTGTCGTTCTACTATCACATGAGTGGATCCGGTCCTGGAACTCTTTCAGTCTATAGACAGGATGATGGGGACCTGTTTGTTAGTCCTAGCTTGACCAAGACCGGTAACCAGGGTGACAGGTGGATGCTAGCACAGGTGGAAGTGATTCCTGACCCAGAGAAAAGCTACAAGGTAAGATTCTCTCTTTCAATTCTTTTTACTGAAGGGAAAAGGAATCTGGGAAGTGTTTCACAAAGACTGAGATAGACTTTAAGTTGGACTTAACTATGGCAGGCCGTTCATGCCACTATTTTTTTCTCATCATTTAATGGCATTGGTTTCTCAAGAGACCTACCAATCTTGGTGACAAATCTACAGAATTTACTTTTTTTTTATAGTTCATAATTAAAGGGAAAAAATAGTATCTAAAGATCATAATGGTGAGAGCAACCAGTGGCATGAATGGCCTGCTATAGTTAAGTCCGACTTAAACTCGATTTTAGTCTTTTTGAAACACTCCCCTGATCTGTAAAGTTCAAGCTGCAGCAGGGGATATTAATGGTCATTTGAGTGGAGGTCTCATGATCTAGTGGATATGTCACCGGACAGTGGATCACATGGTTTGCACCTAACAGGATTTAATTCCTCGAAATAATCATAGCAGCCATACTAAAGCGATACATTTAAATTGAGTTCGCTTAAATGGGCATATATCCGCTAGTGGTGTCGTGCTGTTGATGATGGTGGCTCTTAACAGATGATTTGTTTGTAGCAAACCTACACATATCAGGCGAACACAGTCATCTTGATTTCTATCAAGTAACCCTCGGAGACCGGTCATTTCTTTTTACTGCCCGTAGTGGAAAGCCCCATCATTAGATAATTTAAAATCAAGACTTAAAACTCACTTGTTCATATGGTATATATAGCACAGCATTTACAAAGAGCGCAATAGAATATATCCACTTAGTTATTGCGCTTTACAAATGAATATTAATGTGATTATATTATATATATTTTATATGTAGAGGTGTCGTGGTCGAGTGGATATGTCACCGGACTGTGGATCACAAGGTCCGCGGTTCAAGTCCCGCCGCGGCACTAATGTCCTTTGGCAAGACATTGATCTACATTTGCCACTCTCCACTCAGGTGTTAAAATGGGTACCCGGTAGGATGCGAAAGTTAATGTGGTTGGATTAGCAAGTGGCGCTTGTAAAATGGCGACTAGCTGGAATGCTTCCCAGGGAGTGGAACATGTGCATACATTGTGTTGCGGGTAAGCCTGAATCCGATGGCCGGGGTAATAATATGTTCCTCGCCTAGAAACAAAGTATTAGGCGCATTATAAATGTGAGCTATTATTATTATTATTATATTCCACAGATTTACATTGAGAATTAAGGAATCGATCAGATCAGTTTTTCCCAATTTTTATTGTTAATAATGGTTTGTTTTCACTCAAACTTTCAGATTATCTTTAATTGTACATCTAGCATTGGAGCACCATTCTCTCTCATCTAAACAATGTTACTAAGTCCCTTTAAATGTTTGTAGCAAAACTTAAACATATCAGGCTAACACAATCATCTTGATTTCTATATTCCACAGATTTACATTGAGCTCACATCAACAGGCCCATCCACCGGCAGCCACATGGCCATCGACGACGTCAACATCGACGACAGGTTCTGCCTCGAAGAGGGCACCTGCACCTTTGAGTACGACATGTGCGGCTACGTCAACGACTACCAGAACGATGACTTTGACTGGATACGAGGGAGCTACACGACGTCGTCTGGTTACACAGGACCAAGCATTGATCATACATTACAGACTGGATATGGTGAGATTTTGTAACACTTACATCTCCTTTTCCTGATGATTTAAAGCCCCACTGCACTTCTTAGAGCTACTTGCGCCCTCTATATAGCAAAGAATGCCTAATCGGTGATCATTAAGGATTATGTAAAAGTTAAAGGAGCAAGTTCAGATATGGCTTGGGTTGGTCCCCTGGTCCCCCCTTTCTTATGTTAATTGAGAGCTGATTTGATCAAGATAGCCATGCACCTGTCAGTGACCATGCAGGGAGGTCTAATCCCTCCTGGCTAAAATAGTACAGATAGGCTTGAAAGAAATAAGATTTCCTCAGTCATTCTTGGGGGAAGAATTATCTCAAAATTTTTGTTTACAATATTTCGGTTCTATACACAAGGGAGGTCATGTCAAGGTTGGGTCAGGAAGAAACTGTGGTGGAAGTGGTGAAGAAAAGTGGACTGAGATGTATGGGTCAAATGTTGTGAAGGGAAGATGATGAACCAGTAAAAGATCATGGAATCTGGAAGTGGATGACACAAGAGGGAAAGAAGGACCACAAATGTCATGAACATATATGAAGAAGGTCTAAATGATGTCCTCTTCAATTCAATTTGGCAAAGTCTGTGACATGGTTTTGAGCCCATCCTAGGAACTTGATCACTTTCCTTTTTTAAAATCATCACTAGAAGAGGGTAATACCTTGTAAAGGCTTTCTAGATGATTTAATCACAGAATGTGGAGCAACAGGATATGAAATGCTGAAATGGATGGTTCAAGACCGAGGTTCTTAGAGAGACACTTGATGTATAATTCTGATTGGGTCACTGAACCTGTCATAACTGCTAATACCAGTATTGATCACGGTTTCCTCCTTTCTGCAGGTCACTATGTCTTCATAGAGGGGTCATTCCGTACAGCAGGAAGCAAGTCATGGCTACTCAGTGAACACTTCCCTGCAACCGGAGGTAGGCTCAACATATATATTCTGAAATTCTATTTCCTGTGAAGTTTGAAACAATTTTGTTTTCTTCAGTTGTTGTGGTCCAGTGGATAAAGTCTCTGGACTGTGAACCACAAGGTACGGGTTCAAATCCCTGGCACAGCACTATTGTCCTTTGGCAAGACGTTAATCTATAGTTGCCACACTCTACCCAGGTGAGGTAAATGGATACCTGGCAGGGATTAGTTCCTTTAAATGCTTGAGCGCCGTAACGGCAGCCGTGCTAAAGCCAGGGTGAAAATAATAGTAAGCCAGGAGTGGCAATGTGCCAGACATGAGCGCTATATAAGACTCCACTATTATTATTATTGTACTGCTCTTAGTATGTAAATAAAGAGCAGCTAATTTGCTGGAGTACATTTATGTAAATAAAAACACTTCTAGCAACATACAGCAACTATTATAATTTCAAAGGGGAAGACCACCCTGATATTAAGTTGGTTTTGCAAAAGTGAAATGCTTCACTGTTAATTGCCCAGAGGCATGCGACGGTCCTCTGGGTAACAGTGAAGCATTTCACTTTTGTAAACCCTGGCCCATAGGTAACCAGTTTTTCTTTCCTCCTTGCTTCTCATTTGCTTCTCTTTCCCTATTCTTTCTAAGATAATTATATTTACTATGTTGACTTTGTATATACTGTGAATTTCTAATTTTTATCGCAAAATAAATAATGATAATAATAATATCTTCTTATTTCTTTGCAGGACGTTGTATGGATTTTTGGTATCACATGTATGGAGCTGGAATGGGTGATTTGAACGTTTACACTGCCACTGAAAACACGGCCCCTAAACTAGTCTTCACACAGAGCAAGAATCATGGTGACATCTGGCTTCAGGCCAAGGTCAATGTGGACGCAATCTCAACATTCTGGGTACGAATGATCTTTGTTAAAGCAAATGTTTCTGCATTTATGGAAAAATCAAATACCAAATATTCCAAAAAACAATGATTATATATACTATAATTGATTGAAATAAATAAAGGTGACAACTGATTAATTACAAAAGAATTAATGGATATTATTGAAAACTTGAAATTATAGAGGTAAATCGAAGAATCCAGATATATGCAGTAGCCTACTATCATAAGCATGAAAGCTTGAGGCGATGGCAGCCCGGGGGGTGGGGGGGGGGCACATGACAGCCGTTGGCTTTGGCAAGATAACATTTAAGTATTTTAATCAACTTTTGTCAAACAGTGTTTAAAAAAATGTTTTTTAATACATAAAACAGGCTTTGAAATTCTCTCAACACCTAAATATCTGGAATGGTATATAGAGCCAATTCATTGCTTTGTGACAATTTACGGTTACCTTAAATGTAATTAAATTGTGATGATGTAGTTGAGAGAATCAATGAATTGATCAGATAGATTTGTCCCAATTTTTTCATCAATATAATAGTCTGTTTTCATTCAAACTTTAATATTGTCTTTAATTGTACATCTTGCAATGAAGTTACTACCTTAGCACCATTTTCTCTCATCTTAACAATGTTTAATACCAAGTCCCTTTAAGTAGAGTCTTATAATGCTTGTCTCATCATTGATGCTTCTTATATCTCTGATGTTATTTGATGTTTGTGTTTCAGGTGATCTTTGAGGGTGTAGTCGGGTACAACTACACCAGTGATGTTTCTCTGGACGACATGTTTCTGCATCCTTCCATCTGCTCTATCCCCATCGAGATACCTACCCAACCTGCACCTCCACCAACATCATGTAAGTTTGTTTGTTTGTTTTTACCTGACTGCTAAGGAAGCATATACTGGCATGCTTGTAAGTAAGCAACCAGTTGACTGATGGCTTTAAGTCCTCTCCTAGGGACTTCCTAAAGAGCACTAGCGCATCATGTGGTTTCAAACCAGGGACCAGATACCACTGAGCCATCACGTGACTATATACTGTTGTGTAACACAACGTTACATAACTTTCATTTTACCTACTACTTCTTGGGTTTATTAATTAGAAGATTCCCTATCTACACATACATGCCAAGTTTTAGAGTGTTTTGTTACTGTGGGGGCAAGATCCAGGGATTGGGGGCAGGGGGTACAACCCACCAGGTTGGTCCCATCCCGCAATCAGTGTGACAGTAACACTTAATCAAACCACAACCAATCTTAAAACATCCTGTAAGTTTTTACTTTTTACCTACATGTACTGCTACCACCTGTGCATATGTACATTTCAAATTAAAGCTCAGTCAAACAAAACGGCTAGTGAAAGAAATGTAACACTTCTCACATCCCACCGCTGACACCAGTGTAGTAAAAATTAGTGCAGAAACACCCTTCAATCAACCATGCGAGGAGTTGGCAATGTTGTGTAGCACAACTTTACATTACTTTACTTTTACCTACCACTGCCAAGAGTTTAACTGTTCAAAATGTCATTGAATCTCCCCACAAGTCTAATCAGGCAAACTAAAAACAGGATAGTGAGAGAAGTGTAACGCTTCTTGGATCCCTCTCCTGCCACCCATGTAACACTTTTCAATTTAAAGCCCAAAGACCCTAGAATCAATCCTACAACATTCATTCTCGGTGAAAGAAAAGAGCTAGCAAAAGCACAAAATCAATTAAATGAAATTCCTGAAAATAATATTAGCAAATTAGAAATAATTAAGTACAGATATTACCAAATTAATTCCTATGTTCTACGTACTATGGTAATTTTTTCTGTCATGAACAGAGCTATAAAGATTATATATACAATGACATTCAATCTTTTCCTGCATGCATTATTTATGGTATGAGAGCTAAATATTACCACGAGGACGAATCTATGTTCATTCCTCTTTTCCACTACAGTACCAGACACACACAATTGTGACTTTGAGAATGGCTTCTGCAACTGGACACATGATATCAATAATGACTTCGACTGGACCAGAGCCTCTGGATCTACAGGCAGTGTAGGAACAGGACCCAGTTCGGACCACACCAAAGGGGATCAAACAGGTATGGGCATGTTGTAGAAATAATTTCGAGGTCAAATAATATGATTTTAGGAGATGAGGTTGAAAACAGCACTCTTAATTTGAACATAACGTGTGAGCTCATTATGTAACAGTCATGCATATATTCATTATGAAGCAAAGATTCTTCAAGTGACTACTTAAAAGATGCAAGCTTGAATCCATGGAGGCGGTAATATATATCTGTAAAGCAATTTTACTGATGCGGTATAATATATCTTTCTGTTTTTCAGGTTTTTACGTCTTTACTGAAATGTCTGGTGAGAGGAGTGGTGATGTTGCCCGATTAGACACTGATGCAGTTTATATCTTTCTATTTTCAGGTTTTTACATCTATACTGAAATGTCTGGCGAGAGAAGCGGTGATTTTGCCCGATTAGACTCTGGGCTCTTGAAAAATGTTGATGTCAGACGGTTGTTATAATATATCTGTAAAGCAATTTACTGATGCGGTATATATCTTTCTGTTTTTCAGGTTTTTACGTCTATACTGAGATGTCTGGCGAGGGAAGCGGTGATGTTGCCCGATTAGACTCTGAGCTGTTGAACAATGTCGATGTGGCCGGGTACTGTATGGAGTTTTGGTTCCAGATGTATGGAGATCAGATGGGCGCCTTCACAGTCTATGAGGAAAGAGAGGGTCTTGAGCTGCCGGTGTGGCAGGAGACAGAGCCCAGAGGACCAGGATGGAACCAAGTCCATCTTCACTTCACAGAAACAGGCTCATATTATGTGAGTTAATTGAAATTTACGGTCCACTTTATTAGGTAGTTTAATGAAATGTACTGGCCCTTAAAGATGCGTCCCGAACAAAAATTGAGAGATTGTAAAAAATTGTGGAGGTGTTTTGGATGGAACCAAGTCCATATTCACTTTACAGATACAGGCTCGTATCATGTGAGTTGAAGTTTATTAGGGACTTGCCCTACTGCACTACTTATAGCTACTTGCGCCCTCTATATAGCAAACAATCAGTACCCGTTTGTCCCCCATGATCCCCTTTTTCTTATGTTAATTGAGACTCGGAGCTGATTTGATGGGTTAACCACCTGTCGGTGACCATGCATGGAGGTCTAATCCCTCCTGGCCAAACTAGTGCAGATATGCTTTAGAGCCCCACTGTACTACTTGTAGCTACTTGCTCCCTCTATATAGAAAACTTACCCAATCGGTGCTTGTTAGTCCCCCATGATTCTCTTTTTCTTATGTTAATTGAGAGCTGATTTGATGAGATAACCACCTATCACTGACCATGCATGGAAGTGAATCCCTCCTGTCCAGACTAGTGCAGATAGGCTTTAATGAAATACATTGGCTCATAAAGATGCATCCGGAGCACAAATCGAGATATTGTGGAGGTGTTTTCGTCCAGTTGATAAGTCCCTGAAATTGTGGTTTGTAAACTTCACGGTATGGAGTTCGAATCCCTGCGGGTTCAGCTTGCTATTTATAAGGACCGCTATTCATAAAAGATTGCTATTCATTTTGTTCCGCATTATGGATAGTGAGCTTGATCGACCGATCTCTGCCACAGCGCTAACAAACATGCAGCATGTACATTTACATTCACAACACTCAACCTAGGTAAGGTAAGGTACCTGGGGTTGTTTCACAAAGATCCTTAGTCGAAATAAATTTTAAGTTGGACTTGAAATTATGGAGAGCCATTGGTAGCCTTAAAATAAAGTATATTCAGAAGTGAAAATTTAAGTATTTTAGACTTTTTATAAATTCCACATCAATAACATCTCCTTGGATAATAGGAAATATCAATGATTTAAATCAACATTTTATGCCTTTTGAAATAACTTTTACAAAATATTTTCATATATGCTAACGGCTTTCCATAATTGTTAAGTCCAACTTAGAATCTTTATGAAACACCTCCCTGGTAAGAAATTTCCTTAAATTGCTTTCGTTTAACACATGTAGGCCTACATTTTGTATTCAGTGTTCACAGATGTAAAAATATTTGTTTTTATAGATTCTGTCCAGAATATTAGACGCCTTTCAGTTTTGCAACACCCTCAATCACGCTCTTGTTTTCTTGATTTTCAGATAATCTTTGAAGGAGTTCGTGGAAATGGTTTTAGTGGTGACATCGCCTTAGATGACATAACCTTCCATCCTGGTTCCTGCCCTACTCCAAGTGAGTATCAACCCATTGACTCGTGGAACCGAGTGGCTCCTATAAGAAGCCAATGGGAATTAAACAATTCAGTAATAAAGAGTTGCCAATTTACAGATCTTTGAAGGATTTTCTAAAAGATGCTGTTTTTCTGCAATCATTACGTTTAAGTATCACTGTAGTAGTACATGAATTAATTCAACAATATTGGGTATTTATTAACCCCTAGGCCCCATCTTACAAAGAGTTGATATCAATCGCAAGTTATTTGCGATTGAATTAAATTGCAACTATGTACATAAGAGATAGGAGACTGCAAACTTACAATTGATTGGAGGACTTACGATTGATTTGGATCAATCGTAACTCTTTGTAACACGAGGCCCAGGTGTGTAGTAGCTACACCGCTTCAGTTCTGTTAAGAGGTTTCGGAATCGCGTCAAGATTTGCATCGCACAGTTTTGAGATAAATTTAGGTGATGTAGTTTATTCTTTGCAAGAAACAATTTGGTGGAAGATTGAAGTATATCATCAAAGTAATATAATAATGGTTAGTAGTTGTTATTCTTAAATCGAATATCTTCTTCTCCCCCAGATGTATGTGATTTTGAGAATAGTGAACGTTGCTATAGTCAGATTAAAAGTTGAACAATTTCTTGACCTGATAATACTTGTCTATTTTTTGGAGGCTTTAACTCGTGACTTTTACAATCAATACATTTCCTTCTGGCTGCAAACAAACGATACGTTTATTGTTAGTCTCTGATGCAATATTTTATTCTCTCTAAGATGTGTATGTAATTTTTACAATGGAAAACACTACTATATTCAGACTAGAAGTTATAATGTGCAAATGAAATGAAGTATATCGTCTGTTTTGAGCCAGAAGGGCATTAACCATATACTTCAACCTAAGGTTAACGCCCTTCCGACTCCAAACAGGCGATAACATCAAATTAATAGAAGAATTGTTATTTATTGTTATTCTTTAAGGCCTGTCTGTACTAGTTTGGCCAGGGGGATTAGACCACCCTGCAATGTCACTGACAGGTGGTTATCTCATCTAATAAGCTCTCAATTAACATAAAAAAAGGGGATCATGGGGGACCAACAGGCACCAATTAGGCACTGTTTTCTATATAGAGGGCATAAGTAGCTTTACAAGTGGGGCTTTAATACCAATATCTTTCTCTTCTACAGATGTATGTGATTTTGAGAACGGAGAATGCTACTACAGTCAGACGAGTCCTGATCAGTTTGACTGGGAAGTCATTCAAGCAGACTCACAATCAGCTGCCCCTGCCATAGACAACACCTATCGAACTGAATATGGTAATTGTTAATTTAATTACTCATTATTCCTAAGTATCATTTGAGGCTTTCACACTTGTACAAGCATTGCTTTTTAGTGGAACCCTCTGTTTCCAACATGCATTTCTACATTTTGTGTAAATGGTTATAAATGATTTGTAATGTTTTGTTGGAAACATGAACAAATTGAAAATTGAAAAGAAATTTGAATTGAAATTGAAGTTATTTATAACAAATACTTGATAAATACTGTCATACTGCCAAATGTCCATAATTTTCATACACGTTCTTATGATTCTAACTTCCATCACTGAAATGTAAGAAATTTGCTGGTTTTACAGTGTATTGTAAATCCATGTGTTGTATTTTATTGTGTTAATTTGTATTTATTATAATCAGATTAAACTATTTATTATAATTATTGTCATTATTGTTACTATAATTATAAGTAGTAGTATTATTACTAGTAGCACTAATATTATTGTTATTATTATTATCATCATATTTTCTTTTATTATTACTATTTTTTCATCATCATTTATTTCATCATCATGTATTTCGTCATCATTTATTTCATAGTCATTAAAAGAATCAATTTAATTCTCTCTCTCTTTCTCTGCAGGCCATGTCTTCTTTGCTGATATGACAGACCTTTCATCGAACACAGATGTTGCGATAGTAGACAGCGGTCCCCTCCCAGCTACCACAGGAGATGGGCAGTGTTTTCAAATGTGGTACTACATGACCAACTCTAAATACTGCCAGCTCAAAGTAAGCTCAGAGATTTTAACACTTGGGAGTGTTTCACAAAGACTAAGATTGTCTTAAAGTTAGACCTAACTACTGCAGGCCGTTCAAGCAACTGTTTGCTCTTACCATTACGATCTTTAGAAGAAAAAACATTAGAAAATATTTTTTCTTCAATAATGAGTTATCAAAAAATGTAAATTCTGTAGATTTATGACCACGACTTGTACGTCCCTTGAGAGACAAATGCCAGTAAATGGTGAGAGCAAAACGTGGCATGAATGACCTGCCATAGTTAAGTCCAACTTAAAGTCGATCTTAGTCTTTGTAAAACACTCCCCTGGTCCCATATTCATAACCCCTCACTAAGCTACTTGTCAACTAATTACATAGGCTAGCTATAATAAGTATTTAGTTTTCAACAAGACTTAGTATTGAAGGTTTTATAAATGTGTTTTAATATGTATTGTATTTTCCTGTTGTATGCTTTGCTTGTATACATTATATGGTTCAATAGATTAAATTCAGTTCAATTCGATTCTTGCTAACCATCTCTCCTCCCGGTGCCTCGTTTCTTAACAGGCATACAAGGTACAGCTGGTGACTGGGCAGGCTGAGTTACTCTGGGAGATGGATGGAATCACACATGAAGATGAGTGGCATGTCGTGGAGATCAACCTCAATAATACTGATGGCATTTACAAGGTAATGAGTTCTATGATACACCTTCTTCTTTTACTTCATCTTCTTCCTCTTCTTCTTTTCTCTTCTGCTTCTTCTTCTTCCTTTCTGTTCTTCCTCTTCTCCTTTTCTTCTTCCACTTCTTCCTTTTCTTCTTTTTTCTTCTTCCTTTTCTTCTTTTTTCTTCTTCCTTTTCTTCTTATTCTGCTTCTTCTTCTTCTCTTCTTTTTCTCCTTTTTTCTTCTCTTCTTCTTCTTCTCTCTTTTTCCCCTTTTTTCCTTCTTTTTTCTTCTTCCTCTTTTCTCTTCTCCTTGCTCTTTTCTCTTCTCATAATTTTTTTTTCTTTGCTATGAATGGCATGTAAATGGAGCTGAACCTTAATGATACCGACAGTCTTTACAAGGTAATGAAGTCTAGGACTAAAGGTTAGGTACATGTAGTTCAAAGCTCAGCTACAATTTTGAAAGCAAAATGAAAAACTAGATGAACAGTGTTCTAAACAGCTGTATAGTCGCATATTATTCTCCTTGCAACAAAAGATACATGTCTGAGATCATTTCACATTACATCTTTGACTTTCTTTAAATGTTATTAAAATCATCTTTAAGGAATGCTAAATCGCTTCGCTTTGGAAAGATAGCTACATCCAGATCGCCTCGGAAGTGATAGTTTGTCCCATCACCTTCACCAATGGTAATTATTTGCTTACTAGCCTGAATATGGTTTTATGAATATGTGCTCTAACTTGTTAACCCCCGTTGACTTCTGGGTTCTGTCTTTCCCATAGGAGCCACCCAGTTCCTGCTGGCTATGGGGTAACATTGGATTTGTTTTGTTTCCCTCTTTAGATCCGGTTCCAAGCCTCTACCATAGATTACACTGAGAATGCTGCCATATCTTTGGACGACGTCTTCATCAGCGCCAATCCTTGCTCTCCGTTTGGCTCGTGTGACTTTGAGACCAGTCTCTGCACGTGGAAGAACGAAGAGAAGGATGACGACTTTGACTGGCAGCGCATCCAGGGAAGGACAGTCTCTAGTGGTACGGGGCCAACAGCGGATCATACTTTCGGAACACCTTATGGTAAGTCACTTCATCAGATTATTTTTGATGCATGACTATATCTATGTTTGATTGGTTTTGTTTTCATTTTTGTTGACTCAAAATTGTTTAATTGAGTTTATCTTTTATATGAATACAGTACATGTATATGTATACCCATATACCATGTATACACCAAGAAATTCCATTTTCAACTGGACAATAATGAATCTGTCTTAATTCTCCCAGGTACCTATATCTACATCGAGGCATGTCAGAGGTCATTTCACCATGGCATCTCACACTGACAACTTAAGCTCTCTTAATTCTCCCAGGTACCTATATCTTCATTGAGGCATGTCAGAGGTCATTTCACCATGGCACCTCACACTGACAACTTAATCTCTCTTAATTCTCCCAGGTACCTATATCTTCATTGAGGCATGTCAGAGGTCATTTCACCATGGCACCTCACACTGACAACTTAATCTGTCTTAATTCTCCCAGGTACCTATATCTACATTGAGGCATGTCAGAGGTCATTTAACCATGGCACCTCACACTGACAACTTAATCTGTCTTAATTCTCCCAGGTACCTATATCTACATCGAGGCATGTCAGAGGTCATTTCACCATGGCACCTCACACTGACAACTTAATCTCTCTTAATTCTCCCAGGTACCTGTATCTACATTGAGGAATGTCAGAGGTCATTTCACCATGGCATCTCACACTGACAACTTAATCTGTCTTAATTCTCCCAGGTACCTATATCTTCATTGAGGCATGTCAGAGGTCATTTCACCATGGCATCTCACACTGACAACTTAATCTCTCTTAATTCTCCCAGGTACCTATATCTTCATTGAGGCATGTCAGAGGCCATTTCACCATGGCATCTCACACTGACAACTTAATCTGTCTTAATTCTCCCAGGTACCTATATCTACATTGAGGCATGTCAGAGGTCATTTAACCATGGCACCTCACACTGACAACTTAATCTGTCTTAATTCTCCCAGGTACCTATATCTACATTGAGGAATGTCAGAGGTCATTTCACCATGGCATCTCACACTGACAACTTAATCTGTCTTAATTCTCCCAGGTACCTATATCTACATCGAGGCATGTCAGAGGCCATTTCACCATGGCACCTCACACTGACAACTTAATCTGTCTTAATTCTCCCAGGTACCTATATCTACATTGAGGCATGTCAGAGGTCACTTCACCATGGCACCTCACACTGACAACTTAATCTCTCTTAATTCTCCCAGGTACCTATATCTACATTGAGGTATGTCAGAGGTCATTTCACCATGGCACCTCACACTGACAACTTAATCTCTCTTAATTCTCCCAGGTACCTATATCTTCATTGAGGCATGTCAGAGGTCATTTCACCATGGCACCTCACACTGACATTTTAATCCGTCTTAATTCTCCCAGGTACCTATATCTACATCGAGGCATGTCAGAGGTCATTTCACCATGGCACCTCACACTGACAACTTAATCTGTCTTAATTCTCCCAGGTACCTATATCTTCATCGAGGCATGTCAGAGGTCATTTCACCATGGCACCTCACACTGACAACTTAATCTGTCTTAATTCTCCCAGGTACCTATATCTACATCGAGGCATGTCAGAGGTCATTTCACCATGGCACCTCACACTGACAACTTAATCTGTCTTAATTCTCCCAGGTACCTATATCTTCATCGAGGCATGTCAGAGGTCATTTCACCATGGCACCTCGCACTGACAACTTAATCTGTCTTAATTCTCCCAGGTACCTATATCTACATTGAGGCATGTCAGAGGTCATTTCACCATGGCACCTCACACTGAAAACTTAATCTGTCTTAATTCTCCCAGGTACCTATATCTTCATTGAGGCGTCTGGGAAGTCTCAGAATGACATGGCCTACTTGAAGTCTGGTGATTTCCTGGCATTGCAGAAGCGATGCTTGGAGTTTTATTATCACATGTATGGAGCTGGTGTGGGTAACCTCTACGTCCAGAGGCAGGCAGATACAGAAACAAAGTTCACCAATATCATTACACTCAAAGGCGACAAAGGCGATCAGTGGCGACAACAATTGGTGAGATAATTATATAATATTGACTGGCCTTGGGGGAGATACCAACAAATATTGCCCTTACTGAAATCATATTGACCGAGTTGTAGACGTGGTCAATCCAATCTAATCTAATCCAATACAGGTATTTATAAAGCGTGAATATCTAGTTGCCTAATCAAAGGCGCTGATGAGACTGAAAAACGTCATTGTATCTCCTGATAGATAAGCCAGTCAATATCATTAGCATTACCTATTCATTGGTGAATCAGGAAAGGGCACCAATTTCATATAGCAAGATGTTAGTGTACATTTGCCACACCCGACCCGGATGGTTTAGGAATTAGTTCCTTTAAATTCTAGAGCCCCCACTAATTCAAAGATTACACACTAAATGGAAACTTGGTGTATGTGCATGAATAAGCCTAAAAGCTAAAGTTGAGTTCTGGTCATGCGATTGCATTGTGAAAGAAATTGTGTGGAATAATTTAGAAAAATTGATCATGTAGCATATAAGTTTTGGTGTCTTTTGGCCTAGTCTTAGTAAGCACTACACACAGAAAGATGAGGCACACATTTTTAAGCTGTTACACGTCATATTTGGAATATAAAGGCATTTGAAAAGCCATGCTTTTCAGGGAACATTTGTTATTTCATGTTCTTCCACACTTGAATAATAACAAAGCAAACGCTCACAAATTATTGTTCACCTCTCCCCAGAACTCAACCTTCCCTTTAAAGTGGGACTGCACTACTTGTAGCTAATTTGCCCTTTATACAGCCAACAATTCCTAAGCAGTACCCGCTGGTCCCCCATGATCCCTTTTTTCTTAGGTTAATTGAGAACTGAGTTGATGAGAGAACCACCTGACAGTGACCATGCAGGGAGGTCTAATCCCTCCTGGCCAAACTAGTGCAGATAGGCTTCAAGTCTTACATGTATTTGGTTTCAAACTCCAGATTAATATAATCATACCTTAGATAATAACACCATTGTATATCCTTTAAATCCCAGGTACCATTGGATGTAATAGACGGTGCCTATTCCTACGAGTTGCAGTTAATTGCTTCTGTTGGCACATCCTTCTCCAGTGATATATCCCTGGATGATATCGCTTTCTATGAAGGAGAATGCCCAGGTAGTTATCTTTTACTATTGAGTACTATTGTTGTGCCATTATTTATTATTATATCTGCATCAACAATTTATTGGTGTTTGGTTGGTTGAGAGCTTGTCATGTGACCAGAAATATTTCAAGTATTTTAAGGTTGCGCTGAAAAAGTACTATTTGGGATTTTTTTTTTTCTTCAAATCTTAATTTAATAATTTTGTTTTGTTTTGTATTCTTTTGTGATAAAAATTGTAATATTTTTAATTTTTAATTTTTTATCGTGCCTATATCAAGTCAATATTTATATTTGCTATTCCCTCCACATTACACTCAATTGTCATGTAATTTATAATTGTTCTTATTGCATTAAAAAAATTATAATGCAATATTAGGATTTGTTTTAAACATTGTTTAACGCATTTTACTGTTTTTATGAATTTTGTAGAAATAAATGAATTGAACTGAATTTAATTTAATTGAATATGAATTAATACCACTGGGCATTTTATCTTTTATCCTTCAGCTCCTCCATCAACCTGTGAGTTCTACTGTGATGATGATGATAAGACCTGTTTACCTAACAGTCAGTTCTGTGATTTCACACCGCACTGTCCTAACCAGATGGATGAGCTTAACTGTGGTAGGTGCAACACAATATTTTCATAATCATAATAATCTTTTAAAGTCCACTCTAATTTTTTTTAAAGTTAAACCGAAAATGGAAATTCTTTTTGCCGAATTGATCGTGAGCCTGGCAGCCACTGAGCAGCGCCAGATCGACGTTGCTCTATCCCTTATTGTTGAACGCCAAACAAGGTAGCAGCAACTCCCGTCTTTTAACGTCTTTTGGTATGACGCGGCCGGGGTTCGAACCCACGACCTCCTGGTTGTGAGGCGGACGCTCTACTAACTGCATGCATATAAATTTAAATTGATGGTAACTTCCATGGAAACCTTGATTTGTTTGTCAATTCACACCGCACTGTTCAAACCAGATTCCGTAATGTGATCAGGACCCCGTTGCATAAAACTTTGCATCGATGGTAACTTTGCCATTTATGGTATCTTTCGTGGGGACCGTGATTTGTTGAGTAAAATGTTACCATGGTTAATGTTGATCGCAAAGTTACTATCAATTCTAAGTTTTATGCAAAGGGGCCCATATTTTGGTAATTATCAAAGTCATGTACCATCATGAAAAAACCCTCTACCTGTATTATGATAGTATTACCATCTATTGACTATCACATGAATATTTTAAATGATCAGAGGCAGAGCACTTGTCGCTAATTACTGAAGTCAGTTCAATATAATATGTATATTATCGTCTACATGTATTATTATAGTATTGATATGTAAATGACTCTAGAAATGCCATTTGACTTTGAGCAGGGCACACGTCGCTACATACCAAAGTCAGTACTATATATAACCATCTACCAGTACCAGTATAAAAGGGCGTTGTGGCGTACGCCTGTAATCCAGCTAACAATGAAAGTTACAAACTGATTCTGCCGAATACGCAGTTTCGAAACTGAGTCAATACTTTGGAGGGTGACGTTAAAGTGCGGGTTCATAGAAAATCACAAATACGGCAAATAGCGTATTACTAGAAACTGGTAAGCTATTAGATGACTATTATGCAAGTTTTAGGTCAACTACATATCGGGTGGTTTATAAAAATACAAATAAAACAACCTCCATAGCATCTGGGATATGCGAGAGATTCGCCGGAAAAAAAAAGTTTTCATGCCGTCACAATATGAACCAACCCTGCCCAAGCAGACAACATCCCATAAAGAATAAACATAATTGCAATGCTTATATTTCTCAAATTATAATGAGTTTAGTGTATATAAATGTGGTGGAATTTTACACCATTCAAAAAGGGATATGACCCCCATTCTGATAACTAAATTCTTTTGTTTGTAAATACACAGGATATGGGTTAATGAACGATCAAAGAAACCACACTTTCAAATTAAAAAACCTCCGGAATGATAGCTGGACGTCATTATTGTTCCCTCTTGAAACGCCGAACCTGCCACGGTGTATGCAGCTGAAAATACAATGACGTCTTATTTTGTTTACAAGCGACGGATTCCCTTTTTTTTTTAATCCTTGCATTTTTTCATCAAAATAATACCATGCACGGGGTTAAGAGTGAGGCAATAGATTAAACATTTTGCCTGAAGGTATTGAAGTAAGAGAACTAACTGAAGAAAAGATAACAAAACAGACACTGAAATTGTGTGAGATGTCATGGGACATCGTCTGCTTGTGCACATCATGTTCAACATGTGACGTCATATCTCAGCAGCGACCGGGAGCTTTTCAGGTGCTATGTCGGGGCTGTATCTAAGCATTTTGTAATTGTTAATAATCATTACTTCGAATGTTTCCAAGCACTGGCTTTTGATAACCTTGGCCAATCAAAGTGTCACCTTTGCAATGATGACATTAAAGTTAGTTTTTTAAATCAATGAACCTTCTCTTTAAAGGTCGTTTCCCATACGTAAATAATCATATCTGATTGATACACGTCTGTAAAAACCCAATTACACACACACATCTACCAGTACCAGTATACTATCTAATTGATTATATCCATAGGAACAACATGTGACTTTGAGGATGACACCTGCTGGTGGTGGAACTCTGGACACAATGTGTATAAGTTCATACGACACCAAGGAGATACGCCAGACTCAAACACCGGTCCTTCCTTCGATCACACCACACTTACTGCATTTGGTAATTTCTAAAATGTTTTTAACCCTTTCTATGCCACAAATTGTGTAGAGTATTGTTATTTAGACTGAAATATTGACTTGAAATTCTTTAATTAATTTGAACACAAAATGGATATGTAGGATCACACCCACAAGTGGCATCACAGTTTAGTCTTAACTTTTTCAGGGCCCTCATGTTCCATAACAAATAAATGTATGGGGCATTGGAAGAGCTACTTTGACCATACCTTTCGACATTGATATCTTCCAAACGGACAAAAAGAGAATGAAAAAGCTCAGAAATTGTTTTTCCTTTTTACCAGAACTTGACCTTCTATATTTCATCAAGTAAGTAACTTACTTCATTTCAAATACATGTATGTGGGCATTGGAAGGACTACCTTGACCAGACCTTTCTACAATAATATTCTTCCAAACCGACAAAAAGAGAACGAGAAAGCTGAGAATTAGTTTCTCCCTTTTACCAGAACTCAACCTTCTACGCTAGTGCACCGTAATGGCCGCCTTGCTAAAGCCAGGGTAATGATCGGGCTGGCCAGGTGCGCTATGAAAGAAGCCACCATTCATATTATTATTATTCTATATTTGATTATGTACGTAACTCACTTGTAACCACTCAGTTTTGTCATATCCACTACCTATTACCTAGGCTGGTACATGTATGTTGGTATCACCCCGGACTCTGGGACGCGCTGGGCCGTGCTGTCCTCCAGGATGCATCGCAACGCGGCTGCTTCATGCGAGGTGCGTTTCTGGTACCACATGTACGGTGAGGACATCGGGTCTCTACAGCTCTACATCCAGGAGGAGAAGATCTTGATGATGCCCTGGTATCAGACCGGGAGCCAGGGGGATACCTGGCATGAAGGCATCGCTGCGCTTGGCAGGATACCTGGAGGATTCAATGTAAGACCTTGCATAACTCTATACATGCTTCCTAATCTTAACCCTAACCCATTCAATTACACATGATTGGTAAGGAGAAAAGGTCTTTGGTTCTCTTCAGCTCTACATCCAAGAGGAGAAGTTCCTGGCAGGATCTCTGGAGGATTCAATGTAAGATCTTCCAGAAGGAACTTGAATAACTCTATAACCTTAACCCTAACCCGTTCATTTACACGCAAACAATTGTAGTTTTTTTTAAAACTTGTAAATGATTGGTATAAACGAGAAGAGGACTTTGGTTCTCTTCAGCTCTACATCCAGAAGGGGAAGTTCTTGATGATGCCTTGATAAAAGCTTGGGAGTCGGGGAAATACCGGGTATCCTCCCCAACAGATCATCTTCTTCAAGAACAACAAATGGGTTCTGGGAAGAATGCTCCAGCAGCAATTGTTACCTGTAATGTACCGAGTCACTATTAGATGTATCTAAAATTTGTTTAGAATATCTTCTTTCCCTCCTTTCTCTCCAGGTGAAGTTCCAGTCAGTGCGAACCTACACCGTGTTTGGTGATGTAGCAATAGACGATATCAGTATGATGCAGTGTGCACTACCAGGTAAAGCATCCCACTAATATTGCCACTCCATACCCAGGGGATTATGTATCCATCTTGTCAAAATGTGGTTGAATGATACACACGCTAGGCCACTTAATTAATGTGCAGAATACCTCAATAAACATTACAAGGTAAAGGGACCTCACTTTTACTGCCACTCCATACCGGGAGAATATGTATCCAGGATTTATTATTACGGTATGTTTAACTTAGCTTGACTGCAGAATACCCAATACACGCTACCAGGTGATGCAACTCATTCACAAGATTATGTTAAAATGTAGTAGTAATGGTTTATTGAAATAAAAAACAGTCGTGACTCGAAATCCGAATTACAGGTTTTGAACAGTAGTAAAAATAGCTATACCAGGAATACATGTTATACTGATAATAGTAAAATAAATATAACAAATGATAATACATACAATGATATGATTAGCAATATTTATGATAGCTACATTTCATATTTGTATGTTATTTTTTTATATTATGCAATACAGAATATTTTTTCTACATTGCTTGTTTATACCGATTGCATGTCAGAAACTGATTTTGTAAAGTACATAGAAAATTCAGTAATATTTATTCTGTTATAAAACTTGAATATTATTATTAATATCATATCAACCCTAATGTTTGTTACCCTATATTTCATCTTTCCTCATTCATTGATGCAGTACCTCAAGCCAAGGATTGTAAGATTGATGAGTTTCGATGTGCTAATAATGCCTGCATCCCACTAACAAGACTCTGTGACTTCACTGATGACTGCGGAGACTCGTCTGATGAAGCTGTCGATATCTGCAGTAAGATTGTTTTTTTTAAAGATATGCTTTAGTTCTGGTAATGATAAAAAATAAATTCTCACAGAATCCAACAAAACTTACACTGATTGTTCAAGATTACAAATAAATAAATTTGCCAAACGATTTTGGTAGAAAATGTATTGGGGCTGAGAATTGAGCTGATAAAGATCAAGGAAATCAAGGTAAGTAGACCCTACTCTATGTGCTCAACACAGGTGACCATGCGAAAATGAAAGATTTGGTTTTTATTGAAGATGATTTCCAGCAAGCCTTTGTGATGTTGTTTTTATTTTACAAACAATCAATCTACTGCAGGATTAACACCCCAGAAATAATTAAAGCCATGTTCTCTAGACATACGATACCCATCCCAGAGCTCAAGATTAGCTTTAAGTTTCAGAAACACTTACAGCATTTCTAGATAAGCTTGCTGATAAGCTAATTAAGCAACATATATGTAACTATCTTCATTAGATGTGAACACATTGAATTTTCGTATAATCCTGAACATTTTCATATAAAGTGTGAATTAAGTTGTAATATAAACTATGTAACAATTCGAATACACCTGTTTACTCATTTCAAGCATACACCATGAACAAAAGTTTTCTTGACAAATAATTGCTTGATTACTATCTTTATTAGATGTGAAAACATTGCATTTTTGTATAAACTTGAACATTTTCATATAAATTGGAATGAAATTGTCATATAAGCTGCGTTAATTTTTTGTTGTTGTACAACTGTTTACTAATGGTATGCTAACTTCATGAAAAATGTTGTCTTGACAAATAATAGCTTGATAACTATCTACATAAGATGTGAACACATTTCATTCCTGTATAAACTTGATAATTTCCATGTAAAGTGTGGATGAAATTTTAATCCAAGCTGTGTAAAAAACCATATAGAATTGTTCACTTATTCTATGCTAACTTCATGAAGAAAAAAAGAAATTGTTGAAAAAAAATAGCTCGATAACTATCTACATGAGATATGAACACATTGCATTTTCGTATAAACTTGGAACATTTCCATATAAATTGTGAATGAAATTGCTATCCAAGCTTTCTTACTAATTGAGTAGAATCTTCACTATTTTTATGCTAACTTCCTGAAGAAAAAAAAATTGTTGAAAAAAAATAGCTCGATAACTATCTACATGAGATATGAACACATTGCATTTTCGTATAAACTTGAACATTTCCATATAAATTGTGAATGAAATTGCTATCCAAGCTTTCTTACTAATTGAGTAGAATCTTCACTGTTTTTATGTTTACTGCATGAAAAAAATTTCCTTGACAAATAATAGCTTGATAACTATCTAAATAAGATGTTGACACATTGCATTTTCGTATAAACTTGAACATTTCCATGTAACGTGTGAATGAATTGTAATCTAAGCCGTGTAAAAAAAACCAAGTAGAACCGTTCACTAATTCTATAGGACCCTTCCAAAATTTCCCAAATAAAATTAGTGGCATTGTTCATTCACCTTTCATCTGCCTTGCAAGATTAGTGCATGCCCCTTGATTCTAGTACCTGCTCACCGATAGTTTGTACCTTTTTAAATATTTCAGCCTTTCTGTTTTTTTCTTCAACTCTTCAGGTACCTATGACATGTGTGACTTTGAGGATGATACCTGTGATTGGGTTCAGGATACCGAAGACGAAATGGAGTTCACCAGGATGAGCGGACCATCGGAACCTGGTTTCCGCAGTGGCCCAAGTCGGGATCATACTACACAGTATCTTGGTAATGAGAATAATAATAATATTCTGTTCCTGTATAGCGCATATATCACATTATGATATGACAGCTAAATGCACTTCCAAAAGACTGTAGATAACATTACCACTGCTTTATCAATCCAGCAACCAGAGAATTTGGTGGCTTCCAGGTTCCTACTTACTACACCTGGGTCCAGTGGGGCAAATGTAGATTAGTGTCTTACCAAAGGATGTTATTGTCTCGGCAGGGACTTGAACCCTGTACCTTGTGAAGTACAGTCTGGTGATTTATTTACTAGACCACAACACGCTTGTCTCACCACCAAATTGTGTGTCTCAAGCATAGGCCTATATATCCACATTTTGCCTACAGTACGTATAAGCCAACACCTAATTCCCACTTAGCACACAGAGAACGTTATACGACAACCAACAGCGCAGTTAACAGAGCAGCGAGTTTTCGGACCATACTGCTACAGCTCACCTGAGATGGCGCTAGAGGTATTTTGCTGTAGTGCATCTAGTGCGAGTGTGACCGTGTTTATATTTGTTATTCTTCCTCTCTTTAAAGGGTACTATATGGTACTGCTTGCAAGCACTGATGGCTACGAGGACGGTGACACAGCTAGGCTAATCAGCCCAGTTTACCAATCTATCGGTCCTGATTGTAGCGTGAGTATCATAGGGGAGAATCAGTCATATTAATAATGATAATGAATAATACAATCTATCTGCACTCGAGGATAAGTGCACTTATCACTTGAACACATATTTATATATATAGGCCTATAGTAGTAGTAGTAGTAGTGTAAATATTATAGTAGCAGTAGTAGTAATAGTAGTAGTGGTAGTAGTAGTATATATAGGAGTAGTAGTAGAAGTAGTAGTAGTAGTAGTAGTAGTAGTAGTAGTAGTAGTGGTAGTAGTAGTAGTAGTAGTAGTAGTAGTAGTAGTGGTAGTAGTAGTAGTAGTAGTAGTAGTAGTAGTAGTAGTAGTGGTAGTAGTAGTATATATAGGAGTAGTAGTAGTAGTAGTAGTGGTAGTATATAGTAGTAATAGTAGTATAAATAGTAGTAGATCTCTAGTAGGTCAAGTAGTAGTAGACTTTATTTCAGGCTCAAGTTCTATTTTCTCTCTCTCTATCTCTTCTAGGTGCGCATTTGGTACCATATGTATGGAAGTGACATTGGTACCTTGAACATCTACCAGAGGACAAACATAGGAGGCTACATGAATCTCCTCTTCACCAAGAACTGGTTTTCAAATGATTACTGGGAGCTAGCCAATCTTGTTCTCCCAGATGCAGGATCACCTAACTACCAGATTGTTATAGAGGTGGTGAGGGCTGACGGTCCGTACGGTGATATTGGGATCGATGACACGTCTTTTACACCAGACTGTCTGCAGCAGAATGGTTGGTTCTATCTGTTCAGTTCAGTTTGTTTTATTATTATCATTTCGCAGCCTCAGCTGAATTACATGACAATTTACAATCAAGTTAAAAAATAACATGACATTTCATTTCTAAACAACATATTTCATACAATACAAAGGTATATACAAAATAGATACTTTACATATAGTATAATTAATATTAGTTAATCTGAGAAACATGAATACTTACAGTTTTCTTCATGTATATTCATTAAGACCATCATGTCAATAATAGAAATGTCCACATATTATGTTTCGCCTTCTCTTTAAGTCCCTTTACAGAAACTTATCAGAGTGACGTCAAAACAAAATTATAATATACGGTATATATATATATATTCTGGGTAATAATAAATCTTTAAAGTGCTTAGGCTCATCACTTTTTCCATGTATTAGGCAATATATAAAGGCAGAATATTATTATTATTGTTAATATTCAATATTGCAAACTGAAAAATAAAAACAAAATACAATGAAGCATCATATAAATGGAAAATTTCATTCATTTTGGGGCCAAAACATTCGTTTTCAACTCTGCACCAGGTGGCCTTCCATCCGGTACAACGACACCAGCATCTACTACCCTCGGTGTATGTGGAAAGGATAGATGGCAGTGTGCTGATCAGTCCTGTATCGACAGCGATCAGTACTGTGATTATCAGGAGGACTGCCCTGATAAATCAGATGAAGCATTCTGTGGTAAGATATTGTTCCTGATTGTAGATAAAGGATTTATACAACGGTTGTACGACACTTGCTCCTGTGGACATTTCTCTGCCATAGTTTCTTACACTTACCAAATTCGTAACTTCAACTCTGGACCCAATAACTAACCCTAACCCCAAACCTAAACTTGTACCTTATTGTAACCCTAACGCTGTGCTTCTGACAAAATAGAGCCTGGAACAAACATGGAGCAACGATGTGATATGATGTGATATGGTGAAGTACAATATGATATGATGAGATATGATGTGAAACATGATCTTGTAATTATTGTGGGAACAGTGGGATAAAAACAAACAAACAAACAAAAATTATTCACATATTTACATGCAACAAGCACTGGTGAGATTGAACTCAAACAAAAAAGGTGAAAGTGACATTTTTTTAATAGTTTGTAAGCATTTAAATGTATGCATTATTCTTATCCGACGAGTTTGTTCTTCTAGGACATACTCATAAGCTGCTCATGAGGTACCTAAAATTCACAGGCCTTGCTTTCAACCAAGGTCACCTTATCTTCTATTGTAACGCCATATTCTGTTAAACTGTTATATTCATGTCATATTTTTAATATGTCTTATGAAAAAAAGATAAATAAAACTTGAACTTGAACTTGAAACAGGTTTATTCCTATTGTATTTCAGGACCATGCGTGTTTGACTCAGCTGGGCTTTGTGGGTGGTATGATCAGAGCTATGGAGAGTACATATGGCAGCAGGAACAAGGTGGGGCAGGCAAGATACCAGAGACTGATCATACGGGTTCACAAAGTGGTAGGTATCTGGAATGCTCCCAAGGGAGTGGAGATTGTGCACACAGTGTGTGCAGGCAAGCACTGAATCCAGTGACCAGGGTAATAGTATATCTGTAAAGCGCTTAGAGACATTGTATTAAGCTCTATATAAAAGCTGAATATTATTATTATTGTTATCTGCGAAAAAGTAAACAGAAAAGGAAAAAACAAAACTGGGGACAACATGCGGGCTATCATTTGGACATATTTGTATGGTTTGAATGCTAATATGTATATGTTATGAGTTTTAGGTGGAATTCTTAAAAACTTATTAATAGTGGTTTTCCTGAAGACAGGTTAGTACACAGCATGCAATGTTGTGTAATTATCATTTTCAATATTAGGTGATAGATAGCTTGACAATTAAGCTCGCCAGACTGGCTGTTTGATTGGACCTCTACAAGCTTGATTAATTCATGTTAGTCAAATCAGATAAACATAATGATATATTCTTGTTTATTATAGTTTAGATGCCCATACATATGCATGAAAGTATCATGAAGTAAAAGATTAGTTTGACAAACTGACTGAAATGAAAAACTTCTCAAGTTTATATAAGCAAATCGTTTAAGTATGCTGATACATCGCCACTCTGTGATTGTTTTTAAGGATACTACATGAAAGTAATGCCTGGCAATGGACAATTCAGTGAGTTTGCAAGGTTCTACAGTCCTGTTCTACCTCACACTTCGGTCGATTGCCAATTTGACTTGTGGTTCTTCTATCAGGTATGTGTCGTGTGTTTTATGTTAACACTTTCATCATAAAAATGTAAGCAGAAAAGAAAACAAAAGATCAAAATATATTTTGTTATAACCAAGAGAAGCTTGAGTTCTTGACCGGAGAGGTGAAAACCAATTTGTGAGTGTTATCATTGTTATTATGCAAGTGTGGAAGAACATCAGAGAAAAAATATTCCCTGAAACGCATGGCTCTTCATATGCCTTCATATTCGAACTATGACATGTAACAGCTTAAAAATGTGAGCCTTATTTTATGCCACATGTTTGTGTAGTCCCATATACTTCTTTCTGTGTACAGTTAGTTAAAGATAAACTTGAGTTCTGGTAAAAAAAGAAAATGAATTCTCACATGATTAAACAAAACTTACATTGAATGTTCAAGATTACAAATAAATGTCATTTGCCAAACAATTTTTGTAGAAAATGTATACTGGCCGAGAAATGAGCATAGAAAGATCACAGTAAGTAGGCCCGACACCATTTGTGTAATCCCATATACATCTTTCTGTGTACAGTGCTTGTTACTTTACCAAGACTGGGCCAAATTCATTATGATTTTGATGACTCCAGAACCTTGCAGCACTCACCAATACTTACATGCTACGTGATCAACTTTTTCTGATCCATTCCACACCTTTTCTTTCACGATGCAATCGCATGACCAGAACTCAACTTTGTCTTCAATTAAATTGTTGGATGAATATCAAATGTTGAATGGCACAAAAAGGATAATAAAATATTTTGATGATTTTGTTTTTTTTACTAGACATCCAGTTCAACAGTAGAGTTCCAGCTGGAGGTGCAGGTAGGTGATGATCCTAGCTATAAGATATGGAGCCCTTCTACGACCTCTACGTCGTCTTGGATGAACCTACATGTTGGAATGGGACGAAAGGAGACAAGTTATCAGGTAGGACGCAAGCTCATTTTCTTTGTGCACCCTGTAGTATGTGAAATATAAGGCTTAGTTTTTGTACATGGGTTAGGTACAGTAACCACCTGTTCTAGGAGAGAATGGGTTAAAGTAGTCACCCAAAGAATCAAAAGAGTTTTTAATTGATGCAAAATTCATATCATTGCAAAGGGGAAGCCTGACTGATCAAACATAACAACTTCCCTCTTCAAAATATGTTTGGGGCTGCAGTAATCATCTCTCAAAAATGTTTATTTTGAGATCCAGATTTTCTGCCTTCAGTGGTCCTCAGTAGAGCGTCACGATTTGTGACATCACATGCGAGACACAGCTAGCCACAAATCTTTTTACACCTTTCCATGATATCTATATGATTTTTCAGCAAATTATTCGTGTTTTTCAAGAGAAAATCTTTTCATTCATTTATAATTTCTCCATAATTATCAGTTGTCATGAGTTTTCTTCGGGTAACTACTTGAAGGGTGACGGCGGATTAGGCATTGGCCATTAATTATTGTCCTGTGTTTTGTTCCTGCATTCTCCAGCTCATCATGGCTGCATCTGTGGAATCCGACGATGACATTGTAGCGATGGACGACATCTCGTTCACCAACTGCAAAACCAACTCCTACATCCCGTGCGAGATCCTATGCGATAACAAGCTATGCGTGCCGTATACTGCAGAGTGCGACTACTCCAATGACTGCGGGGACGGAACTGATGAAAAGACATGTAGTAAGTGTACACGCTGAAACCTGTATAGAAAGATCATTCAAGGAGGACTCATACAGGGCTTTATAAGCAGGCTCCTTTAGTACATGTTTCAATGAGAGAACATGTCTATGGAAAAAATATTGTGTTTCTGGAGTATTTGGTATTTATTTTTAAAAGTCAACATTGAAGCTAAAGGGTTGAATTGCATGAAGTTTACTAAATCAAATCCCAAAAAACAAAATGTCATACAAGTGTATACATATATCATAGTCCTACAATGATATGAAGGAGAGAAAGAGAGAGAGAGATAGAGAGATAGATAGGGATAGGGAGAGACGAGACAGAAAGGAGAGGAAAATATATAGAGGCACAAGTGTGACAGTCTTTAGGGAGAAGAGATTATAATGTACATGATAGGTGAATGAGGTCTTGACAGATTGGTGGCCTTTGTATATAGGTCGTAGAAATAAATACTTGGACTATATTTAATGTTTATTCTGAAACTTCATGACAATATATATATTCATTTTTGATATATCATAAGACTTGACATAAGCATGCTAGGGCTTACTCTGGCAGTAATTGGGGGGTGGGGGGTATACTCATCTGCATAATTTGTTATGTTGTTACATTCTTACATACACATGAGTTATACTCGTTGTAAATATGTTACTCCTTGCCATTATATACCTACTGTATAGTCTACTGTGTAAAGGGGCCCTGTTCACAAGCTGTGCTTCACTGGGGTCCCAAACCAATCATTCTTGTGTTCCTTGCTGTTATAATCTTGTACCATTGTTTATGTTTGATTTGGTTTGAATAAACTTGAACTTGAACTATAAAGAAACACAACTACTGGTATGTAGATTTTAACTGTGAAATGCCTAATTGTCCATTGTTATTCTGCTCTATTTAGGTGCTTACAGAATGTGTAACTTTGAATCTGGCACCGTTTGTGACTGGAGTCAAGATTCTGATGATGATCTAGATTGGATCTGGCTCACTGGATACCAAGGGTCGCTCGATGGAGCCCCTTATGATGACCACACCTACGGTAACCCAACAGGTGAGTGCTAATGACCACGCCCAGATTAGTTTAATAATAAAGTTCATGTAGATTTATAGGTGGGCATGGCTCACTTGTTTCCAAGGGTCTCTCGATGGAGCCCCCCTTTTGATAACCACAACTATGAATAGGATAGTAACAGGTGAGTGATAATGGAAGTTACCACACCCATATGTGTCTAATAGGTACATGTATGTGTTGAATTGAAGTAAGTTTTAAGTTAGTATAGATTGGCTGATGCACATTATGACAACAAATGCCGCTAATCTCAAAATAGCCAGTGGCCAAGCAATTTCCCAAAGTCTGATGATGAGCTACATTGACATTGTATTTGCTTATCAAGGGTCGGTCGATATAGCTCCATATGATCCCCACACCTACACCTTGCCCACATGGGTCCATTAATTACTCTAAAATATGATATGTTAAGTACACTAGTAAATATGGCTGGAACTTGATGCAGGCATCATTAGAAGAAGAAAATGAGCCTAGATGAACTAGTTTACAGATATATGATTATTTTGCAAATAAATATTTGTTTGTGCCATGCCCATTATTACTGTGTTATATCTTTCTGCGGGTGCGTTTATTGACCAATTTTTTGCCTAGAATCAGGTTTCTCATACATCTTTCAACCAAATTTTTAAGGTGATAAACGCAAAACCTTTTTCAAACGTCTTTAGATATGGGCATATTGTAACGCTGAAAAAGGTGCGTTTTGAATGTGACATACAGCCAGAATCACATTTCTGAGAGATGATAAACGCAAAGCTGTTCTGAACCCCACATACAAATCGGACCTCATTGGTTAATTTCCGGTTCGGAGGCTAGCACGTGCCATGTGCTGTGTCATGTTATTGTACAAGCATGTGTGTGTACTTGACCTCTGAGAAACTGTCTGCTTCCCGGATCAAACGGCGCAAAGCAGCTGCACAGAGACGTAGGCCTTTATTTTGAATCGTGAAGAGACGATAAACGCGACATCCTGCAAATCACGTACTATAGTGGGGTTCGATAGTGGGGTTCGATATGTACATATCTAGTGAAGACAAGATAAACGCACCCTAAGAGGCCCCATGGAAGACCACTATTTATGGGTGAATGGGCTACCCGGACAAAAGATTAGAAGTAATGAATAAATAGATTGGAAGAAATTCTTTGATTCAATTTTTTATTTTTTATTTTTTTTTGGAGTGGGTACAGAACCTTAAAAGGGTAAACAGAATATTATTGTTGTAATTCTAATAATTATCATTGCTTCTATTTCCAAAGTCATTGGCACTTGTTACATGTATCTATATTGACATGCCAATCAAACCAATCTCTTTCTTTAGGCCATTATTTCTATCTGGACTCAGCAGAAGGTGACACAAACAAGAAGGCTTTGCTGGATGGGCTGGTTTATTCTAGAACTCAAAACCCTGGTGACTGTGAGGTCAGTTCATGACTGATTGTTGTAGGCAGCAATGCATGGTGTATAACATTTATTGCATATAAAAAATAAAAAACAAAACAAATAGTCCATGATATGACATTTAAATGTATATGTATTTAAACTTTATTCACTTTCTTCTGTATTTGTAACATATAATTTGTACAGGGCCTCTCAGGAAAACAGTTTTAATACTGAGAGTTACCCTGTTTAACTAAAACGAATAAATAAATGAAAGTGAAATAGATCTAGTAAACAATGGATACAGTCAAATACAAAATTAAGTGTTGCTAAATTTGCAAAATATGAGTAAGTAATCAGCTTTCAGTAGTCAAATCAGTGTGCACTGTGTTAGCTGAATCCTTTTACAAATCATATTTTTCAACATGGCAGAATATTGCAACATGTAGAAAGATGCTAAGTTGCTACAGGAATTTCTTAGTGGAACTCAAGAAATGCCAGGTTAATAATGTATACATGCACATGTAGATACATTTTGGGATACTACCTTGTTTGTGTTGCTTTGCAGATTCGTTTCTGGGCCTTCATGAACGGAGCTAATGTGAATCGTCTGAGTGTCCTGACCCAAATATCCACCCATGATGATCCTGTAAGGACCTGGACACAGACTGAATCTACAGGAGATGTCTGGGTTAAGAATTCGGTCCCACTAGATGCTGGATACAGATTCAAGGTACAATATTAATTGATTGTTTTTATGTTTTACCCCAGCTGCTAAGGAATCAAATCTTATAGAGGTTTCACATTCATGTGGTTTGAGCACGTATGTTCCACAGACAGTGACTGTGAGTGTGGAACATCCGTGCAGTCTATGTCACACCTATTAAGATACCCACTCCTAGATGACCAATGCTGCCTGGAAGACCTAGTGGCAGCAAATGAGAAGGCTCTTCAGTGTGCAAAAGCGTGGCAGAACATTTGAGCACAGATGATGGACACAAAATAAGAAGCATTAGACTTGGTTGTGCGTTCGATTCACGTTCATCACTTGCGTCTTTTGGCAATTAAGGCATATTAGTCTACATTTCCTTCTCCATACCCAGGAGAAAAATGGGTACCTGGTTGGTTGAAGAAATCCTTTGGGTTTGTAATTGCCACTTTCCCTCATGGTGACCATATGGCAGGAATACTCACCAGGGAGTGGAGATGGTGAGCCCTGTGTGTGAATCAATCCGATGACCAGGGTATTGATATTATCTGTAAATCACTTACAGATGATACTACATATTAGGAGCTATACAATAATCAAGATTAATTGTTGTTATTATTACTATTATTTAATGAACTAGTTGTAGGATAAAAGCTTTTCAGATCACTAGACTGAGGAGGGCATATTGATAGCGTTGTCACTTTTAACTGTTGTAGACATGTGTGAGATACAGCATTTTGTTGGCTGTCACTTCTGCCCTAGATCATCTTTAGAGTTGATAAAAACAAAACTTTTGAAAACAACAAAAGGAATAAGTGTAGGACTAACAAGGAACAATGAAAAAATGCATTTGTAGACATTAATATGATATCAAGATAAATCCAATATGCTAAAACCATTTTCATTCTTCCATCTATGTTTAATGTAGGTTTACTTTGAAGGTATTGCTGGAGGTCTGGATGACAACATAGCCCTTGATGACATCACAATGACCCCAGGATGCATCAAAGACTCTGATCAGACATTACCTGTCACCGTGCAACCTACTGGTAAGAGAACATGATTAAAGGAAAAGTCCACCCTGATATTATGTTGGTTTGAATAGAAGCAGACAAATGTGAGGATTGGGTCAGTGAAAGTTTGAGCAAATTCTGATTAAAAAAAAAAA
This sequence comes from Strongylocentrotus purpuratus, assembly GCF_000002235.5. Classification (NCBI taxonomy): domain Eukaryota; kingdom Metazoa; phylum Echinodermata; class Echinoidea; order Camarodonta; family Strongylocentrotidae; genus Strongylocentrotus; species Strongylocentrotus purpuratus. Next base: position 50,746,916 of record NW_022145606.1, on the reverse strand, counting down.
CTTAGGAACTTTTGAAATTGTGATCAATCAAACACAAATTGATAGACTCTGTGCATCTGTTGAAGAACATTGATTGATTCATTGGGGTTAAATTTATCTGTTCACCGATGAGCTTTCTACTGAAGACCCTGTTGTACTGTTGAACCAATCAATGTCTGGAATCATGTGGTGATGTTGATAACATTCATGAGATGAAATGTTTAAAAGCGCCCTCTATTGATAGATGGTTTAATACCATCTTTATTATGGGTAAATAAAGACCTAATTCACAGCATTGATGTCTGCAATAGTGTGATGCTCTAGCTGTCCTGATACTTGATCGCTTTCGCAAACACGACGGAAGCAAAGACTACAGGAGAATTACGGGGATACAAATCTGTTGACGTGTTTAGGGAACGAAAGCTATAATGGCTTCATACGGTCCTGAAAATCAAACAGGTCAGAAAAAATTCTGGTTGGCTCATGCCCAGATTGTTCTTTCGCTCGCCTTACCGTCATGTTTGCGAAAGAGCGCTAATAACATGGTGGCAGCGGTGGGATTCAAACCCATGCCATCAAAATGAAAATCCTGGCTCACCTGTAACAGATCCCACCTTAGCATGGTATAGCAACAACAGTACAGAGATTTATGTGACGATATCTGTTATGATTCTCTTTTTGACTTTTTGATTTAAAATATTTTGACTTTTGACCTTTGACCTTTGACCTTATAGATAGCCCGCATTGTGGAGATGGTGAGAGAGCCTGCAAAGATGGTACATGCATCGCCTCAGAGAAGTTCTGTAACTTTATATTTGATTGCGATGATGTTTCTGATGAGATAGACTGCCGTAAGTATTACTTCTTGACATCTTTATCACCTCATGTAATGCCACTGAGGAAATTTATGAAAGAGTTACCAAATTGGTCTTTGCTCTTTGGCCACCACTTCTTCATGATTTCGTTTTTCAATTCCTATGTCAAAAATATTTTGAATGTGCTGAGTAAGATGTAACAGGATGAAAAGAAAGTACACACTGTAAGAAAAGTTGTCTTATATATCGCAGGAAATAAAAATTGGGCATATGGTCACGTAATGATTTTATCCATTTTTCTTTGGATATTTATATTCCGTATTCTACACACTCCATTCCTTGTGCTGCAACGCAAGACATATTGAACAATGATGATATCTGTTTCTCGACTCATGCATGTACTCCTTTTTATTCTGATATCTGCAATTTTAAGAAACTTGTCATTTTATACTCAGTATATATTATACTAGTTCATAATATCGTATGGATGCGTGTCTATATCTTAAAATTAATCCCCTTTCTTCTCCAGCATCCGCCTGTGACTTTGAGGTTGACATGTGTATGTGGAGACAGGGGGTCAACGATGACTTTGATTGGTCAAGGTTCAATAACTCAGAGGTCAAGAGTTATGCTGGTCCCATCTCTGACCACTCTAAAGGCAGTCCTATGGGTAAGCATATGAGGGGCCATTGTCTTAATATCACATTCTGCAGAATACAACAGATAAGTGCAGTATCGTATTTGAACTACCCACACTGTGGTATGACGAAGGAAGAGAAGTTTAATGTCTTCTTGAAATTAACAATTAGCTTGTGAATTTTAATTCAGATTTTATATAATGATATTCATATCATTTATGAATTTAAAGAGCATTTTGGGGGGTTCTCATTTATATCTCTTGCTGTGTCATAGTCATTTGTTTATAAATTACAGTGTAATTTAATAGCAAAATAACTTTTTAGTGCACTTCTCAGTTTTATTTTATATCAATTGAATTCATGTTTATAGATGTAAATGCATGTGATGAGGGGGGGGGGGGGGAGGGGGGAGCATGGAGGCGTTTGTATTGCAAGAAACTTTTTTTGTGGATCGAATAAAAATACCTTCTGATGCAGAATGTTACAGAATCAATACATAAGACTAGGATGGGAGGCTCATATTTGAACCAATATTATGCAAGTTCAGCCAAACCTGCTCTGCCTAAAAAGACCAAATTTGTTGTTTCCCTTGAAAATAGTGTCTTATTGAAACATCTACTAAAGGAACCTGTCTACAAAGACCACGTATTTTGTTTCCTTTGGGCTGTTGCTTTAGACAGGTTTAACTGTAGTTAGAATGTGTATTACTCAACTGATTGCTCTTTCCTGATTCATCCCTGCACACACCTGTTCTCTTCTAGGAATCTATTACTATGTTGACGGCCTCACCAGTGGGAGTTCTCTGAATCAACATTCCACCTTGATCAGTCCAACATTCAGCCAGACAGGAATAACCTGCATAGTGTCGGTGTGGTACTACATCTATGGCTCGTCTTACGGCAACCTGGAGATCAAACGCAAAGTGGACGGTAAGGAGAGAACCCTCATGACCATCAACGAGGCGAATGCGGTCAGCGAGGAGTGGACACAGGCCATAATCACTCTCCCTCCATGCTTGGCTAACTTTAATGTAAGTGGTCAGCTTTAATTTCATTTAGAGAAACCTGGTGGTTTCAGTATATGAACGCTTTGTTCCACCTATGATACTGACTAACTCTACTCTATAAATTATATTGGCTTCTTGTATATAGGGCTCATATCTGTATCTCTCTCTCTCTCCCTTTCTCTCTCTTGATCTCTCTCCCCCTCTTTCTGTTCATCTACAAAGTGACTCTGGCAGACCTTGATTCATGTCTTTCACATGGTGACGTTAAAGTTTAGTTCCCAGATGTAAATTATTAATTATCCATGACTGCTACAAGTCTTTAAATAGATCTTTAATCTGATCCCCACTCAATTTATGTTACTTGTGCTGTCAACTAGTGATTTTGCTATGTACATTTTTTTAATATTTGTTATACATGTATGCGTTTATTCGCAATTCTATGTATCTGTTTTTATATTGAGTGAATAAATGATTTGATTTGATTTGTCTGCATGTAGAAACCCAGTTACAAACACACAAACACTCACACCAACTTTCACACACAACACACATGCTCTACAGGTCATTATTTTACCATCCATTGGATTTGCCATTTCATTGTAGAGGTGTTGTGGTCTAGTGGATAAGTCGTTGGACTGTGGATCACAGGGTCCGTGGTTCGAGTTCCGCCATGACACTAATGTCCTTTGGCAAGATATTAATATACATTTGCCACTTTCCACCCAAGTGCTAAATGGGTATCGGTAGGAAGAAATTCTTTGAAGGCTGTGAGCGCCAATATCGGCTGCCTAGCAGAGCCGGGGTAATACTTGGAGCAAGGTGCTCTAACTATTACCACATAAATCTGTGCTCAACCATGCATGGTGTATATGTCGTTATATAAATATCCAATATTATTGTTACTATTATTCTCTGTGTAGATCCTGATAGATGCAGGAAACAAACAGAACAACCCTGTCTCAGGAGGTTACGCGGTCGATGACATCCGCTTCGATGACTGTGCATTTGATGCCTACTCACCTTCTGAGTCCTGCCCTACCGATTCCTACCAGTGCAGTGATCAACAGTGCTATGATAAGGACAGTGAGTGTGACTTGGCGAAGGATTGCTGTACAGATAGCGGCAACGGCAACGATGAAGCCAGTTGCTGTAAGTACTATAAATGTTTATCAAATCCCGATACCACCATATGTAGGAAAGAATAACTTATTCAGGGGATTGTTTCACAAAGACTAAGATTGACTTTAAGTAGAACTTAACTATGGCAGGCCGCTCATGCCACTAGTTCGATCCTCTAACCATTCCTGGCATTGGTCTCTCAAGGGACGTACAAATCGTGGTAACAAATCTACAGAAATTACATGATTTGATAATTCATTATTGAAGGCAAAAATAATATCTAAAGATCATAGTTGAGAGACCAATGGCGACATCATCCAGTGGCATGATTGGCCTGCCATATTTAAGTCCAACTTAAATTAGATTTTAGTCTTTGTGAAACACCCCCCCCCCCCCCCCAGTGCCATGCGATCACTATTGTGAATTGATGAAAGACTGTTGTACATGACCTTGAGAAACAAATGCCAGAAGTGGGCTCCTGTCAGGGTAGAAAACATTATTTATCCCAAAGCTATCCCCAAACAGCCAATGTGAGTTGACCAATAAGTGCTGCATCAATAGAGAGACAAGGACAATGATCAGAGAAGCTTTAGTGTGTTTATTCCACTCAATATCTAAATATTATCAGAGAGATGATAATTATACCGGGACCATGGGCAGTAATTAACTGTTGCTCATGTGCACATCAAAATTATTTGGTAATTTTGTATCCCAAATGTGACGAAACATAACAGAATATTGAAGACATGTCTTATAAAAGTAGCATTTTAAGTCATATTGTACCTGAAGGGTGTTTCACAAAGATCCTTAGTTAAAGTTAACTCTAAGTTATTATTATTATTATTATTATTATTATTATTATTAAACATTATGGAGAGTCATTTGTAGCCTTAAAATACAATATATTAAAAAGCAAAAATTCAAGAATTTTAGACTTTTCATAAATTCCACATCAAGAACATGAAACCTCCTTGATAAAAGAAAATATGAATGATTTGAATCAACATTTCATGCCTTTTAAAATAACTTTTACAAAATATTTTCAAAGATCCATAATTGTTAAGTCCAACCTAGAGATAAATTCAACTTTAGGATCTTTGTGAAACTCCCCCCTGTATCCCAAATGTAACAAAACATAACAGAATATTGAAAGTCATTTCTTATAAAGGTAGCATTTTATTGAACCTGATCCTTTAGTGTCATTTCTCATCTCCACAACTCTACGATGGTTGTGTATATTTGTGATAGAGGTGCCGTGGTCGAGTGGATATGTCAGCGGACTGTGGATCACAAGGTCCGCGGTTCGAGTCTCGTCACGGCACTGATGTCCTTTGGCAAGATATTGATCTACATTTGCCACACTCGACCAAGATGAGGTAAATGGGTACCTGTTAGGATTATTCCTTGAAATGCACTGTGCACTGATTACGGCTGTCGGAGCTAAAGCTAGGATAATATTTCCCAAAGCTCTTTAGAAGCGCATAGAGGCATTATATAATGTGATATGTGCTATACAAGAACCAAATATTATTATCATTATTATTATTATATTTGCCTATTGGTTGCAGCTACCTACAAGCAGTGTGACTTTGAGGCCGACCTGTGCAGTGTCTGGAGTCAGGTAGCAGACGACGCTTTTGATTGGACGAGAATCCAAGGTAGCAAGATGAGCCAATTAAGATTTGACCACACGCTAGATTCTGAAGATGGTAAGCTAAAAGAAGAAAATGTTGAACTTCTTTCAAAATGTATTGATTTGATTTGATTTGATCTATTTCTCCACTCAAATATCCACAAATAAAATTGATATATATAAACCATACAGTATTACATTATATAATAGAACAAATAAATTATGCAAGTAACAAAATACTGATCATGAAAAAGTTTACAGAGTATATTTCAGTTTAGGAATAAGTGTTGCCTATGATGATCCAATTTCATTTCTACAATGTGTACTTTTTGTGAAAATCATGAACAGACGTCAGCTCATTTATTCTAAATTGTGAAAAAGTATGATCTCTTTGTATTTCCATTGTTAAAAGAAAAAAAATGTATGTAATGTTTTTTTCAAAGATGAACAAAAAATGTTTGTACTCTCATTGCTAATCATTTCTATTTTGTCAATACAGTTATTATTTTTGCCAAATATTCAATATTTACTTGTATATATATTGCAAAACATTATTCCACTATTTTGGACTTTTCTACTACTTCGTTTTCTTCTACAAGCTCTTAAACATTTTGAAAATATGGAACGTATAATCAATTTCAAGAAAGATTGTGTGATCTTCATAATAAGAACTGGCAGATATTTTGTTAAGTAACTTTGTTGATAACTAGTACATTATGTTGTACTATATATTCTTTGTCTAGTTATCATTATGCATTAGAATTGCTTTAATGAATTCCTTTTACTGAAAAATAAAATAAAAAATAAAAATTTACATTTTGGGACTAGTAGGTCAAGATCAAAGTCATCAGTCGACATATGATTAAATGTTTCTGTTTTCATTATGATATATTACAAATAATTTTATTCATTTCCTTAACTGAATTTTGGGTGGAGGCATATAGGAAACAGAGTCGTGTTTGTCTTGTTTTAAAATGTATTGCCTATTTAAAGCCAGAAGCAAAAAAAGGATGATTTCACAACCTTCTGCTACTCTTCAAATTATATTTTCATGATTTGTTTGTCATAAACCACTTTACCCTTGGGCGAGTATTAAATCTATGAACTCTTTGATGAAGAATGTTACATGTGGTATTAAACGTTTGTGATATTTGGGTCTACAAAACTGCCATACTTGTGTCCGATTTCCTCCACTGTAGATATTGCCTATTTATAAATAAGATGTCCTCTTTTTTTTCTTGCTTTTAAGAACATGTGTGAAATCATTATTACTCTTTTTGTTGGATTCTTTTCTACAGGATATTACTTGTATATGGATCCACAAAACCGAGCACAGACTGGAGACATAACACAACTTGGAAGTTACATCATCAGGGCAAGTGATACCAACTGCAAGGTGAGTCTCTAAACAGTTGTACCAGTCTGCGAAAATTCTTGCAAATGCACATGGTGGATCCTAAAACTGAATTATATGACCCATTGACTCCTGAAAGCACTCATTTCAATAGGGCTACTACAGGAATCTCCAGGTTTGCTTAAGCCATGGTTTAATAAAAGGTCTTCACTCTCATGAATCTTGTTCAAAGCATACGTTTATATGTAATGGAACAGCTTCTAAGGAAAAAATATACATATTTGTTTGAAATTGTATAAGACATAAAGATAGATCAGACGACTGTATTGAATGTAATGCAATTAATTAAGACATGACTTCTTGAATATAGTTATTACGATAAATGTGATTTATTTTTATATATTAAAAAGTGAAAATTCAAGTATTTTAGATTTTTCATAAATTCCACATCAAGAACATGAAATCTCCTTGATAATAGAAAATATGAATGATTTGAATCAACATGTTATGCCTTTTAAAATAAACGGCTTTCCATAATTGTTAAGTCCAACTTAGAGATATGTTCAACTTAAAATCTATGTGAAACACCCCCCTGAGGGGTAATTAATAATTTTCGCTTTTTACACCCCTGCCACAAGTTAAACCATTTTAATACTTTATGATAATGTAAGGCCTTGATCTAGTGTGAATTTAACTTTTATAGATGCGGTTTTTCTACTACATGACCGGGATGACTGGCGGTACTCTGAATGTCTACACTCGCACAAACATAGGAGGCCCTCTATTGCTCCGTTGGACAGACTCAGTTGATCACGGGTTGATGTGGGTTAAGAAGGCCATTACTCTGAACAGTGATGAGATCTTTCAGGTAAATATTGAGATAGCGCAGCTTTTCTTTGACTCTCCAAGCCATGAAAGAAAAACAAACATTTTTTTAAACACTTAATAATGTCTATATTTGTATAGCAGGGAATTATTGAAGGGGTCAAATTGGTAGCGTAGAAGGAAGTCAAAATGGCTTTGAAGCAAAAATTAACATTTTAATTCTTCACTTTTGCCTCACTTTTTTGTGATTGATTTGAATTGCAACTTCTTATAACCATGGAGCCCTGATGATGTCATTATTTAAATCTGAATTATAGGTCATCATAGAGGGGGTCAAAGGTGAGGGGTCATCAGGTCACTTGGCCATCGATGATACGACCTTTACTCCTGAGTGCAGCGCGTCTGGATCCAGCCTACCTGCATTCACTACAATGGCTCCCACTACTGCTACTGGTAAGATTATATCAAATCATTAATGTTTTAATTAATACAATTAAAACATATCAAAGGGGTAGAGGTGTCGTAGTAGAGTGGTTTGTATAAGCACTTGACTTTAAATGCAAATGTCGTGGGTTCGAACCCCGACACAGCCTTTCAGTTATGCTTATTCCTATCCAAACTTGACAAAATCTTTAACAGATTAAAGAAAATCAAATTGTTAAAATTTCATGCCCAGGAAATTCTGCTTTTCTATTTTTTTTTTCAAAGAATAATTTATCCTGATGACAATGATTTGGACGATAAAAATTGTTATTATAATTACTTATCATGTACTTATTAATTACTTCCTTTAAGTGAAATCTGTATGTAAAGCCTCCTCAAGGGATACACGAAATGTGTTCTGTTTCAAGATGATGATATTACAGTGTTTGCCTATGGATTGATTATAAGGTTAATGTGTGTCATTGCTATGTCATTCCGTTATAATATATCAACTTTGAAAGTTTACAATTGCAACTCTTTGTCCTACCTAGCAACACGTAATATAGGCAGTTTGTATTCTGACTATTGATATACAATTATTCATAAACAGATGAATGCAACAATTTGAATGAAGGATTTGTGCATTAAATTCATATTTTGTTGTCATTTCAGTGCCTGCTACTAAGCCTAAATCGAGCGCAGGTACATCGTCTTCATCAACACCTTCCACCACAAGTGAGGAGACTACTGGACAACAAGCTACACATAGTCCTTACACAAGCAACAGTATGTATTGTCTCCAAATATCCGTTTGATATTCTAGTTATGATTGTATTTATTTAGTCCTGATTTATGAAAATTAGAGTCTTTTTGAGGAGTGAGTGGATGTTTTGTTGAAATACACAAGCAGTAAAAGATTCTTAACATTCTTGACTTTCTACATTTTCAATTTTTTTTTCTATTCTTTTTCTTTAACTATTTTGTCTTGTTAATTGTTGTCATTTATAACTTACTTCATCCTCTTTCTCTCCCCCCTATTCTCTCTTTGTCGTGCTCTCTTTTATTCCCCCCTCTCTCTCTCTCTCTCTCTGTTCTCTCCCCCCCCCCCCTCCCCGCTTTCTCTCTCTCATTATATTCCCCCTTTTTTCTCTCTCAACCCCTCTCTCTTCTGCCTCTCTGTGTTTCTCTCTCTCTCTCTCTCTCTCTCTCTTCCTCCCCCTCTTTCTCTCTCTCATTCTATTCCCTCTCCCTCTCTTCTCTGTCTCTCTGTGTTTCTCTCTCTCTCTCTCTCTGTCAATGTTTTCTACTAGTAAATTAATGTACAATGTAGTTGTTTGCCTATTTTCTAATGTTTCATATCTATATCTCTTTCCGCCTCCTCTTGCAATCCTGAAGCTGGTTTGATCGCAGGTCTGTCGGCAACTTTTGGAATCATCTTCTTCATCGTCGTGGTCTTATCTTTATTGTTTTGGCGCAAGCGCAGGAGGTATGAGTGAATATGGAGTTTTTATGTATGATCATTCTATGTTTCTACATGTTTTGGTGCAGGGGCAGAAAGAATGACTAAAGTTCTTGTTTTACACCCAACCTGTATAAAACAAATTGTACCTACTTTCAATCATATTATGGATCTGCATGTTCCGCTATAAATTTGGTTACATTTTCTGCATGTATGCTTTAATATTGCAATGCTTAAAATGACCTTATCTGGAACATTTTGGTGATGAATGAATGAATGAACGCTTGAGGGAATCATTCATTTGGTGTTCCATACTCATGATGTCATCGTGGTTGAGATAGCATTTGTGCACCTGTTATGCAGTGGGGGGGGGGGGGGGGGGGGGTAGAGAGTATGTACCGTATATGTGGGACAACAATTGAATCCTATGACCAGGGGGGATGTAAAATGCTTATTAAAGAATATTGTACTAAGCACTATACAACTATGACTATTAATACAAAATTCTGTTTGTCTAATTATTTTATTTTCCCTACTGTCTCTGTTATCTCTACTATCTATTTTCTTCCTTTTCTCACAATATTTTGCATATAACTTCTATTTAGTTTTTGTAATTTGTTCAAGTTCAATTTTCTTTGTGAATAATTTATAAATATGTTATTTTTCAAATGTCTTCTTTTGTATATGGTCTTGTTGAAAAAAAGCCTTGCGGCTAAAGGTAGGTTTCATATCACTGTATTGAAATAAACAAACAAACAAAAAATATTACTGTTATTAGATGTCTAATTATTATACCTGTATCTTTAACAGTGGCAAAGGGGACTTAGGACCTCTCAAAAAGAACATGGAAAACCCAGGATTCGATAAAGACTTCGGCAATCCTAACGTAAGTATTTGTATTTAAATGTTATAATAGTTTTCAAGAGCAAATTAATGAAATTTCTGTTATTTTGTGAATTTTTAGTATAAAGTCAATAATGATTGTTTCCAGTTGTCTGGTCTTACACTTCTTTGTTTTTTTAAATATATCATTATTTGTGTTATTACATCTTTTAATCATTTAAATTCGTTTTTTTTTAATTTTTTTTTATTCTTGAGTTTAGCATATTCATGTAACTAAATGTTTAAATATACTCTCCTCTTGCTTTTGATTACTTTCAACTTTTTTCATAAGGAAACCATGTTGACAAGACCGCCTTGGTCTTTTATGGTACCTTTGATCCCATGTATAATGATTTGAATCTGTGCTATTTTTCTGATTTGTAAGTTTGTATGCTTTTACAGGAATTAAATAAATTAAAGTTGAACTTGAATTTGTAAAGATTTTATTCATTTATGTTTTTTGATTTTCAAAAGGGTCATTCCAGTAGGGTCATGAACCTGACACCCCATGAAACCGACAAAACAAATAAATACAAAAGAATTACAACATTTTTACTAGACCAACAGCCCCAAAGACCAACAAATGAGCTAACAAAATCATCATGCCTCCCTCCATGTCTTATAGATAACCACATTTTATAAATTAATGATTTTTAAATCTCAAGATTACTATTTCCAATTTTGTTTTTGTTTTTACAGTTTGCTTTACAAGAAGTAGATACAAGCATGTTTGGAGAATACCCTTCTGAGGGCATGGTAAGTAATTTTAAAACCGATTTCATTTTGATAGCACAAGATCTCAGTTAATCCCTTGACTATGTGAACCGGGTGGTCCCTGTGTTAAGCATATCACAATGAGAGAATTCAGCACTCAGTGAGTTAAATAGGGAAGAGTTTCAAACCAGTCACAAAGATTTTTGAGAAGCCTGATCAAGGACGATATCAATACCCTTGTTGTAAATGCTGCATAGATCATGTTTGGATTACATCTGCACCTATCACAAAAAAGTAGGGGAAACCCCCGGTGTAGTGGTCCACCTGCACACCCTCAATCAGTTAAACCGCAAATAGAGACCCTATAGGGTTACATTGCGAGGATTCAATTCAGATGAAGCCAAATACGCCATATACAATAATCACATAAATGTGCTATTCGCATTACAATAGGCGATGGGCAAGGCTTTCTTCACAGGCTGATTTTTTGTTATCATTTTCTTGGAATCAATTCTACTACTTCAAGCATGATATGAATTCATGCATTATAGACAAGTTGTTAAAGACATGTTTGAAATGAAGGAGAAGTAGACATTTTATAAGTGACAGATATCTTTTACATGAAGCATTGGTTTTCAACTTCTTGAATATTTTTCCTTGATATTAATCACTATGAATACATTCACTTTTCAATCTGTATTCTAAAAGTTAATTTGTAAATATGTTTGTGATCTTATTAAGCAGAAGTGCGTGTCAACTGAGAGTGTAGTCACAATTCTGTATGCAAGAAATGATTTAAGTGACAACCATTTCTATTTTTTCATATTACTTTCTATGTTACAGCCATCTAGCGGAGGCATTGATAATCCTGTATATGCTTCACCGGCACGATTGCCTATTGATGAACACACAGACGCTTGATTACGAACAGCGCCATCAGTGGCGAAATATAACCATTTAGTGGAATTATGTCATGTTTCCATTATTGTACCATTCTTGTATTGTTCTTCCTTACCCCTCTAATTGGGCTCAAATGTCTGTTCACACTGAAACTGAGGCCTGGTTAAACAGCGCCATCAATGGCAAAATATAACCATTAACTCACTTGAGCTGTGCAGCCATTACGTATTGTATTGATATTATCCTCATTAAAAAAATATATAATTAGAAATGGCTTGATAATTGAAATGAAATGAATTTACGTCAACATCAACAGTATACGGAAGAAAAGGTAATCCTGTTGGTCTTCCGGTCGCCACTTCTTTATAGTTCTGATTAACAGACGAAAACAACTTTGCAACTTATCTATATCAATCAATATTCTAAAAGGGGTATTATGTTTCAGTTTGCTTACTGTTACTTCCTAAGAAATGATACACCGTTATCATATGCTTTTATTGAACTCATTGTTTTACATCATATCATGACTTGTGACTTTTGTAGAAATTCTGTTCATTTCATATAAGATTGCATGGACGCATGAAGGTTTATATACATCAATATTATGCTCGAATACACGTAGGCCGTTGCTTTTTATAAGTTCAATGTAGAGATGATTAGAAATTGAAAAACTATCTACCCAGGTGCACCTTATTAATGTTTAATGAAGTTTTAAGAAACATTTGTACATGTATATTCATTTGTAGTTGTTTATATATCTACACCGTACACGAAGGTTTGTCTGATTCAGTCTTTTCACTATTAAAGTAAATGTTTTTAATTTGTAACTGTTATTAAGAAAATATTTCTTATATAGCAAAATTGCATTCAACATTGGATGAGATTGTCTCTGTTCATTTTACTGAAATAAACATCTGTAAGAATTTTACAGGTTTACATGTTCATTGTAATTCATTTTCAAAATAAAAGAATCATGATCATTTTATCTAATGTTTATATTTTCATTGTAAGTCATTTCTAAAATGAAATGAGACTGGGAAATGAATTTAGACTGCCTATACCATAGGACATGCATGTCTTGATATCACCACTCTGTTGATATTGAAATGCATTGTTGCTATGTCGGATACATTTATGCGGTTCTCCGGGTTGGCATAAAGTTATTTACTGTATTTAATTTGTTCGTAATTTAAGTGGTCGAGACCATAAGCAAAAACGCCAAACTATGAGACAAGATTTGTCTGTGACCGAACACTGGTGGTGAGAGCCAGAAGGATGTTAAACCATTTACTTTCAAATAATATAGTTAGTGACCTTTTGGTTCTAAGCACCTAGTCCCTGTTTCATAAAACTTTTTATCAATGACTAAAAAGCTAATGAAATTGTGGCATTGGCTTGGCTGAGACCGAGAGCAAATCTGCCATAGAAATTTAACATTTGTTATTGATAACAAGTTTAATGAAACAGGGCGAAGGCATGGTGTGATCTGCTTGCAACATACACAATTGAAACTATCTTACAGTTTGAGCTGAATAAAAAATTCCTTAATTTTCTATTGTTTTCATCAGGTTTTTGTTTACATGTACACATATAGTTATCTTTACATATTAGTTAAATATGCATGTATCTTAGATAAGCAATTGTAGAAATTCACAATCAAAAGTAAATTACCAGGAAACTTTTGCTGTCATACATGTACATATACATTTACTGCGTCACAAATTTTGATATATTTTTTACATGTTTTCGGTATACTCATATGCATTTACTATGTCACCAATTTTGATATATTTGTACATGTACTTGGTGTTTATCTAGAGAAGTTGATATGAGGCCATGGACAGCTTGATGAAATAAAGAATTATGATTATCATGCAATATATAATGGATATGTATTTCTATTTGTTTTGCATTTTTTTTGGTTATGATAAATGCCCCTTTACATTATATGAAAGCTCTTGTTCTAGATCTTGTTCTCTTTGCTCTCTGTCTCCCTCTTTCTCTATCAATCTCTCTCTCTCTTTATCTGTATATTGCTTCCTCCCTCTCTCTCTCTCTCTCTCTCTCTCTCTCTCTCTCTCTCTCTCTCTATATATATATATATATATATATATCTATCTCCCTCTCTCTGTTTCCAAACTTTAATAGGACTCTTTTTTTCCAAAAAAATCATTGCATATACAATAGCCATCAAGCTGAACCAATGAATTTGATTACTTCACTTAATTGGCTGTTTCTATGGTAACTAATGGAGACAAATTGAAATGTTATGATCATTTCCACAGAACAAACAACATTATAGAGTACAGAATATTGTTTACAATAAAAGAACATCTTTTCAGAGTTTTATTCATTTTTTGGCATGAAGTGCAGATACATGCATACAAACAAATCAGAATAAACGGCCTCAAATCAATGAGAACTATCAATCAACTGAGAACTCAACAAAACAAACAAATTCTGGGCTCTCTTTCTGAAAACTAGTTATCAATAACTGGTAATGATAACTAATATAAGCTCCTCAAAATAGTACAGTTTGCTGGGCTTTTAGCAGCTTTGTTATTGATTTGTGTCAATTGCTTTTCAAATCATTTTTTTAAGATAAAGGGCCCAGATTATATATTTGCAAACACTCAATATTAAAAGTTTTCTTTATAATTATTATTTTTCAGACAACTCTAACTTTTCTTCATTAAAACGGGGAAAGATGGTCCCAAAGATTAACATCATGAAATGATTTTATCATTATTTATAAGTCTTAACGAGGAACCATTTTATATTGTGGAGAAAGGAACAAAATAGACAGAATTTAAAAAAAAATTCTTACACAAAAAAAGTTTTACCTTTCAAAACAATAATTGGGACAGTAGAATCAAGTTTTGCTTAGTAGAAAAGGCCCACAATAAGATGAGTGGGTACATTCACACTTTCAAGTTAACATGTTTTTAGAACATGCAAGTAATCTTGCAACTATATAAAACAATTGTCTTAAAACTTATTACAACAGAAGCATTTCTGATGTAAAATCATTACACTGAATAGTCCTATAAATGAGAGGATATATCAGTAAAATATATAAAACTACTTTTGAAAGCCAGCTTAGCTAGAACATGATAAACTATATACTCTCTGGCTCTACTAGAGAAGTTTTGCATAATATATTTTCAGAAACTTGCTATCGCTGAGTCTGAAAGTAAGCGCAACATGTGAATGCAACCACACAAAGTCAAGTCCTGTACACTGATATTGGTAGCCTAGTTCACATTTGAAGATACATGTATACATACATGAATCTCTGCAAATAAGGTGCAGAGAAAAGGGCTTCCGTCTCTTTTCTCTTCCTGCATTTAAGTGGTTTCTACGATTCCATTATTATATGCAACATTGGAACACACTCGCAGAAAGTCAAGCACTTTGCAGTAATAAAAAGTGGCTGCATTCACACTTGAAAGGTTCTACTGTGAGGTAAAAGTCTGTTTTCTAATTCATTTCTGCATATCAATTCACACAGATCTTAGGATACACATGCAACATTTGAACGCATCCACAGAAATTCATGTCAAATACATTAAAATAAGTGGCCCGATTCAATTAGGATATTTAGACTTAATTTTTTGTTTGTTTAACCTGACTGCCAAAAAGGCATGTCATGCGCATGCTTGTAAGTGAGCAACCAGGGGACTAACGGCTTTAAGTGCTCTTCGAGGGACTTGGTAATAAGGATTAATGCCTTCCCAAAGGGCACTAGGTATCTCATTGACTCGGTATTGAATCTGGGATTTTCATGTTATGACACCACTGCTCTACTACTGAGCCATGACGCCTCCCGATTCTATTGCAATTTACACAGAGAATATGGACCCAAAGAGTTCTGAAGATTGTTAGGAAAGCCTTGTAAGGCAGTGCATTATGCTGAAGACCACTGTTGCACCTGGCTTTCCTTGTTTTTATCCCAACTTTCCATTGTATATTCACACGAAACAGACAATAATTTTTTAATTTTGCTGCATCGATTAAAAAAAAAAAATTAAGCAGATTTCCATGTCAGATCTGAGCCATGTTGATTGCAATTAACAGGAGACATAGGCACACTCAAACATACAATCAACTACTGCATTTAAAAGCCACACTTATATCATAAATATACTTCAAAATATGAAATAATTCAGATACTAATATTACAATGATATTCAGTTTGACAGAACATGTAAAAAAAAAAAAATCATTCCAGCCTCGTTTTTTTAAAACAATCATTTAGCAAAAAAAATAGAAATATACACTTGGTTATATACATTTACGTAATTCTACAGGTGTATGCGCCAAGCATTTAATCAAGGTGCCCATTAGTCTTGTAATACAGCCGTTTGCACATAAATAATATGAAATTATGACCGTTGCACGGAACTGAAAAAAAAAACCAAAGATAGTCTTGTAATACAGCCGTTTGCACATAAATAATATGAAATGATGACCATTGCACGGAACTGAAAAAAACCCAAAGATAGTCTTGCAATACAGCCGTTTGCACTTAAATCATATGAAATGATGACCATTGCACGGAACTGAAAAAAACCCAAAGATAGTCTTGCAATACAGCCGTTTGCACTTAAATCATATGAAATGATGACCATTGCACGGAACTGAAAAAAACCCATTATAGTCTTGAAACGATGAGCACTGCATGAAAACGATACTACCCCATCAAAACTAAGGTAGGGAAAAAAACACCATTGAAAAGATCAGATTTACAAATTTATCTATAAATGGGACAAATGATAAACTTTTTGTCGATATTGCAAGTAAAAAATAGGTTACAGTCTTGAAGTATCTCTAGCAATTACATTGCATTTCATTTCATCCTCTACTACCGGTATACAATAATCTATTGTTCAGCACTTTCATTTAAGTTTGTTTGTTAAAAGCCAGAGTCTGTGTTCTACCAAATTCTAAGCCTTAGAAGACGACTGGTCCATGAGTTTAGAGATAAACAAAGGCAGGAATGTTGAACTTTAAAAATATTATTTCTACGGTGTTACACAAGCACCTTAAAATAAGTAAAACCTTAGCACCTACGATAGCAAACACCAGGATAAGCACCAAAATAAAAAAAAGGGCTTGCAAGCGATAGTAAAATGGAACCCAGTCAATGAACATGCAAAATAGTATGACTACCCAAAATAATATTTTAAGCTAATCTTGTTTTCTGGTAAATTGTAAAACAAATGACACCACAAGTTTTTTTACTACCTTTCAAAATAACCTAAATATGAATTTTCCACGTGTTTTAAGTTGAATTTATTTTGTGAGAGCAAACCTATCGGTGATACACTCAAATCCTAAACATTGGGATACAGGCAAACCTATCTATTAAAGGTACTATGTCGCTTTTGCAGCCAACCTCAAATGCTGTAGAACTTTGCAGGAATTATGAATATGTCATGTATGTCCTATCTGTGAAATTTAAACGCTAGCAGTGTCCTCATATTCAAATTATGCAAGGAAAACCGTTTACTTGCTAGACTTCACTGTCAGACACTATTGAGTGACTGACTGGCTCTTTTTCTTCTTTGGTAATAACATACATGAAAAGAGTTGTAAATGGTACATGAGCATTTGTCTACATCAATAACCCACTTCTTGTGATGGCCAAGATTAAACTGATTGAATCTTTGCGCAGCATAAAACGTATGACCATTCGGTACAATGTCTGAAAATCAAGACTATTACTTTTGGGCTCTATAGCCCTAAAGTCGATTTGACAACTAATAGTCGTTATTTTCCCATTTGAAGACATTTTCAAGCCCCACCTTTTTTAGGGAAGTTCTAAATTAGTATTATCTTTCAAATGCAGTTGGAATTGAACTTTTTCACTTTTTGGGCCTGCAAATGGGACATAGTACCTTTAAGGCCACCCAAGGAAAAGAGAAAAAAAAGTGGCCACTGTGAACAGGTGCTACAACATCTCTCTCTCTCTCTCTCTCTCTCTCTCTCCCTCTGGAGGGAAACAAAATGCATGGCTGCTATAGAGAGGTGGCCTTTAAAGACAGGTTCCACACACTTCTCTCTCTCATGAGACAAAATGCATGACCACTATAGAGAGGTGGCCTTTAAAGAGAGGTAGCTGCTAAGACAAGTTTTCCTGCACATGCATATGAAAAGAAGATATGGAATCATTCCTCACCAACATATCATTTTAGGTTGATGTGCGCCCTCTATGTTCATATCTTCATTAGATTGAATGTACATATACTGTACATACATGTATACTGTAGGTCTACTCTCTTGGATGGGTTTACAATATCATGTCAAAACCAAATACAGTGAAACCTGTCTATAAAGATCACCCAAGGGAGACAAGACAAGTGGTCTTCATAGGCAGGTGGTCTTTATGAACAGGGGCCAGTGTCATAAAACTTGTTATCTATAACAACTGCTAAATTTCTATGACAAATTTGCTGTCAGCCATTCAAATGCAATGAATTTAGTAGCTTATAGCAGTAGCTTGTAACTTGTTATTGATCACAAGTTCAGGTTCCTTTAGTACATGTTTTAATGAAATACACATTTTCAAGGGAAACAAAAATTGTGGTCCTTGTAAACAGGTGGTCACTAAAGCAGGTTTGACTGTACTGACAAAATATCTACCTGGTAATACATTCTTTTCAAATCAGAAAATGAAATATGAAAGGTGATAATTACAAATCAAAAAAAAAATAATAATAAAAAAATGCAAATTAAAATGTGAAGTATTCATATTACTGGCAGGACACATAGAGCAATACGATCCCCAAATCATCTATTCTAGTCTCTCATTTTCATCAAATTAACGTCTCACTTGAGATACTTTCTCAAAATATGTATTTCTTTTAATGCAAAAACATGGATGCCAAAGTTACAAGCCCATCTCTGTATATATATCAACTGTTAGCAGAGTAATAACAGGCATATAATGCCCAAAGAGATAAAGTGTTGTACTAAGTGATAAAACACACAAACTATGTATATACAGAATAAAACAGTACAAAGATAGTCTATATTGAGATCAAGATGATACCAGAAAACGAGAGAAAATGGGCAGACCAAATTTTTGACAGGAAAATCTGGTGATTTTTTTTTTTTTTTTAGAGCGATTAAAAAAAAAAATTAAATACATTTTTAGGATCACTGATCAAATTGGCAACTCTCTGATCTCCTTAGCAAACAATGCTCTCCATTTTTGTAAAAGATTCATAAATTGTAGATATCATATCGATGAGATGCTGAATTCCTGAGGGAATTCCTCTCACAGTTCCACTGCAGGGCTATTAGTTGACTTTCAATAACCAAATATGCCTGGAAATTTGCTAATATATTTCAATTTGTTCAAAATAATATTTTAGCAATATGTAGTCCGAAAATGAAGAATGAAATGGGGAAATGGGATGAAATGTTTGGACACCAGTAGCTGCCTTGTTTCTCGGATTTTCTGTTCATCTTGAAATCAACTTGAAATCAGGACCCTGTTTCATCAAACTTGCCTTCAATACAAAATGTTAAATTTCTATGACAAACTTGCTCTCAGCCAATCAAATGCCAGGATTTCAGTAGCTTATAACAGTTATTGTAACATGTTATTGAGAATAAGTTTCATGAAACCGGGCCCAGGATTGACTTCTCCTGTTAGTCATCAAATGGTTGTACAAAGCAAGCTCATTCAAAACACTGAGTAGTCATCTTAAGCCCACCGTCTAATTCAATCTTTTTGTGATCAGATTTTCAAAGAAATCACAGTTGCATTTAAAGCCTGTCTGCACTACTTTTGAATCTAATTGCGCCATCTAACAATGCCTAAGCAGTACCTGTTGGTCCCCCATGATCCCATTTTTCTTATGTTAATTGAGAGATGATTTGATGAGATAACCATCTGTCAATGGCCTTGCTAGGTGGTCTACTCCCTCCTGGCAAAACTCTTGCAGACAGGCTTTAAATCTAAACAAATAGCATCTTTCTAATCGTAGTTCTGAATAATGATATGAACACTAACAATTCAGATTCAAGTCAATTAAAAGATGTTCATACATGAGTATATAGTCGTTCGTGAAGTAGGCAACTTGGCGAACACTGAGCCAACGAATCTTACTTTCCTACACGGACGCACGCATAAAGGGACACTAGCACGCACAGGAGCCTAACACCCGTTGGCTCAGTATGCTGCCCTCTATAGACCCATGCATGAGCAACTTTAAGGATACTAGTTGGCGTAAAAGTTTTAATTAGTGATCCCCCAACTTTGTAATTTTTGTTATACCGGTATTGATGTATTTATTCAGAACCTTGGTTAATAAGATATGCTATTTTTATTAATGCTCTTGTTGAATGCAAATTCATACTAAAGTGGATGCGGTGAGCTCGAAGGTCCGGTTCAAAATTTTGATCATTATACTGTACATGTATTTCAAGTTGCAGTCAATTGGTCCTGTGTTAATTGAGTTCAAAAGTCCATAGGTTGTATTCTAAAAGGTATATTAGCCTTTATGTTAGTGAAAAGCATATTGATTGTCGTAACAACTTCAGTTGGAACAAAACTTGGGGTCAAGTGCTGTCTATAGGGATTATGTTTCATACAACGATTGCCTGTGTAATGTAGTTGTTATATGACAATCAACATACTCTTAGGACAATAAAAGATAAGATCACTTTCAGAATACAACCCAATGTAATATTGCCTGTGAATCACTTTACAATAATCATCAACAAATTCCTTCTATGAAAAATTCTCTTTTTTTTGTAAATCAACTGCCATTTTTGCTACACATTTGTGGCAACCAACAAAATATTCATATATAATAACTTTCAATTGTTTTGAAACTGTGAAATCTACATTGCTTTTAACTCCAGTACATCTATATACATGTAAACAAACAAACTGTTTGATTTTGAATTATAATGTATACAACATTTCATTTTTTATTTTCACAATGTCAAGTCAAATATTTCAGACAAATTTGAATACAATGACCATCGAATCCAATATAGATTATAAATCAACATAGTTTAAAAATACAACAAAAGATCAATTAATATACAGACAAGCTCATATAGAGTGTGCAAAAAGGTTGTAAGTACGAGCAAAACTAAAATAGCGCTCTTTCTTTTCTCCATTGACGCCTATCTCACAGAGTGGACAATCACGCCAGTAACCGCCAAAAGGGCGTAAGAGACAATTTCTCAAACATATGTGTGTCAAATGCAAATAAACATTTCCAACGTAACATTCTAAAACGGTATTGATCCGTTGAAATAAGCCCTTGAGGCACCTAAAACCAGTCAATGTGCGTTCACTTGTTTTAATGGAATGTTATAACACTGTTGTCGGCTAAAGACAAGCTCCTTGCAGACCTACCAACGCTGAACTTACAACCTTTTTGCACTGAGCCTAGAGGGAGGGGAGGAGGGGAGGAGAGGGGTGTGGAGGGGGTAGTGTTGCACCCTCCTTATCTGGCCGAGGGGTGTCTATGGTGCCCGAACGAGAAGGCCAGGTCCTGACACAGACCAACGTCGGTCTCCGGAGGGAAAAGGCAGACCTCGTTCTCCGTGGTGGCGATGACCTTGAAGGTCTGAATGAAGAGACTGGACTTGCGGCCCCTCTCCTTCTTCTCGGAGCTGATGAAGATGTACCTGGCAGAAGAAAGGAGGATACTAAATGAGATAGAGCCCCTTTCTTCTACCCTTGTTCTCTCTCTCTCTCTCTCTCTCTTTCTTTCTTTATCTCTCTCTCTCTTTCTCTCTCTCTCTCTCTCTTTCTCTCTCTCCTCACCCCCTCTCCTTCTTCTCAGAGCTGATGAAGATGTAGCTAGCTGAACAAATTATAAGAAATATATATGTCAAAGTCCCTTTCCTTTACTCTTGCTTGCTCTCTCTCTATCTCTCTACCACCCTCCCCCTCTCTCTCCAGGGGTGATAGTGAGCACCAAAAAAAAAGGAGGATTTGCGGGGAAAAAATGGCATCTAACAACATTCCCCCCTTTCGAGTAAGAAAATTGGGGAAAAAAATAGGACAAAATATGGAGAAATAGAGAAAATAAGAGGGAAATCGGGAAAATCAGGATAAGAAAGGGAAGAAAAAAAATCGGTAAAAAAAATTTAAGAAAAAAAAAAAATCTGGATTTTTTTTTTTTTTCGGGAAGAAAAAAAAAATCGGGAAAAATAAAAATATATCGGGAAACCCGATTTAAATCGGGCTTTTATCAGGCCTGTCTCTTTCTCTTTTGTTCCCCCTCCCTGCCTCCCCACCCCCTCTTCCTTTTTTTCTCTCACTTGTGTTCTCTCTCTCTCTCTCTTTCTTTATCTCTTTCTCTCTCTTTCTTTATCTCTTTCTCTCTCTTTCTCTCCCTCTCCTTTTCACAAATTTCTTGTCACAAAACAAAAGAGAATGAAAAGGTCATTTCATTAAGGCGAGGCGTCAAAAATATCGATACCAGCAGGCTGCCGCCTCACGTATTGGCGCATCGAGGCTGCAATTACGGCCGAAGCCTGGCTGGGGCAATTATTTTTCACTTATTAGCCCAGCCGGCTTGCGCCAGGCTGGGATCTGAGGCTCGGTTTCCATTCAAAAGGCGGCAGCCGGCGCATGCTTTTGTTCGGAGACCATTATGATGACATCATGAGTTAATTGAGGGTCCTACCGCCAGCGGTAGCCGGCTGAGCTAATTTAAAACATGCAGCCAGGACGCACAAGTGCAGTTAGCTGCCGCTGGCTGGTATATTTATTTTTGACGCCTCGCCTAAACAAGAAAAGGTTTGAGATATTTCCTCATTCTCTCTCTCCTTCTAAACACTGAAGATAAATGAGACATAGAATGGCAAGAAGGAAATTTGAAGAACCTAAAATCAGTCAATTTATGATCAACATGTATCAAAGGGGTCGATTGAAAGAAGATATTAGCCGCTTCTCTACTCTTAAAGGTAGGTCCCCAGACATAAATAATCATATCTGATTGATACACCTCTGTAAAAACTCAATTACAAAGCCGTTCCCCTCCATTTATATGCAAGATTGGAAATTAAAAACAAAAACAAAGATAAATTAACAAAAATGTATGCTTACTTGTCCAAGAATGTGTCGTGCCATTCAATAAACCTCATCTCTCTACGGAACTAGAAAAATAAAAGAGACAGAATTAAACGAGGAATAAGATATTTCATTATTCAGCTTTCCTTAGTGGTACATCATGTTTGAATCTATTTCAAATGTTGGAAACATTAAACAAAATATCCACCACAATTAAATGTTTTTTCACTTTTAACTTGTTGATGTAATCCCAATCGCAGCTCCTTGCCAAGTTTGTGTGGTCCCATATATATATATATATATATACAATCAAATTGGGTATGCCCGTTTAAATAAAACAATGCATGGGTCCTATGATAGCTAGTAGGACCCAGCAGGCTAGGGGGGGGGGGGGGGGGCTGCATCATGCTGATAACAGGAAGTGCAGCCTCTCTGAGCGTACATAGTTTGGTTTGCAGTGAGTACAACAGATACCGCAGTAGTCTGTTCCATATTTGAACTGTCCTTTGCAAAAAAAATGTATGTTGGTGTTTGATTTTGAGTTGATCTTGCACCTTAAAAACCTTCCATATTAAAATATAACGTGTTATTATCAAAAGACATTACTGAATTCTTTGACTACTTCTATTTCTTAGGCTATGTCCGATTTTAAAACATTCCAAACTTATACAACTCACAAACAAACTTGCAAGAGTTCTTCAGATTGAGAAGTTTAGGAACTCTCTAGTTTTAGATTTTGTGTTTCTGTTATCAAACTAATAACTAAGTCCTTTTAACTTCCAACACCCCAAGAATAAAGTGGCAAAAGTTACGCTTCAGAGACAATTCATGATCCCCCAACATTCCAGAACTAAACACCCCCCAAAAACCTGGACAAAGTTCAATTAAATGAAAATTTCAGGGCATGCATGCTGACTTTGAATACCAGGTGCTATGCCAGGCCTTATCCAGACAACTACCCCCTGGACATCCATCCCCCGGATAACCACCCCCAGTCAACTACCCCCTAAGACAACTAACCCCTAGGACAACTACCCTCTAGGACAACTACCCTATAGGAAAACTACCCCCCGGATAATCACCCCCAGTCAACTACCCCCTAGAACAACTAACCCCTATGACAACTACCCTCTAGGACAACTACCCCTGGATAACCACCCCCAGTCAACTACCCCCTTGGAACAACTACCCCCTAGGGCAACCACCCTCTAGGACAACTACCCCCTTGGAACAACTACCCCCTAGGGCAACCACCCTCTAGGACAACTACCCCCTTGGAACAACTACCCCCTAGGGCAACCACCCTCTAGGACAACTACCCCTCGGGACAACTACCCCCCTGACAACTACCCCCCAAGGACAACTACCCCTAGAGCAACCACCCTCTAAGACAACTACCCCTCGGGACAACTACCCCCCGGACAAGTACCCCCAGACAACTTCCCCCTTGGATAGTTGTCCTAGGGGTAGTTGACTGAGGGTAGTTATCTGGGGTGGATGTCCAGGGGGTAGATGTCCTAGAACCATGCCAGGCAGGCATACCTCTCGCTTTGAATGATCCAGCCTCTCCATATCTTTTGTGATTGTTGTGCTGCTCAGATCAACGCAGAATGATTCAGCCGTGGGCGCCGTCTTGTCGATGTGTTTGCTTAGAGTGTGTAGTGCTGCATCCTACAAGATCAAGTCAGCAGTTAATGTTATAGATATACAAATATTAACGGCAATCTGTACTAGTGTACAGAAGAGATTAGACCACCCTTCAAGGTCACTGGACAAGTGATCAAATCTCATCAAATCAGCTCTCAATTAACATAATACATGTAAGAAAAAGAGGATCATGGGGGACCAATGATCACCGATTAGGTATTGTTTGTTATATAGAGGGTGCAAGTGGCTATACGTAGTACAGTTGGCCTTTAAATATTAATGTTTAGCAGAGCTGCCAACCTTGTGCAACCAAAAAATGAGCCATGATGGCACAAAAAAATAATTCATTAAAACGAAACTTACAACCACGCACGACACGCTTCCAATGCAGAAATGTCTATTCTTATGCTGTTATTCCTATACTAGGACCTCTAGTTTATTGACAAGTAGTTAATTTTTTTGTTTTTCTGTTGGTATTATCAGTGTTTCCTTCTTTTTTTTGGAGAATATATGTTTTAACCTTTTCTAATAAAGTAGTTGTGGTTAGCAGTTTTGGGTTAGGATGATAAAAGTATTGAGCACTTTGATTGCTTTCTTTTCTTCTCGGCACAGTCCCTCATTTGCTACACATGCAATTTTGAAGAAAACTAGATGGAATTTTGACTGCGCGCAGTCGAAAATGATGCCTCCGCCATAGAGCAATTTAAACAAGTTTGGAGTTTAAATCTCCAGTGGTTCTTGAGATATCATGATAACAATCTCAATGTATGGAATTTCATAAGTTGACCTCTGTGACCCTTGACCTTTGACTTACGTGCTCCAAAATCTAATCAGATTGTCTTCCTATGGTGATACATACTATCATTAAGTTTGAAGTGAAAATTCTCCAGTGGTTCTTGAGATATCGCGATAACGATCTCAATGTATGGAATTTCATAAGTTGACCTCTGTGACCCTTGACCTTTGACCTACGTGCTCCAAAATCTAATCAGATTGTCTTCCTATGGTAATACACACTATCATTAAGTTTGAAGTTTAAATCTCCAGTGGTTCTTGAGATATTATGATAACAATCTCAATGTATGGAATTTCATAAGTTGACCTCTGTGACCCTTGACCTTTGACCTACGTGCTCCAAAATCTAATCAGATCGTCTTCCTATGGTGATACATACTATCCTTAAGTTTGAAGTTTTTACATCTCCAGTGGTTCTTGAGATATCATGATAACAATCTCAATGTATGGAATTTCATAAGTTGACCTCTATGACCCTTGACCTTTGACCTACGTGCTCCAAAATGTAATCAGATTGTTTTCCTATAGTGATACACACTATCACTAAGTTTGAAGTTTAAATCTCCAGTGGTTCTTGAGATATCATGATAACAATCTCAATGTATGGAATTTCATAAGTTGACCTCTGTGACCCTTGACCTTTGACATACGTGCTCCAAAATCTAATCAGATCGTCTTCCTATGGTGATACATACTATCCTTAAGTTTGAAGTTTAAATCTCAAATGGTTCTTGAGATATCGCGCTAACAAACTCAATACAAGGAATTTCATAAGTTGACCTCTGTGACCTGTGACCTTTGACCTACGTACTCCAAAATGTAATCAGATCGTCTTCCTATGGTGATAAATACTATTCCCGAGTCTTAAGTTTAAATCTTGAATGGTTCTTGAGATATTGTGATAACGGTCAAACGGGACGGACGGACGGACGTACGGACGGACGGACGTACGGTACGACGTACGGACGGACGTACGGACGGACAACCCGAAAACATGATGCCTCCGGCACCACCTTCGGTGGCGGAGGCATAAAAAAGAAGACACCAATTGACGGAAGGATCGCTTTGTGCAACTCAATGGCTTTGCAAAAGTTTCATTTTATAAGAATTCTATACTCTATCCATCTGCAATACAGTTCATTTCGTTATTTGTCTGTTTGCTAGTTTGTTTGTTTATTTGTTTGTATCTCTCTTTGTTCTTTTGTTTTCTTAAAAGAGAGATATACTTACCGCCGACATATCAGGTTTTGGCAGTATGTCCTTAAGGTGAATAAGTT
This sequence comes from Strongylocentrotus purpuratus, assembly GCF_000002235.5. Classification (NCBI taxonomy): domain Eukaryota; kingdom Metazoa; phylum Echinodermata; class Echinoidea; order Camarodonta; family Strongylocentrotidae; genus Strongylocentrotus; species Strongylocentrotus purpuratus. The sequence continues at coordinate 50,720,400 of NW_022145606.1, read as the reverse complement.
CCATATGGTATCTCTGCATATCTATTGCCGAGTAGTCGTAGCCATCTACAAAACAAAAGAAAAGCAATAAATAATATTAGAAAGCATTGCAATTAAATTTGAAGAAAAAAAACCAAGTATTGAAGATACTAGAATGGAATTGGTCTCTCAGGGGATGTACAAAAAGGAAAAAATGTTAGGCGAGGCGTCAAAAATATCGATACCAGCAGGCTGCCGCCTCACGTATTGGCGCATCGAGGCTGCAATTACAGCCGAAGCCTGGCTGGGGCAATTATTTTTCACTTATTAGCCCACCCGGCTTGCGCCAGGCTGGGATCTGAGGCTCGGTTTCCATTCGAAAGGCGGCAGCCGGCGAATGCTTTTGAATGCCATTTCCTACCGCCAGCGGTAGCCGGCTGAGCTATTGCAGCCAGGACGCACAAGTGCAGTTAGCTGCCGCTGGCTGGTATATTTATTTTTGACGCCTCGCCTTAAAGATCATAATTTTAAGGTGTTTTTCCTCAAATTTGGTTCAAGACTTTTGAAGGGCATAAATCCCCTACCCTAGTATGAATCCAATTCTTAGATATAACTTAAGTTTACAATGTAAGTAACTTTTTTTCTTCAACAATGAACTATCCGAAAAAATCTGTAAGTTCTGTAGATTTCTGACGTTCCTCAGTGGCCTGCCATAGTTAAGTCCAACCTAAAGTTGATCTTAGTCTTTGTGAAACACGCCCCTGGCCTCTTAAAGATGAAGTTGAGTTCTGGTCATGCGATTGCATTGTGAGAGAAACGGTGTGGAATCGAACAGAAAAGGTTGATCATCTAGCATATACGAATTTGTGTGTATTGCAAGGTTCTGGAATCATCAAAATTATAAGAAATTTGGCCAAGTCTTGGTAAAGTTACAAACACTGTTCACAGAAAGATGTATATGGGACTACACGAACATGTGGCGTAAGAATTCTACCCCCGAGTTTTACGATGTAACATGACATATTTAGAATATGAAGGCATTTAGGGGAGCCTTCCAAAGTTGCGACTGTGCCGCGACGCGTCGGGGCGCAGAGCAGGATATGAGAACAAAGGAGGCGCCTTATTGCGCCCATTTGCGCCTTTTTGCGTCGGATACGAGAGGACTTCAGATGGTTCCCAGCTCATTAAAATCTGGCTATTGTTTGGAGTCTCATTGTTACGAAATTACCCCGCCGGGGCGCGCCCCGGTGAAGCACTTGACACTTGTGAATGGAACTTTGGGAGCTTAAACTTTGAATAGCTTTCGCGCCCTTTCGCGCCCGGTCCGGCGCATTAGTTATTCATGTATAGTGCCTGCTTGTGTGTCGCTCTCGTCTTGCGAGATTTGACTCTGAAAAGCATTACTTTGGCTACTGATTTGTTTTAATATTATTTTACGTACATGACATTGGTTACAATGTTTGTTCTGATTGTTTATTTTCCTCTCGAAATCGGAGTTCTTTAGGCGTTAACGTTGGCATGATTGTTCATTTTTTCATCTCCTCCTGTTCTGTTCATGATTGTGTTCAATATACTGTATCAATTTTAATACAAATTGATTTGTTCACGAAAAAAACAAATTTATTTTTATACTAACCCCACTCTCTCTGACATTGTTTTCCTCGTGCATGTTTTGACACTTTAATTGTAATTTTATATTTCCTTATAGCGATGTTATCGCATGTTTCGATTTTCTTGTTTTTTTTAAAACAATTTTTGTTGCATCTTGTAAACAGTTCTGTCGTATGATCATTATAAATCATATAATTATATCATCAGTCTATTATTTCAATACATAGATCCTTTGAATCTTCTTAAAATTAGAGAACGTATTTTAAAATCCGTGATGTTGAAAATGATACTTAATCAAGAATGTCGTAGTTTCTCCTTGAATTTGATTTAAAAAGCGTTTTATCTGTATTACGATTTTTGTTTATGCATTATGATATCCGTATTGTCGGGAACATCATCAATATGTTTCGTTAGAAGGAAGACGCTCATTTTCAGAATGTTCTTTCTTTGCAAAACACTAATGTTACGAACAAAATTAAATACACTGTACCCGTATCATCGGGGATATCGCAAAACTCCCAGGGAGATTATCAATTGCAAATCAACATAGTAAATTATGCCTAAATCGTAAGAATAGAACATGCATACAAAAAGAAGAGCGTTACCAGGAAATAATGTTTGAAATTTCACCTCGAACATATCTCAAGAAGAAATTAGTTTATCATTCTGTTCCAAAGAATTTTAACGAATATTTCTTTACGAAGAAGGGGGGGGGGGGGGGGGTTACAGCCGCGGCCAGTTTTAGATCTAGGTCATTGTTGAGAAGAACTGAAATACGTATATATTGTGCTTAATTGGGGCCACGTGGTATCGAAAGAGCGTAGTGCGTTCTAAAACAAATAATACAAGCCATGGCAATTCGTTCAATTGCTTCTCGTAACAGAACTGTCTCACTAGCTGTCTAAATAATGATCCATCATGCGCGTGTTGGTATCAAGTAGTAGACGGAATTTATAATGATTGCGTTGTTTTGGGCCATTTTTTCTTTAGGGGGTGGGGGGGGGGGGGGGCTAGCCCTTATTCTTCTTCTACTGGGTCATCACGAAACACAAATAGTGTTTAAATTTTCCGCAATCCCTTTAGCAGGCGCGGATCCAGGATTTCTTAGGGGAGGGCGCCCAATTTTTTTTTTTGCTCTTGAAAATGTGAAAATCGCGCCGGCCGAAAAGTCGCTCAGTGGGGGGGGGGGGGGGGGGGGGGGGGGTAGTGAGCACATTTTTTTTGTTGGCCCTCGAAAATTTTAAAATTTGCACCCCCCCCCCCCCCCCCCTTGAGCGCCAGAGGGGGGGGGGGGGCAAACCCCAGAAAAAAAATACCCCCCCCCCCCCCCATGGATCCGCCACTGCCCTTCAGCGCCGAGGGTAGAAAAGCCTAAAGAAAAGTCAGCTGGACAATAGTAATTTAATGTTGGTCGAACAATCAGGGAGAAATACTTGGCACACATGTACACAATATTAGCCCCCGTCTTCAATATAACCAGGAAATCCCGATATAACTATTTAAGCACATGCTCACAATATGAATTTCAAATCTGGCTATTGTTTGGAGACTTATTGTTATAAAGGGGTACTTTTCACGCACCAAAGTCCGGCTCGTCTAGTACACAAAAGTCCGGCCCGTATTGACTTTACACACCGGACTTAGGGGGCTGTTTTCAAAAGGAGGGAACATGCATATGGGCATTTCCATGTTAAGTGGGTACTTCTGTGATGTAAATATGGTCAAAATTGTTTTCACCCCTAGAGCAATCAAATTTCTCCCTTTGCTTGTCCAATATCTATATTCTATATTTTTATGAGGGAAAAGATAAGTGTGATTTCATGTTAACTTTGCAGAGGTCGTAAAGTAGGACATGTATTGGGGGGAACGTATGTAACATTGGACAGAAATTTGTAACTTAAATTACCTCTGATTTATTATTTGCTCAATATATAAATGCAATGTTCATTCATGTGAGTTAAGTATCAATAAAACATCAATTTAACAATCATCTCAGATTTTGCTTCTTTTTTTAATTTTTTTTTATAGCTTTTTTTGTGAATCAGAAAAACAAATATTTAAGGAATGTTTGCAATGTATCATGTATTATTGAATGAATAAATCTTTCACACATGTTTTAATGGTGCGTACTCTATTAATTTGGTGTCACTGTGTACTGGATGTTGATGCTATGTTCATATATTCCAGGATAAAATAAAATCTAGAAGTTATAATTGTTGATGCATGTTGGAACCAATTAATAAGAATAGGGAACGTATGTAACGGTTGGACAGAACAGGCATCTAAACGTTTGTTTGAATTCTGTTTTGGGACACATATTTCATAATCAATATATTCATAAGCGTTGCATAGGTTAAAATGTTTCATTGTATTGATCATTTTAAATTGTTTTGTGTTTAGGTCATTGTAAATTCATTTTGTTTCAAATCACTGCCTGGCCAATGTTACATGTGTTCCGTATCAGAACTTCAAAAGCTGCAGATTTATGGAGAATAAGTGAAATGTGAATGGTCTTTAATTATTAAGTATAATGAAATCAATGAATTTGCCAACTGATATACGGTTTGTAAATCTGTAAAATAGATTAATTGATAGTTTTGAAATCTTATCTCACCTCTCATTAATCTTTTGACCAACTGCAAATAATAACAGACTGTTAAACAATAATATTGAGCATGCATTTCACTACATGTAAGCATTAGCTTGTAATCAATTCCCATCAAGACTGGGAAAGTAGTTGACACAATATAGAATAAAAGGCAAACACTATTCATTGATATTTCACAAACATCATGTCGTTAATTACAAATTGTCTATACAGGATTTGTATGCTTTTATTCTAGAGTTCTTTTATCTGCTAACTACAATGTGTATGATATTTACCTTTTATATTTCTTAATTTTTCATAAATGCTCTATTTAATTCTATTTTTGCTCAAAATTATGATCATTCATTTCAAGTAAGTTCAAATCAAATACATGTATTTATAACAATCATTTTGATGTAATTCAGATCTGAAATTCAAAAAAGATTTGACACTGCATACTCAATGGGTTATTTTGCATATTATAATGCATCAATTCAATTGAGCATTCATTAAATATTTTCAGTAAATAATTGTGTCTTTGTGCCAATTTTCCATGAATTTTATTTGTTTTCATAACACACAAGTCTATTGAGGTGATTAAAACCTTACTGAAGTACAACGTGAGAACAATAAATTAGCACGATCCAGCCATTTAATCATGTCTCCTTTTTAACATCAATACACGCAGTTCTAGGTTTTCCTCTTACACGAGAGTCAGAGAATATTGTAAGGATTTTAAAACCGATGGTTTGGGACGATATCGGGTGTGCTGGACTTTACACAAGTTCTCTGAAGAAGTTGGAATGACTCGATTCATTATTAACCAATCTATGAGTAATAAGACATTCATAAATTGTATGGAACAAGTCATGATTCTGGGGAGAGTTCTGCAAAGGTGAAAAATTGTAATCTAGTGCTGCTGATGTCTTCCCGAAGGACAGGGTTAGGCATTTTCTTCACTATCTGTTTTCTACATTCCCGAGACACATCCTCACGTGCTGGCCATATAAATAGCCCCGGATGAGACTCCGACTCGGCCATGTACTTGATGACAAGATCTTCTCCCACAACATCTTTCACCTGAAATCAAAAGAATTAAAGATGAAAAAAATCATGAGTTTAAAATCCATTGTGCTAATTCAAATTTAAATGTATTTGTATTTTTTTTTCTTTTTTGACTTGTTAAGATTTTCTCACGTTAATAGTAATCATGCACATTTTCACTCCAAACAGATAGATATTTCCTGGTTTTGAAACATGAAGGCATTAAATGATTAACAGAAGGATTGTAAAATATCAATGCAATGATATGACTCAGGTAATGTAGATGCAATATTTTGTATAATTTAGTGTAGGCTCAATAATGAAATAATTCTTGTGTATAAAATGTCATCCATTGAAAAGTAAAATAATTTTTTTTTTTAATGCGACCTTTTGAAGAAAACACAATTTATTGAAGATAACCAACATTAATTAATCAAGCAAGCTGTTGGTAAGTATAAATTTGTTTTTTTGTTTTTCCTGATTTAGGCAACTGCAGTTGCTTTTTTTGCGTGAGCTAAATTGGGTTGCGGTTGCACCTATTGAAAATGCGAGATCGGCGAGAGTTACCAGTGTTGCATACATGAAAAGCTACATATGGGACTGTAATGTAATAATATCACTACACGTTAAAATTTAGCACTAGCAGACCAGAAGAGGAAAATATAATCGTACACCACTAAAGTTACACATGACTCATTTTCGGAAACATATTATGATCTTTTACTGTATTTCAAAAAGATTTTGAATAACAAATACGTACCATTCCACGATTTTCAAAGCCTAATCTAATTACGATCGGATGTCGTCTGCTGCTCACGTCCGACACGTACGTAAATAGGACAGAAAACATGTTCTGTCATACGTGCGTACGTGTCGTTCTAACTACCAGCAACCGTGAACGTACGCACAAACTGGACAGAAGTTATAGAGCTGTACACGGCCCCGCGATTGTAGAAGTCAGCGCATGGATTGCAAGTACAATCAAACGTTGCAGTGCCTTGGTTCACTTGACTGATACGTGGATTATCCATGCGTCATATTCGCGGACGCCACGGTCCGGTTTTTTAGTTGTTACGTACGTTCGTGAGTTGGACCGAATATTGCACTCCAAATTTTGAATAGATTTTATCTCTATTTGCGTTTATTTTGACGATTTTTTTCTTGGTCTACATTTCAACCTTCATCAAAAGAGTTGCAAAGCACATAAAACTGTTGGGTGACACAACTAATAATTGTGGGAAAATTCACTCTGAACGTACGTAACACAGGTGGACAGAATCTCTCATTCAGCCAATGTAATTTTCAACTCTCTCACTCTCCCTCTTTAAAGCTCAATCGCCGTAACTATGATCAATGCCGTAATCCACCCGCATCAAAATCTCTTTTCAAAACATGAAACATCAATTTCTTTTTAGAATTTTTATTTGCATCACCCTCAAAATCACACCACTCAACATTTACTGATTGTACTTTGGAATTTTTAATAATAATCATTAAAGAAAAGAGGACAACACAACCAAATGACATTATTAGTGCATGGAATTGTCTTTTTTATTTCTTTATACCATCAACAATGAAAATAAAAACACAGAAAGCCACAGGATATTTATTTAATTTTTCTGTAAGCGCTTTATTCTTTCACACACAGAAGTACCCTATTACCGTGGAAATGCCCATATGCGTACCCTACATAACACTCAGTAGGGGGGGGCGGTGCGCTTAACGGCGAAGCGCTCTTTGTGAATTGTGAATTTGTGAATGGGAGCTTAACTTTGAAAGCTTTCGCGCCCGTTCCAACGCATTAGTTATTCATGTAATCCCCGCGTGTGTGTCCGCTCTCGTCTTGAAAGATTTGACTCTAAAATTTTCACTTTGGCTACTGATTTGTTTCATTATTATTTTACGTACATGACATTGATTTAGATTCTTATTCTGATTGTAAATTTCCCTCCCAACATCGAAGTGTTTTAGGCATTGACGTTGGCATGATTGTTCATTTCTGTTCATCAATGTGTTCAATACTTCAATTATATTAATTTGTTCACGAACAAAACAGAAACGATATGTATAATTGTATTCTTTCTGTACGTTTTGGCACATTATTGTTTCATATTGCATTATTTTGTTCTGTCATCCGATCAAAATAGGTCATATATCTATATCATCAATCTGTTCATTCTCATGCAAGATCGCTTTAAAGAATAGAAACGTAGGTTCTCTAAATCTTCGCAAAATCAGCTATTGTATTTTAACACCGTGATTTCAAAATGATACTTATAATCAAAGACATTGTAAGATTCTGCTTGAAATAAGATTATAGGGCGTTTATAAATATGTCATACGAAACGAACAAACATCTGCAATTAAAGATATTACAGAAATGATAATCGTATTGTAGGGAGCCTGCATTATCAAAACGTTTCGGTATAGATGAAAGACGCTCTTTTTCGAAATGCACTCACCAAAATTCTGCTCGAATCATAAGGAACACTGTCTCCCTGCAAAATTATAAAACTAATTTTACGAAAAAAAAACGAATATCTGCATTATCGGGGAAATCGATATACTCCCAGAGAGATTATTATTTGCAAATAAACATTGTAAATTATGTTTGAATCGTATGGGACCTTGAAGAAAGAAGGAGTGTTTATCGGACACGATATTCGTTATTTTCACCTCGAACCATTCGAAATCGCCTATATAAATGTTCCAAACATGAAATTTGATTGAATATTTCTTCGCGAAGAAACTGTATTGGTGGTGGCATTTGACGTAACAATTTGTTGTCATCAATTGCTCGTGAGGTTTTGACGTTTCATATTTGTTAGCTAGCGCTAGTAAAGTCTCTTGTTTTAACGTGCACTGCATTGGTGCACTGTATTTAGTTATAAGGCCTGAACACGTCATGTTCACATCGGGTGTTATATAGCATACGGATATTATAGTACATGTAACTTTTACAAGGACATTGTTATTGCAACGCAATGACAAAAGACAGCTCTTTGAGCAGCTAATAGTTGGTGCGCCCATTGTTCCGCTCATAGGCGGCTATCACCTATTACCGGGCATTATTTGTTATTGCATCATTAGTTTTCTATTTATTTATTTAGTTTTGGGGAGGGGGATATCGTATTACGAATTCATGACCCTTATGCATAATGACCATGTTCTAAAATTACAAATAGCGGTCTTCATGAATAGTTGTCCAATGAATAGCGGTCCTTATAACTAGCGAGCGGAGCCCTCCTGATGGGCCTCTGCCATTTACGTCCGGCCGTTCACTTCGCCGCCCCCCTCCCTCACACACACACACACATAATACGCAGCCTTAATAGTGTACCTAAACAAGAATCTATAGCAAGTCGGACAATTATAGCGATCAAACAATAGCCTTGCTCGGCCGCGTGAAATCCTGCCACAGCATTCGAACTTTTCTTTTGTATTCATTGTGGAAGCTTTGCGATGTACATTGCTACATCACAGCATGAACTTGTCTGGTGGGAGCGTCTTTGTTTCGGGGGGCAATCAACACACATTTTATTTTTGTTGGGTTTAATACGCCTCCTTTTAATTTTTGTGACGACTGTATGAAATGTGAAATAAAGATGACTATGTACGATTAATGGCTGTTTAATTGCGAGCTTGATTGTCCCCAACAACAAAAAAATAAAAGGCGAATGATGTGAATGAATACATGTATGCGGTTATAGTCGGCAAATCGATTACTGTTTAGGACGCTTGTCATGTTTGTAATTTGAATGATTATCAACATATTTGTATAATTCCCACATCGCGATATTATTCTAGCGTCCTAATAATGGACAAAGGAATTATCTTTCTCTCCCGTCATTATATTCACGCTACGCGTTGTCAGAGCCTGAGCTTGGAAGAATATATATTTTGTCAGTAAAATCCTCTTTTTTCTTCTTCTCCTCCCTTGACTTGGTTCTAATAAATTGAAGGTTTGCTTATTAGGGATAAGGAGGATAACATCAAACAAAAGATCTACTCAAGATGACGCTCTTTTCATTTCACCTCGCTGTTTGATAAAGTAGAGTTCTGTATGGAGCGAATACAAAAGAAAAGTTCGCTCTAAAGGAAAAAACATAAAATGCTGTGGCAGGATATCACGCCAGAGATTTGCCTTCGAAAATTGCCCGTCCATAATGCGTTTTAAATCATAATAATTCCATAGCTCTTTTTAAAAGTGGAATGAATAGAAAAAAGAGTCTAGGAACTATATCGAGATTATAAAACATGTGTGTCATGAAGATGTAAACAAAAAGCGTAGCTTGATGGCGATAAAGTTGAGCAGCAAATGGAAATGCCATACAAAACATTAAGCAGTTCATGGTGATAATTTATCATTCGACTTCTACTTTGCGCTATATGTACTAAATGATCGCAAAACGGGCAGGGACACAAATACAAACATCGAGTTCTGCTCTAACATTCGAATCATTTATTCGTAGATTTGTATAATTAAGTGGCGAAAGTGAAATTTTGAAATCATACTGCACAGATACAAAAACATACCAAACATGTTTTGATTCTTAATCCAAAAAAACAAAACAAAAAAAAAAACCCAAAAAACACGCAAATTTTAAAAGATCTTTTTAAAAGGAGGGAGGCGCTTGAGCCCAGTGGTAGAGCAGAGCAGCTCGTAACCGGGAGCTCCCTGGTTAGAAACCAAGTCGATATGCTAGTGCCCTTTGGTAAGGCATAACTCAACATTACATTTCGTTCGGAGAGGTCTTAAAGCCGCCGGTCCCCTGTTTGCCTAATTCAGAGCATATGCTTCATGTAGCAGTCAGGTAAAAAAAAAAAAAAGCAAACGGTACAGGAAGCTACCTTTTATGGATAGGCCTAAATTGAGGTTTGACTTAACTAGGGAGAAGATAATACCCCGCCCGTTACGACGCAAAACGGCGCGAGAAGAATAGATCGCGACGCGAGAAGAATACATCAAGTTTTTACAAACAATGGAATGTTTATCACTTATCAGAACGAGAACCGGAGGAGGGGAAGACAGGCTTTGGCCGACAAATACTTGCTATATATCAAGTTTAAGCTGTACCGCGCATCCCGAGCGAGAACAATGACGCGAAAGATAATCTTCCATCGCCTGGTAGGGCGCAAAAGGGCGCAAGAAGAATAGAGCGGGTTTATACCAACAATAGACAGTTTCTTTTCATATGCAAGAATCAGATGAGGGTGACTATTGCGCCCCTTCGCGCCCCTTTGCGCCTCAATGCGTCTCTTGAGACGCGACTGTTCTATTCATCGCGCCCCGACGCGTCCGGGCACAGTCGCAACTTTGGAAGGCTCCCCTTAAAGAGCCATGCTTTTCAGGGAACATGTCTTATCTGATGTTCTTCCACACTTGCATAATAAGAATGATAATGCTCACAAATTATTTTTCACCTCTTCCCAGAACTCAACCTTCTCTTTAAGTATCTGTATTTATGATTTGTTATTTTGTTTATGATGCCATGCAAACAGAATGATATACTCACTGAAAGCAAATAGCACGACAGTATTGACCGTCTTCCTGGGCAGGCATTCTAGATCATGACCAAAGAAATCACAGACTCGATGCCAGATGAGATCACTCACACCGCATGACACATCAACGGTAACCAGCCGGTGATCGTTACGGAAATACCCTAGCCATGCCTTGACACTGTTCTGGTACAAGACGTTTCTTCTCTGAAGGATGTAGGAGAAACGGAAGAAAAATGGTTTTGATAATAAAAATTTGGGTTTAAATAGCGCTTTACAGATTTACTCCGTTCATCGGATTCATTCACGCACAATGTGTACCATCTCCACTCCCTGGGGTGAATTCATACCATATCGTCACAGTGAGGGCATATGGCAATACAAATGCTTTGGTCATCCTACCAGGTCCCCATTTCTCCCCTGGGTATGGAGTGGTAAATGTAGATTAATGTCTTGCCCAAGGATATTAGTGCCATGTCAGGGATCGAACCCACAACCTTTGATTTCAAGTCAAGTGTTTAAACCACTTGGCTACGAGTCTTAACAGCAAGTTAAGCTCATATGTCTTAACTTCTCTCTCCCTCTCTATCTCTTTCTCCCTCCTTCCCTCCTCCCCCCCCCCCCTTTCTACTTCCTCCTCCCTCCCTCTCTCTCTCTTTCTCATCTACTTTACTGCTAGTCTAGATGAATCAGCTTCATCACTCTGCCCTCCTTCTTTCATCTTATCAGGGTGTTTAGCCCTGTGTGCCTTAACTTCTCTCTCACTCTCTCTGCTCTGTTCTGCTCTCCATCTCTATCTCTCCTTCCCTCCCTCATCCCTTTCTACCTCCTCCTTCTCTCTCTGTGATCTACTTACTGCTAGTCTAGATGAATCAGCTTCATCACTCTGCCCTCCTTCTTTCATCTTATCAGGGTGTTTAGCCCTGTGTGCCTTAACTTCTCTCTCACTCTCTCTGCTCTGTTCTGCTCTCCATCTCTATCTCTCCTTCCCTCCCTCATCCCTTTCTACCTCCTCCTTCTCTCTCTGTGATCTACTTACTGCTAGTCTAGATGAATCAGCTTCATCACTCTGCCCTCCTTCTTTCATCTTATCCGGGTGTTTAGCCCCGTGTGCCTTTGCGTCTTCAAGGATCTTGTTCTCATGGATGGCTAGGTTCAGTGCAAAGTATGACGGGTACTGCAGAGAGTGAAGAAATACAGAATGGAATGATTGCATTGAGCCAAATAAAAAGAGGCCCCCTTTTTTTTTTCTTTCAAAATGGCCACTCAAAATGACCGCTCGGTACATTTTACCCGACAGTCGGGCTATTTTTGAAGATGGCCACCAACATTTTTTAAATTTTTTTTCCAATCAGAAGATCCATTTTAGCAGTGTTTTTCAATGTGTTTAAAAAAATAAAAAAAAAAGTTATTAAAAAAAAAAGAGGCGGCCCCCAAAAAGGAAGCGGGCGGGGATGCTAAAAATGTATATTTTTTGTAATATGGCCTTAATCTGTCTAATACTGTTCTTACACGTACAGTACATTATATTATTAAAGTCACATAGAGAATCAGAGACTATTGTCAAAACAAATTGTATTGTAGGTTAAGAGTCATAGGGATGAAAAGACCAACAAGTGTCACAACCATAGGGAGCTCAAAATGAGGGGGAGGGGGGGGGGGAATCTGACTAGTACACTAAAATATACATGGAAACTCAAATAAGTAGATGGAGATAAAGATAGATAAAAAGGGAGAGTAGGAGAGAGAGAGAGAGAGAGATTGAAATTGTAGCAATATATTAATATCACTTGATATTATACCAACCAGTAGAAAGGATGATAAATGATTCATAAATCTATTTTGATTTGTCATCTTGTCTCGTTGACACTGGAATTGATTGTGGATTCCCAAAAGAATTGAAGGTTGTATATCATACAAAATCAATCACAAATATCCTAAATGATATACAACTGCAGAAAACAAAATCGCAAGTAAATGTATGTTTTTGTTCTTCCCTCCATGTAAGAGTCAAATGCAATACTACATTGTTTAAAATAAAGTTTGCCAATATGCCCTCACACCCCCCCCCCCCTTAGACAAGCAAGATGCATACTTTTTCACCCCCCCCCCCCCCTTTGACAACAAATGTTTTTCTTTGTTCACGGATCATTAATGATGGGGAAAAAGGGTCTGCATCAAACATCAACCACTAATTCTTGAATATATAAACGTTTATTGAACCACTTTGCAATTTCTGATCTTTTCACCCCATTTTTTACAGTTGATGCACTTGGTTTTAGGTAGTAGTCCTCATTACCAAGTCCCTTAGACGGGACTTAAAGCAGTCGGTCCCCTGTTCGCTTTACTTACAAACATATAGGCTTTCTTAGGAGTCACATAAAACTAACCAACCTTTAAAATCTCAGGGTGCCCCACGATCTTTGACTATACACTATGTATTCCAAGTTTTTAAATATTTAATGAACCTTTAAAATCTCAGGGTAACTCACTATACTTTAAAATAAGCATGCATTCCAGATCTGTTTAAAGCATGAGTTGGAAAGCATGACAGGCAAAATATACCACATATTTGACATCAAGCAGAGGATTGTGCATTCCACATTTGTTGGCATTGGACACACATAGATGAAGGTATGAGACAGGCCATGCATACATGTACATAATATTATTCTTCTCTTATGGCAGGGAGCAGAGAGATTTCTATGTTGTTGATATTAAGCATGGCAGGATAGCAATATCAAGCATGCTATCTTGTGCATGATGTGGAGGACTGCAGCGATTTTCGCCTAGTTTTTCATGCAATGTATGACTGCAGTATGTGTCTCTTTTATTTGCATGATGCAATTAAGCTGATTATGATGAGGCGGGTCACTGCAATATTCCTCCCCCTCCTCCTTTTTTCTTCTTCTTCTTCTCCCCCCACCCGCTCTCTCTCTCTCCTCCTCCTTCTTCCCCCTCTTCTACATCTCTTCTCCTCCTCCTATCCTCCTCTTCTCTTCTTCTTCTTCCTTTTCTTCTCTTCCCTGTATGATGTGTGCAGTGCATGAATGCAATGCCTTGTGTATTTTCTTTTTGCATGATTTCGAGCACGACTGTGTTGACATGTTGTTTTACCCCATGATACTTAGAATGAATGGCATGCCATGACTTACAAGTAGAATCTGTTCAGAGCCAGAAGGTATTAAACCTGTGTTAAAGTATACAGGTTAACACCCTTCTGGCTCCAAACAAACTATGTTTTTGTCTTCCCCCTTTTTTTTTTGCATGATGGCAAGGATGACTGCGTTGACATATATATATGTTTTTTTTTTCACATGATGCATAGCATGCAAGGCATGAGATAACATGTGGCGTGAGGTGCGGAGATAGGAATGTTAATTGACATGTGGATTTCATTGGGCCATCTCTCTATTATCCTCTATGAAATCCAAAGTATACACAGACATGACATGTATATTTAATGTGCATTCCATTGCTCTCTCTCCTTCTCTCTCATTCCCTCCCTCCCTCCATCTATCCTCGCTACATCTTTATACACAGCTATTTTATTCATGTAAACTTCACCTTTGCTTTTAATGTATTTTTTTTTAAAATTATTATCTTCTAGGGCCTAGAGGGAAACCAAGAATTGGGAGGGGACCATTGAGACATGGAGTGGAATTATTACTGCAAAGGTGTACTCGGTTGGCAAACAGAAAACAAAAATGGGCTGCAATCAACCTCCAAACTAGGAGATGATACCTTGATAATTCCAATTATGGAGCAAAAGAAATTATGAAATGCTAGTGAATGATGGATTATGATAATAAGAACAATGATGAAGTTACAGATGATTGTGATGATGATGATGATTGTGATGGTGATGGTGATTGATGATGCTAACAATAATATAACAACAACACTAAGAACAAGAACAAGAAGAACAACAACAAAAACAAAGAAGAAGCAATAGGGGGCAGATATGAAAGAATACAAATAACAGAAAAAGATATCATGGAAGAAAATAAAGGGGAAAAGGGGAAGAACTGGTAACGTCAAGGAATACCTTCTGCGTGAATTTCTTGAGTTCATACTCTGGATCAGCTGTGAGGGCTCCACATCGGAGGAGAAACCTGAGGTTAGGAACGATGTCTACCAGATAGATGTACTTAGGTGCTCTCTCAATCTCATCAGATATCATCTCAAATATCCATTCAAGGTTGATCAGACCAGCATTCTCCTACAAATACAAACATCAATATGAAATAGAATTTTTAAAAAAATAGTAATTTCATTAAGAATATGTTCTAAAGCTGATACTGAGATCTTCTTGCTCTGAGCAGGGTGGTGTTTCACAAAGACTAAGATTGACTTTAAGCTGGACTTAACTATGGCCGGCCGTTCTCCCCTGGTATATGCACTTACAGAGAATATGCTTGTCTAGTTTTCAACAGGCAATAGGGGGAAATATTTATTTGTTACATGAAATATTTGATAACAGGTGCCATAATGCCCTTTTGTTCCTCAAAGGGCTTTAACATCTTAGAAACTTCTAAGCACCTTTCTGGGTCTTAAAAGACAATGTACTTCATCACAAAGGTAATATCCTTCTTGCTCTAACCAGGGGGGTGTTTCACAAAGATCCTAAGTTGAACTTATCTCTATGTTGGACTTAAAAATTATGGAAAGCCGATAACGTCTTTGAAAATGTTTTGTAATTTTTTTTTTAAAGGCATTAAATGTTAAGTCAATTGATTCATATTTTCTAGTATCTTGGGAGAATTCATGTTCTTAAAGGGGAATTAATGAAAAGTCTAAAATACTTGAATTTTGCTTTTGAATGTATTTCATTATAAGGCTACAAATGGCTCTCCATAATATTTAAGTCCAACTTAGAGTTAAGTTTGACTTAGAATCTTTGTGAAACAGCCCCCAGACAATATTGGCTTCTCAGAGCCAGAAGGACATTAACTCTGTCATGAGTATGAGTTAATATCTTTCAGGCTTTCAACACACAATATACTCTACTCATCGATGAGGCTCTTATCGCTCTCCACAGATTTTTAATAAACTTCAATGCAGCGCTCTCTCAGCTCTCAATTTCAATTGCAATTTATTTATGTTTCCAACAAAACATTACAAGTCAATTATAGGCATTTAAAACAAATGTAGGAAAACAGGTTGGAAACAGAGGGGTCCACTAAAAAGCAATGCTTGTACAAGTGTGAACACCTCAAATGAAACTTAGGAATAATAAGTAATTAAATTAACAAGTCCGTAACTACAAAAAGAACTACAAAAATAGGGGGGGGGGGAGGGAGATGCCAAGAGAGACGAGAAAGGGACAAGACAATACTTTACATGACAAAGATAAAAGAACACGGTCATAATACAAAGAGTAGACAATGCCAAAAAAAGGTGAGAGATCAGGGGTACAGAAAATAATACTAAAAGATGAGCTGATCAACAGATCATATACATGTACTGTACTTTAACATGTACCAGAGATAATGCTCTTCTGGCCCTCACCAGACTCCATGTAGATGTGCTCAATCAATCCAGGGTCCTATATATATCTGACCTTGGCATTCAGGCTTCACTAGACCATCTTAAAACCTTTCATTGATTATAGCTCCTCAACCAAGGAGAATGCTTTCATATGAATCCATTACACAACCAACCATATAATCTGATTTATAGTTCATGTGCTTTATATAGAGATGGGCAAAGATTTCTGATAAGGCCTGAAGAGAATATATAGTGTTTTTTTTAATATACAACACCTACGTGGATCCTTGTCATTTGATTGGAGGATTGTTGGTCACATGATATTCAATAGATGTTCTATTGCATGGGCGTGCATTTTTGGTTATATGCAGAATGCGTACATGTACGTTAATTCTATTCAACTCGGCTGACGCCTCATTAAACAGAATGTTTATCTTTCAACTCGTGAAAATATTTGCACTATTAAACTCATAACCATTCATTATTTGTTAACTATAACGATCTTGGGTAAAATGCCAAAAGTCTTTCATAGAGACTTCTTTACCACCTGCATGTTAAAATAAAAAAATGTTGGCTCTTTTCTCAAAACAAGTACCTCATCAGTTTTAAGCTAATTTCCAAATTCTTGGGATTACTGTTCCCTATCATTTTACGGGAACAAAATACTGTATTTTTTCCTATTTTTTAAGAAGCACTAATTTTTCGCTATTTTATTGTGAATCTATAATTGGACTCGCAAGCTATACTTCAAGATGAGCAAATATTTCTGATGAGACATTGAGAGAATAAGTTAAAGATCATTCAATTTATAAAGAAAATAAAGGTTTTTGTCACGCAGCTTCATTTATAGACTAACTTCATATCTTCTACTGATTGTAGCATTTGTTCATGTTTTTAAAATGAAACTGCATCTGCGGTAATCTGATTTTTTTAAATTACCAAGAGCATTTATTAAGCTGTTTGATAAAGACAAAAAGGGAACGATGCAAATATATAAGGTCCTACACACTTATAGAAATACACTGTAAGGGAGACATTTTGTAACAGTAGCAGCACCCTCTGCCAAACACTTGTACATATACAATGTACAGTGTAGGTGGATGCAAACATGCACCCCAATTGCACCCCTATTTCTTAGGGTGTACTTAATACAATAAATGGCGAGACACAAATCCCACAAAGCCAACTTTTGTATGCATGGTCTAGTGCTACTGCTTTTTCTTCATACTCTTTCAATCAGTTAGCCCATATAAAGCTGGGTAAGTTGTGAAGTTGTTTTTTATACAGTATTGCTTGACGTAAAGTAGTCACTCTCACACTGTGTCAGTCACGCATGGCTACAAGGATTATATTTGGTGTGACCTGGTGTTAATGTGTCTACTTTATCTCAAGCAATACTGTCAATCTATCCTAGTTTAGTTTGCACTTATTATTTTCTATGATTGGTACAATTTAACACCATTTTAGCTCTTAGCTACCACGCCCTTTAATATAAATGATTCCTACAGTAGCAGAGTCCAAATGGGATAGGATGGGCCATTAGGCAACCAATAACAATCTTCTTCTAAGGCAACTAGTTATTTCCCAATGGGATCAAGCAATGGAACAAGGTGAATCAACGCCACAGCCTTCATTACAAGTAATTGCCCATTTGGCCGCCAAAACTAATATCAATTTATACCTCTATGTACACATGAACATGTAAGTTTCCCCTTTCTTTCTCCATCTCTCTCTCTCTCTCTCTCTCTATTCCTCTCTAACTTCAGATAGAATTTCATTAAAACTGGCCCTGATTCTAAATTAAATGTATACATGTAAATACAATGTGATTGTCCATTTGACCTACAGAACTAAAATCAATTTCCCACTCTTGATTTGCCCCCCCCCCCCCCCCCCTGGAAGATTAGGAGAATATCAATACAACATTAATTAAATGGACATGTGAAGATGATTATCAATTTCAACCTCTAGGTTTGACCTCCACCGCTCAACATGCACACACGCATACAGTAATACAGGCTTGATTCTCTGATTCTAAATGTTATGTTATTGCCCCCTCGGCAGACATGCCAATATCAATTTCCATCTCTGTATACCCAGACGACCCTCCTCCCCCCCCCCCCCCGGGCCCCCCCCCCCTCAAGGACAGATTAGAAGACTATCATTGCAACAACAGCATTAACTAAATATTGCCCATTAGACCTAAAAAAACTATGATCAATTTCCACCTCTGAAAAAACTAGACAAATTAGATGTGATTGCCCATATGGCACATAAAAATAGATATTAAACTTTCCAGCAAATATGAGCATAGCCCCCAACCCCCTCCTCCTCTTTCCCTCTCTCTTGCTCTCTCTCTCTGTCTCTCTCTTTTTCTGTCTCTGTCTGTCTGTCTCACTCTGTCTGTCTCTCTCTCTCTCTCTCTCTCTTCCTTTCCTCTGTCTCTCTCTTTGTCTGTCTTTTTCTGTCTCTGTCTCGCTCTCTCTCTCTTCTCTCTCTCACTCTTTCTCTCTCTCTCTCTATCTCTCTCTTTCTCCCTCTTTCTCTTTTTCTGTCTCTCCCCCCCCCCCTCCTCTCTCTTTCTCCCTCTTTCTCTCTCTCTTGTAGAATCCTCTGGAGGGGGAAACAGAAGGATGAGAGAGAGGGTCCATATCCTCTCTCTCACCTGATCCTCCTACCCAAGGGACTGGACCGCATCCCATTCTACACATCAAAGGATTTCATAACACCTGTCTTCTGGAGAGTGTTTCACAAAGACTAAGATTAACTTTAAGTTGGACTTAACTATGGCAGGCCATTCATGCCATTAGTTCCTCTAGCTTTTCCAGGCATTGGCTTCCCAAGGGACGTACAAATCATGGTCACAAATCTACAGAATTTACATTTTTTGATAGTTCATATTATTGTAGGAAAATATATTATCTTAAGATCATAATTGAGAGACCAATGGTGAGAGTAACTAGTGGCATGAGCGGCCTGCCATAGTTAAGTCCAACTTAAAGTTGATCTTAGTCTTTGTGAAACACCCCCCTGATTTCATTATACTACAGTATGTGACCGCATCTCACCTCAACAAAGAAATTAAATATAGATTTCATTGATTATATGATTGAAGATTTTCTTGAATGGATTTTCTTTAAAGATAATTTTAGAAATAGAAATTCAGAGATGGAGGAAGCGTTGGGTATTGAATAATATTTTTCTTTAGAATGAAAGTCATTCATCAACAGGTGATTCTCCTCCCTTCTAATATCAGTTTGTATTTTTTGATCAATTTTTTTATTATACACTGAACAAGTTTCCTTCCCATCTCATTATTAGTACATCTCACTTTAATATGTACATGTACATGTATGTATCTCTCTTTCTCTATACTGTACATATACAGTACATGATTGTATATCCTTCCTTCTCTATTTCTCTCTCTCTCCCTCTCTCTTTCACCCTCCCCTTCCCCAGGCTCTCTCTATTTCTCTCCCCCTCTCTCTCTCCCGCTCTCTTTCACCCTCCCCTTCCCCAGGCTCTCTCTATTTCTCTCTCCCTCTCTCTCTCTCTTTCTCACCTTCCTTCCTCAGGTAATCTCTTTTTCCCTCACACCCCCCCCCCCCCTCTCTCTCTCTCTCTCTCTCCGTCTTTCTTCCTTTCTCTGCCCTTAATCTCCTCACTTTTGTATTAACCTCAAAGCTGTCTTAATGTTACATACATGTACATGTACATTGTGTATCTGTAGCTCTGTTGCCTCTTCTTTTGTTTCCCACTATCTCTCTATTTTTATTTATTTATTTATTTATTTATTCATTTCCTCTCATAGGGTGGATGGCCCTTTCAGCACAGCTGATTTTCAAAGGGGTTATCTTCTTGCATCTCCTTCCCCTCCAACCTTCAACACTCCAACCTTCAACACTCCAACCTTCAACACTCCAGCCAGCCGCAAGAGGTTCTCTCTCTTGATTCCTACAATCTCTCTAAGTACCGTTATTGTTTCTTTCTTGTTCATACCTGCCAACGTTTCACAGCAAAACTTGGGAATCTCCAAAGGCAAAACTAGAAAAAGAGTCTATTATGTATACTTTTTACACAGAATATTTCAGAAAAAGAGAGGAATCTAAGGTTCAAAACAATAGCTTGAAGGCCCCAAAATAGGAATCATTCCTCTAAAAATAGGAATGGTTGCAGCTACATTGTAATAGACTTTATCTCCTGAATCCTGCAGTCTCCCGTAGTACGATTAGAGTTCCTTTCCAAATTCTTATACATACCTGCCAATATTTCACAGCAAAAATTAGGGATCTCTCAAGGCAAAACAACTGGGAAAAGAGTCTATTTGTCTATTCAAACTAGGCGTTGTGGCGTGCGCCTGTAATCCAGCTAAAAGTGAAAGTTACAAACTGATTCAGCCGAGGACACAGGTTCGAAACTGAGTCACGTCTTTCGGATGGTGACGTTAAAGGTCGGTCCCCAGACGTAAATAATCAGATCTGATTGATACACGTCTGTAAAAACCAATACACACACACACTGCAGTCAGATAATGAGAGGAATCTAGATTTGAAAACAATAGCTTGAACTAGGCTGAAAATAGGATTCATTCCTCCAAAAGAATGGTTGCTGCTACATTGTAATATGCTCTCCATTGCACTCTTTCTCATCCTTCTTGGAACTATTCAATTTCATCCATGCTTGCCCGGTAATTCACAGAGCGTAGAGGTGGCAGGGTCAATAATTATAATCAAAACTCAACCTTCAGCATTAACAATCTTTTCGTAATCCGATGCCTGGAGACAATCAATGCAAATCAAAGGTGACAGGATCCAATAATTATAATTAAATCTCAAACTACAATAATAACAGCTCCCATGCAACATCAGGAAACACCAATCAACACTTTTCTTATCTACTCTCTTGAACAAAATCCTTTTTTTCCCTCTTGACATTTAGATCTCTCTCTTAAATCTTTCTAAATCAGATGGATTTTTCTTCATCTACAGGTATATGTAGTCTCCCTCACATAATTTGTCCTGGCAATTTTCAAAGAAGTTGGGTGAATTATAAACCCCAATCTTCAACGTACATGTATGATCCCATGCTCTTTTCACAGGTTCATCGTCTTCCCTTCTTGATCAACACATCCATCTCGATCCACTTCTCTTTACAACATCTAAAACAGTTTCTTCCAATCTGTTTACGATACCTGTGAATATAAACCAATACACATCAAAATTGGCAGCTAGGGTCAGTTAATAAAACATAAATCTACAACACCAACAGCATTTGCATAACGTCAGGAAACGTATACATAAACGTATACATGGACATGTATTATGTATGAACACACATCATACCAGCAGGATCAGTCATTACAATTAAAACCCAATCTTCAACATGTATGCGATGCCGGAAGCACACATCAACACCTGCATAACCATGCCTCGTCTGTACCCCTCAATGTGCAAGCCATCCATTCATTAGCATTGATGACAGTTAGAGACAAGCTAAGCCTTGTTCATACTCGAGGCTGTAAACCACCTTTAATAGAGAAGTTCATTTATTAGCCTCGATGACGGAAACACTTCAAGTCGTGTTTATACGTGAGGCTGTAAACCGCCTCAAACAAATCTATTTATTAACCTCGATGATAGAAACAAGGCAAGCCTCATTCATACTTGAGGTAGTAAATCGCTTTTTAGATAAATTCATTTATTAGCCTCAATGAAAGAAACTTTCCAAGTCGTGTTTATACGTGAGGCTGTAAACCCCTTTAAAAAATCCATTTATTAGCATGGATGACAGAGATAAGGTAAACCTCGTTCATACTTGATACCGTAAACCAAAATAGATGAATTCATTTATTAGCCTTGATGACAGAAGCACATCAAGTCGTGTTTATACATGAGGCTGTAAACCGCCACAAAAAATCTATTGATGACAGAAACAAGGTATGTCTCATTCATACTTACGGCCGTAAACCACATATTAAGAGAAATTCATTTATTAGCCTCGATGACAGAAACACTTTAAGTCGTGTTTATACGTGAGGCTGTAAACCGCCTCAAACAAATATATTTATTAACCTCCATGACAGAAACAAGGCAAGCCTCATTCATACTTAAGGCAGTAAATCGCCTTTTAGATAAATTCATTTATTAGCCTCGATGACAGAGATAAGGTAAACCTCGTTCATACTTGATACCGCAAACCAAAATAGATGAATTCATTTATTAGCCTCGATGACAGAAGCACATCAAGTCGTGTTTATACATGAGGCTGTAAACCGCTACAAAAAATCTATTGATGACAGAAACAAGGTATGTCTCATTCATACTGGAGGCAGTAAACCACCTTACAGAAATTCATTTATTAGCCTCGATGATGGAAACACTTCAAGTCGTGTTTATACATGATGCTGTAAACCGCCTCCAAAAAAAAATCCATTTATTAGCCTTGATGACAGAGACGAGGTACATGTAAGCCTTGTTCATACTGGAGGCAGTAAACCACCTCAGAGAAATTCATTTATTAGCCTCAATGACAGAAACTCTTCAAGTCGTGTTTATACGTGAGACTGTGAACCGCCTTTAAACAAAATTCATTTGTTAACCTTGATGACAGAAACAAGGTAAGCTTCATTCATACTTGAGGAAGTAAACCACCTTTGAGAAATTCATTTATAAATTAGCCTTGATGACAGAAACTCTTCAAGATAATATTATGTTAACAAAAAAGCATATTGCCCATACTTTAAATACAGTCAAACTTGTCCATCTATTAAAAAATATGGTTATGTACAGGCAATGTACATGTATTGATAGCACAATGCACTTTGTATGGGTCATGCTCAGAGAGATGGGTATTAAAAGAGAAGCTATGTGTACATGTACATGTCATGTACACATTTGTTGTTTCCCTTAAAATGGTTTCTCATTGAAACATGTACTTAATGAACCTGTACATAAAGACCACCTGCCTATAAAGACAACTTTTCTTGTCTTCTCTTGGTGGCCTTTATAGACAGGTTTCACTTTACCAGTAAAATATTTTGTAAAATACTGAACAAACTGAATGAATGAGTTCACATCTTCAACTGATAGCATGTATACAGTAAAGCTCAATTTGAATTTTGGTTAGTTTGGATTAAATCCAGTTTGAAACAATAATCTTACTACATGTAGCTGATTGAGATTGTGACCTGAAAACCATGGCTTTAAATTGCATGTACAGTATGTTAAAGCACTGGACCACCACAGTCAAACTATGTTGAAACTGATATCTGAACAAACCTTTGGAGTTGTGATCCATAGGAAGTAAGGAGTTACATGTAAGTGCTAAAACGAAAAGTGGGCATATACTGTACATGCACATCAAATACATGTACAACATGTACATGTATGTGAACATCAAACAATAGCTGGTTCTTGTATGTACCCAGAATGCATGCAGAGTTTTATATGTATTAAAGAACATCCTATTCATGCTGTTTGATATTTCCCTTTAAGAGCGTCAATCTTCCATGCATGCATTAAGCTGAATGACAGGAGAGGAAAGGTAAAATTGAATTAGCATCCCATTTGAGAAGACCCAATGTGGGATAGCCATCTCTATCATACACAAAATGCATGCTTTTATATAGAAATTTCTAGCTAAAACCATATACACTGTACATGTAATTTCATCTTGCAATTGCATCTTGCATCAAGGAAAAGATTACCCCTTTTTGACAAAGCTTAGACCTCTGTATGATTGTAGTCTACAGAATTTAAAGGTTTCTAGCTCAGCAAGCAAATATGTTTAGGCAGGCTGTTTGATATTTCCCTTTAAGAGCATCATCCTTCGATGCATGCGTTAAGCTGAATGACAGTTGAGGAAAGGAAACATTGAATTAGCATCCCATTTGAGAAAGTCCATTTATACCATTGCTAGGGGTTTCTTACAACATTGGCTCTACTGAGGACATCACTGATCGTTCTTACTTTAAAGGGAGTGTAGCCTGACGAGACAACGTGTCTTGGAGCCAATCTGGTATAATATGACTACGGATGACGCGAACGCAGCAATCACGTGCGTACAAAATACGCAAAACCGAAGCGTGAGGAGAACTTCGGTCTGTTTCGATGAACGCTGACCATGTAGAGGTTTAGTCACTGACTACCGTTAATCAAGTCCGTTTGTTTACATGCAGTTGTCCAAGCTACAGTTCCTTTATTAAAGCAGAATGAAGTTCCGCCCCAGAGCTCCATTCAAATATACCTGTACAGTGTACATACTGTACATCCACATTTGAATTGCATACTATTAAATGTATGTGTACAAATGCATGTCAAGTAGATATCGAAAATAATATCGCTAGTGACAAAGTTTGTCTAGCAATGTATGGTCAACAAGGGATCTAAAAGATCACAACGTTTCGTGCGCCGCTGCAACATTTCGTCAGGTGATAACATGTAATGTAAGCAAGCGTCTTTTATCCTCCACGAGCGGATCCGTTGGTCAAATAATTTGATCAATAAATTGTACTCACTTCTTGATTTTCTTCTATTTCCATAGCGCTTTATAGAGACTTAATTTTAATTTGCACTATGTAAAAACTGAGTATTATTATTATTTATTAAAGTGGAACATAAGAGGTTTTAAAAGAAACCTTTGGCTCTTTACCTTGAAGTATACGAAGAACAAAAAGAGAGGGAAAAAAAGGAGCAAATTTTGGGTTGATTGATGTGTTTGCCTTGACTACCTTCATGGCTATAGATGCCAGTGCTTTATAGTGAGTTTAATCTAATGGCCTTAATAATGGCATTCATGTCATGTAGTGCTAAGCTTGAGTTGGTCTTAGGATATGACTCTCCTAATAGGTGTCTAGCTATCCCTAGGGTCTATCAGTCTTAATGACTTTAACATTAGTATGTACAGAATGTGAGAGATTAAGACTCGTTTACACATGACACAGTATCAAACCTGCCTCATAAAGACGCGTTCAGATATGGAGTCTAATGACTTTTATGTTTATAAGTACATTTATGTCATAGATTAAGACTCGTTTACACATAACACAGTAACCTGCCTCATAAAGGCGCGTTCAGATATGGAGTCTAATGACTTTTATGTTTATAAGTACATGTACATGTATGTCATAGATTAAGATTCGTTTACTCATGACACGGTATCAAACCTGCCTCATAAAGACGCGTTTAGATATGGAGTCTAATGACTTTTATGTTTATAAGTACATGTATGTCATAGATTAAGATTCATTTACTCATGACACGGTATCAAACCTGCCTCATAAAGACGCGTTTAGATATGGGGGGTAAACCATGTGTTTTTGTTTAAAATGT
Source organism: Strongylocentrotus purpuratus (assembly GCF_000002235.5). Classification (NCBI taxonomy): domain Eukaryota; kingdom Metazoa; phylum Echinodermata; class Echinoidea; order Camarodonta; family Strongylocentrotidae; genus Strongylocentrotus; species Strongylocentrotus purpuratus. The sequence continues at coordinate 50,694,879 of NW_022145606.1, read as the reverse complement.
ATAAATTCAAGAAATGAATGCTAAAGAATTGTCTATTCTGAGCAGCTACTTTCGCCCTCTTATTTTTTCAAACATAAGACACAAGAGTGAGATGGGCTTTGGTCTAGGGGTACGTTCACTTGGTCAGCTCTCTGTCTTTGCCTACAAGCTGGCTCAGGGGACCCCAGATCGAGACTGAGTCACGTCTTTTGGATGGTGACATTAAAGATCGGTCCCCAGACTATATCTGATTGATACACGTCTGTAAAAACCCAATTACTGTACACACTTTTTCTTTTGATGTGCAGCATATTTTGTTGTAGGTCTGCAGCATCATATGTGGAGGGGCTACATGAAACTGGCAAATAGTCCCCATGAGGGTATACCAGCTACATGTGGTGATACATTAGGCCTGCCTTCATCAGCTCCAGATTGCCAAATATCCTGCTATTTGAACTATCCCGATCACAAATTATACAGTTTATTTGCGTTTTCATCAGCCCGAAGTTGCAATTAGCGGGATATTTGGTCAAGATAATCATCCCAGGATATCTTGGGCCAGTTTGGAAAATACCCCGCTATTTGTCCGGTGCGTCTTCACCAGCCCGAAGATTTGCATTATGCGTGAACGCTGAGCAAAATATCTTGAGCTTATTTCTCGAGCTCGAGTTTCAAGGTTTGAGGTTATGAGGACAGGCCTAATGAATGTTTCTCAGAAGATCTTTGATGAATTTCCATGCTTAGGATCGTACGGTGAATACTGATGCAAGAGATAAATTAAGTGAACATTGAGAGAGAGGAAAGAGAAGAAATCAATCATGATGTAATTTGTTTCTGAGAGTAAAGGGGAACTAAGGGGATCATAAGGGGAACATAAGGTAAAGATAGATGAATTTTCCGTGTCTAGCGTATACTTGGGGTACTTACTGTGAATATTGATGACAGAGAAAAAAATTAAGCGAATATTAAGAAGACAAGAGAATAAGAAGTTCTGATAATAAACGGAGGATGAAAAGGGAAAGATGAAGAAAGAGATGGAAGACAGATTAACTTGGCTTGTTTGAGATACTACATTTATGGTGCTTTGAGGAATACTGATGACACATGACAAATTAAGTGAATATTAAGTGAATATTAAGAAGAATAAAACAGATAAATAAGAATAAAAGAGATAAATAAAAGGTAGAAAGGAGAGATGAATAAGAACAATGAGGTAGAAAGCAGGAGGAAAAGAATATTTGTTTTCTTCTTCTTCAATTTGCTATGCTCGGTCGGGGTACTAAGAGTGGATTGAAGAATAATGATGGCAGGGTTACAAGGAAGAAAGGAGGGGGGGGGGTAAATATTAAATAAATAAAGCATCTTGTGACGAAATGAAAAGGGGGAATAAGGGAAGGAGGAAAGAAAGATCGTGTCTTGTCAAGTGGCCATACTTGGGTGCTTTGGGTGTTTGGATGAGCACTGATAACAACAATGAGAAGAATAGAAGTGAACATGTATTCAGAAAGAAGGAGCGAGAAGACAGAAAAAGGGGAAAGTAGGATAAGGCAAATATAAGCTTGCTGAGGTGGAGATGCTCTGAATGGATAATATGAGGAAAAAGATGATATTTTGTTCATTTTTTATACTTTCAGTTGCTTTGACGAATACTCATAACAACTACAGTAATAGGGAGACGAATGGACTGGTAAATATTGGAGACAGAGAGGAGAGAAGCGCTAACAAATAATTCAGGGCTGGGAAGAAAAGGAAAATGTTTTGCCAATTTTCCATGCTTGGGTGCTGTGATGAATACTGATCACAACTAGGGAGAAACTTACATGTACGTGAACATTAACAGGGAAAGAGAGGAAAGAGAGAAAATAGAAATAGAAAAGAGAGATAAGCGTGTTGGGATTAGAGATGAAAGGGGAAATAAGGGGAAACAGAAATAAAGGAAGGAAGATGTTTTTGTTAATTTTCAATGCTTGGGATACCACTGCATGCTAATGCAAGAGACAGTAGGAAGAAAGGAGAAGAGAGAAATTGAGGAACTAAGATTTAAGGTAAATGTAAAAACGCTATTGGCTTAATAAAATGGAAACGAGAGGGTGAAGGGATAATATGGAAGGAAAAGGTAGATTTTTTGTTCTCAATTTTCAATACTTATAGGGTGCTTCCATATGGAAGTAAACATTAAGCTGGTGAGAAAGGATGAAGAGAAAGGAGTGAAGAGATGTGTTCAAATTAGAGAAAACTAGAGGTGTTGTGGTCGAGTGGATACGTCGCCGGACTATCGATCTTAAGGTCCACGGTTCGAGTCCCGCCGCAGCACTAATGTCCTTTGGCAATTAAGACATTGATCTACTTTTGCCACACTCCACCCAGGTGAAGTAAATGGGTACCTGGTAGGAATTTATTCCTTGAAACACAGCTGCACTGCTAAAGCCAGGGTAATTATGCTGCATTATTGTAGAGCGCTTAGAGACTTCTGACAAAGTAAGGGTTAGGCGCTATATAAGCACTGTAATTATTATTATTTTTCAAATTGGTTCATAAATATGATGGAAATTAAAAAGACAAGGAAGGGGAAAATGAGAGAAGAGGATGTGTTGTCAATCTTCTATGCTTGGGCTGCCTGGAGTGCTTCCTTATTTATAACACCTAGAAATGTAAAAGAAGGTAACATGAGGGGGAGGGAGGGAGATGAAAATAAGATGAAGAAAAAGAAAGAGCTTTAGAGATGCACATGTATGTACATGTAAGAAGCAGAGAGATGTGATGAATATGCATGAGGTGAAAATAGAAAAGAGAAGGGGGTAAGAAAAGAAAGAATTAAAACAAAATGATTGTCAAAGTTCAAAGAAAGGAAAATGAGAGAATAATAAAAATGGAGAGCAGAAGAAAAGTTATGGGAGGAATAAATGGATTGAGCAGAATCAAGAAGCATGGAACATAGTCCTCCAATCCGTTTAATGTTCATCCACATGCTACAAGCTGTATGAGCCTCAAGTACATAACCAAACCATGCATGCATGCATGCGTGTCAAATTAGAATATCCCCATGTGGATGACATCATTTGGCATATGTGGGACCACATGGCATTCTTAAACTGTTCTGGAGCTTAGTTCAGCTAGCTAGCTAAGAAGCATTAGGTACACATACTGAAGTAAGGGCTTTATAATTGGATCATTGCTTGTTGAGTGCAGGTTTTCTATACATAGTCCACTGTGATTGTGGCATCTCACGCTTAAAGGCACATGTCGATACTGAAAAACATTCTTTACGGTCTTCTTTATTAAAGTAAATGCAAACCTTTTCAATATGAGAGGACATTTCTAATCAAAGATGTACTAAATGTTAAATTATATAGATATTTGTACTTGAAAATAGAAAATCTTGGTGAAAAGAATAAATCAATCCATTGGTCTCACTTGATCTGAAGCCTGTTGAGATTGTAAGCCCATCAAGCCCTTTAATATGACCCTGTAAAGTTACCTCGGCCATCTGAGTCTTAATTCTAAAGATTTTTCACAGAAGTTCTTAATTCCTGGGGTTGGCCCAAAATTGGGAACTTAATTCCCATAACTATTCCTCCACTTTCATTCTAGCTGGGCTACAGTGTATAGTGATTACTCTTGGTACACTGTATGTGCAGTGCTTACTTCAGGTCAAGCTCGCTATTCATAAGGACCGCTTTTCATAAGGACCATTATTCATAAGCACCATTATTCATAAGAACCGATAGATCCATAACCTGTGTGAAAAATCCTTTACGAATAGCGACCCTTGTAAATAGCGAGCAAACCATAGACAAATTACTTTGCTATTCATTAGAACCCCTATTCATAAGGACCGCTATCCATAACGCGTGGCCAAATAAATAGAGGTCTTTTATAAACAGCAGTCCTTTTAAATGGCGAGCAAATCGCCTTATCTCTAGATTGATTGTGCAGACAACATCTTGCATAACTGTATGGTTCTTGATAAAGGCATATCAGACCACTATGTCATTAGCTGTGACTTAAATCTACAGAAGTCGGATGCTAAGAGAACTCTTATTACGTCAAGGAACTATCGCTTGATCAATCAAGAGAGTTTTGGTAATGAACTTGTTGCGGTTTTACAGAGTATATCACAATGTGGTGATGTTAATGAACAGGTTGAATTCATCAACAAGGCTATCTGTGATGTTCTTGATCGACATTGTCCGGTTTCTGTTCGGATGAAAAGAGATAGACCATGTGGACCGTGGTATGATGATAATATCCACCTGCTCAAGAGAAAGAAGAGGAAATCTGAAAGGAAATGGAGAAAATCAAATCTAAGAGCTGATCGTGACATTTTTGTTTGTCATAAGGATGAACTTAACGCTGCTATAGTGAAATCAAAGAGTAGCTATTTTACTAATCTGCTGCTTGAAGCTAACTGTAAAACTATGTATGCTACTTTACATTTACTTCTTGGTTCATCTAAGAAGGTCCTCCCTTATTGTGATGATCAGACAGATCTAGCAAACAAATTTGCAGGGTTTTTTGATAGACTTTTGTCCCATCCAGCAATCAAGATATCCATTACGTTCAAGGTCAGACCCCCTTCTTCTGCAAATCCCCCGCATCAATTCAAAGAAGGGTCAACAAAATATAATTTTTTCTGGTCCCACTATTTGGAATAGTCTCCCTTTAAGCATTCGTTCTTGCACCTCAGTCGCATTATTTAAGAAACATTTAAAAACCCATTTGTTTTCTTTGTAATTGTCATCTTTTTTTTTTTGGAGTGTAATGCACTTGGAGAGTATATAACTATTATGTTTGTATTTTAAAATGTAAAGCGCCTTGAGCATGTTCATGTAAAGGCGCTCAATAAATACCAATATGTATGTATGTATGTATGATCATTTGGTGCCATAATTATGATGGATCGATCTATAGAGACCCTGGAATGTTCGAGATATGATTTGATATTTCCCTAATATGCAGACACATTGCCTGCCTACTATTAACCTTTAAAATAAAGATGATCTGTGGGAATGTGGTTCTAATCAAAATGTATGAAATCCTAGACATGTGTTGCATTGCACTGCTCAGCAATCTGACCTTGCAGTCTGATAGCCCATGACGCCAATCCCTCCATGTGGGACTGTACTGTGTGCTAACCAGGGCTACCTGTATCTATCAAGAAGGGTATCACATTTCTCAACCATGAACCCCAACAGTGCAGTACTCATCCAATGGATATCGATTGAACTCTGTGTTTGGAGACCAGTCTCTCGGGCTGCTCCTATGCAATGCTTTATTGAACACTCTCTGGAAGTATTGATCGAGACTGAATCTGGGCTGCCCGCCCTCCACAAAAACAAATTTTGTCTGTGAAAGTAATTTTCAAGGAAGCCCTGTTTCTGTAGCATCACAAATTTGATTAGAAATTTTCCAGGCATCTTGGATACTGTGTAAGTACAGTCAAACCTGCTTTAGTGACCACCTGTCTACAAAGACCACCTGTCTACGAACTTTAAATTTTTTGTTTCCCTTGAAAATGGTTTCTCATTGATACATGTACTATTAAAAGGAACCTGTCTTCAAAGACCACTTGTTGTGTATCCCTTTAATAGGCGGTCGCTTTAGACAGGTTAGACTGAATAATGCTAATCTTACTGACTTTCTAGAGAGCTCACTACTGCCAATATATACTTGAAAACAATCTAGCCGAGAAATTTCATAATATATTTGTTTTAATTCTCTCTTATTAGAAAGAATTTCATAGATGAAAGTTAAGTACATGAATAATCAAATTATACTTCTTCAACTTGGCTTACCCTTTCTAAAGCTTTTTATAAGTTTTTGATATTAAAGCAAATTTTTATTTAAAAATCTCATAACAGATAACATTATCAAAACTACAAATAAATTGACATAATAACATTTTAAATATAAAGAAAGTACAAACCATAGTACAAATGAAAAAAGGTGCATTCGTAAGAGCCAATAGGACTTGACAATTAAATTCACAATATGCTTAGGAAAAAAAAGAATAGGAAAATCATTTTGGTAGGAAAGATCTGGTATTAAAATACATGTAAATGTTGCATTATGAAGAGATGGTGTAAAGTGTATATGCTTCACTTTTCTGTATCTCACATAGAGAGCTCTTTGTTGTGTACAGCTCCCATTCATTTACAAGTAAGACAAACCACGTCAGCCTTTTTTCGGTGGTTTCCCACTCCATGTCTGAACAAGCCTTCATGGGGCTCCATTGCAATCCACTGCTTGTAGATCATGTACTGTAGCTTCTTGTTGCTAGACTATGGAGAGGTTGGGTAGGCGTGAATCGTGTCAAGAAGATGAGACGATAGGCCTGTCCTCATCAACTCAAGTTTGCCAAATAAACCACTATTTTAACTATCCCCATCGCAAATTATCCCGTTAATTTGCGTCTTCATCAGCCCGTAGTTGCAATAAGAGGGATATTCGGTCGAGAAAATATCCCAAGAAATCTTGGTCTTGTTTCCAAGATATCCCGCTATTTAGGAAATAGCAGGCTAATTTGCGCCCGTCCGAGCTGGTTTGTGATGAGCGTATCGGTCTGGTGAAGACGCAATTTCGCACTTGGGGATAATATCCAGAGTCTGAAAATAGCGGGTTATTTTGCAAACTTGAGCTGATGAAGACAGGCCTATTGACTCAGGCAGCCTTTGTATGCCCCTCTGATAGCTGACAGAATGAGGGTTGAGATGCCCCCGAGGGAGCTCTTCAGTTGATAGAGAATGAATGCTCATAAAACATGATGACAGACAAAGGTACAATGTGCATGTACATGTAGGATGCAAGAGGGTATGTTGATTGCAAACAAAGTTGTCTAGAGTATTGTACATACACATGAACATATAGCTACATGTACTTGAGAGAATTAGTTGCATCACAGGAAGTTGCTTCTGGTTGGTCCAAAACAGGTTCCCTCGCATAGATATTGTACGTGGGAGGGCACTCTGACCCATCTCATGTACGCATACACTGTAGATGCACTTGTTACAACTATCTCTCTCGATGTCTTGTGCCCTGCAGGAAGGCTACATGTACATGTACAATGTATGTAATGGATTTGTTTTCAAAAACTGTTAGGCTTGAACAAAAAAAGATGTTATATTGCCCTTTGTGACCAACCCCAAGATCTTGAAATCTATGGTCAACTTTTTTTTTTAAACTGAGAAATATCAGTCCAAAGAGGGGAGAAGAAAAATGAATGCATTAAAAACTGAGAAATATTAGCCCAGAGAGCGAGATTAAAAAAAAAAAAAAAAATCTGACCGCCCTCCTAAAGTTTTAGCACCTAACAGGCAAAACCACATCCCTTTTTTAAGGCCTACTGTAATTTGTATTACTTTCAATGTTCACAATTTCCTATGTAGCATTTACTAATTAAATGTATTTAGAAAAACAATGTTTATGGTTGTGGGTGGGCGAGAGGAAATTCCTGTGCTATCGTAGACCTAGGTTTAAGGGCACATTTTTTGTGAAGGAGATGAGGAGTTGACTTAGGACGTGGGACATGCCTCAGATAGCTAACAAAGACATGGTTCCGGTCATGAGAGGCCAACGAGGACAGACACTTATGGACATGGAGAGAGAGTGAGAGAAAGAGAGAGATAGAGAAAAATAGAGAGAGGGAGTAAAGATAGAGAGAGAGAGAGAGAAAGAGGGGGAGTAGAGAGAGTGAGAGAAAGAGAGAGATAGAGAAAGATAGAGAGAGGGAGTAGAGAGAGAGAGAGAGAGAGGGGGGAGTAGAGAGAGAGAGAGTGAGAGAAAGAGAGAGATCTAAGATAGAGAGAGTGAGAGAAAGAGAGAGATCTAAGATAGAGAGAGTGAGAGAAAGAGAGAGATCTAAGATAGAGAGAGGGAGTAGAGAGAGAGAGAGGGGGGAGTAGAGAGAGAGAGAGAGTGAGAGAAAGAGAGAGATAGAGAAAGATAGAGAGAGGGAGTAGAGAGAGAGAGAGAGAGAAAGAGGGGGAGTAGAGAGAGTGATAGAAAGAGAGAGATAGAGAAAGATAGAGAAAGGGAGTAGAGAGAGAGAGAGGGGGTAAAGAGAGAGAATAGAGAGAGAGAGAGAGAGAGAGAGAGAAAAGAGTGAGATGGAGTTTTTGAGAGCTCTCAGGTCTAGGAAGGACAGACAGACAGACAAGATTATTTAATTTCTAAAGTGTGTTCACATCTTCAGTAGATGTACTATTCCCTTCCTTTTTTTTTGTTGCTACAGTTTGTTAGCAAATAAATGGCAAGTAGGTGTTTATTCAATCAGTATTATTAAAGTTTTGAAGTATGTGCACATCTTCTTGACCTTACTTCTTTACTTTTGTATATACATGTAACTGTGTTTCTGTATTTTTAACGAAAATGTGGAAATAAGTTCAATTCAATTCAATTCTGATTTTTTTTTGTTGCTACAATTAAAAGGGAAGTACATGTTTGAAAAATTTTAGAGAGAAAGAAACAGTTATTGTTGATTTTGAGGGTGTTTTTATTAAAGCATTATTCATTTTCAAGTATGTTGACACCTACTCTAGATGTTACTGTATTTTCTTTAATTTTTGTCTCATTTTTTAGACAATTTTGACATAGCATGTTATTAAGCTATTGACGAATAAATGTGTAAATCAGCGTTTGCCAAGTTGCCTACTTTATGAACGACTAAATAACGACTCATGAACGTCTTTAACACAGGGATCAATCTGCTCCCATCTAGGCCATGGGTTAATAGGAGAAATATAGTGCTTTCTGTGTTAACAAGCAAAAACAAATAACAAAACAAAGCTTAACATACAACAATCAAACAAGTAAAAGCAATACAATCTCTTTAGCTAGTTGAAAAGAATTCTGTTTCACATAAATATTCATAAACCATACATGTACCTGTTTATAGTACTGTACAGTTAAGGTTTTTAAAATAGTAAGTATTCTCAGAATCGGTGTGCAACCGATTAATGTGGTGCTTTCTCCCAAATGAGCAATGTTTATTTATACAGCCATCATCAATTACAGTTAATTAATTGACTTCACTGTTTGCACATAAAACAATTAACTTCAGTTGTTTACACCTTTCCAGCCCTCTATTGGCCATGCAGTGTACAACCAGGTAATGGTCATTTGCTGCTATCTAATGAGCAGTGTTATCACCTTCACTGCCTATAAGATTTAATTGATTGCATTATCCCTATTGACAGAGATAACGAGGTTTGTTGAATTAGTATCTCTCTCTACATCCGATCAACACTGCACGTTGTTAGTTCAAGTGAGATGCGAATCTGAGCTGAATTGTTTGAGAGTAAGAAGGTTGTTTTGTGTATTAATTGATTATGGTACTGTGTGATGATACAGTCAAAACTGTCTATAGCGACTGCCCAAGGGAAACACAAATAGTGACCTTTGTAGACAGGTGGTCTTTGTAGACTTGTTCCTTTAGTATATGTTTCATCATGTACGCGATCATAGCTTCCATCATGGAGATCCAAATAGTTCTCTCCATGGGCAATCTCTTTGTGAATAGATATCAATTCTCCCCCCCCCCCCCTGTTTCACCTTTAGTACTCTCTTAGATTCAGGCAGGAAGACCTCTATATTTTTTATAGAAGATTTCTTAATTCACTAAAGTATGGCTTCACTATACCTACCCTCATTCAAGGAGTATAGTCTCCTGGGGTTTATTTTCATGCTTGTCTGAGGTTACTTCCCATGAGACTTTAGACTCACAATGCTTTGATATGTTTTTTATGCTAAACAGAACATTCTTGCTCCAAGCCGTGTGCATGATTAATACATGTAGCACACTTGTTTTTAAAACATGTTAATGCCTGGAAATTTGATCCCAGCCTAGAGAAAAGGATCACCTCAAATGGTTTCCTGAGGCAGCTTGCATGTTTGCTCACAAGGGCATGTTTAAAATCACAGAATTATAATTAAATTATGTTCAGTACCTGCAGTGTTGAGCTGCGAAATGTCGACCAGTGCCTGCCTGCCTGTAAGCCAACCGACCGAGATATCAGGGGGCACATACATGTACATGTACATGTTTGTATTTGAATTACCTAAAACTTCCTCCCTCTGCATGAAAATACTCAAACTTGAGTTCAGAGAGAACAGAATGAGAGAGAGAAAGAGAGAAAGAGAGAAAGAGAGGGAGAGAGAGGGAGAGAGAGAGAGAGAGAGGGAGAGAGAGGGAGAGCGAGATGAATCCTTTTCTGCATCTACATGTAATTCAAAATTATCTTAAAGCTTATCTGCCATAGTTTACAGGAGGGATTAGACCGCTCTGCAAGGTCACTAGACAGGTGGTTATCTCATCAACTCAGCTCTCAGTTAACATAAGAAAAAGAGGATCATGGGGGACCAATGGTCACCTATTAGGCATTGTTTGTTATATAGAGGGCGCAAGTAGCTACCAGTAGTGCAGTGGGCCTTTAAAGTAAATATTTGATTGAAATATTTAAAAGCCTGTAAAAATCATAACTTAAGCACTTTAAATGAGTCTTTTATTTCAAGAATGCTGACTGGTATCTTTAAATCTTCTTGAGGTCTATTGATGCAGTGTCTGCAGGTGTGACGCATTGAGAGACGGGTGATATGAGCTCAAATGGATGTGATGGAGGGAGGGAGGGAGAGAGGGAGAGAAAGGATGCCAGGTTTTCACGCTTCTCTGCATCTAATAGAAAATTATTTGACGGTGAGCGGGATAGCTAGATCGGTGGTGAGGTTTGAGGTGTGTAATATAAACATTACCGGTTCCATGAGATGAAAACAAAAGCTGGTGGCAGGAGACTATAAATTTTAGTTCTATGGAAGTAATAGAATTTTGATTGCATCAATTTCAATGCACATGTCATTATCCCTATACTATAGTGCCCTATGTAATTCACTGTATAAAGTGCCCTATCACCCTACCGACTTCCATGCAGGTTCATGTGGCAGATCTACACTGTATTGTATTAACTGTGTCTCAAAATCTTAAAATCATTATGCATCTTTTGCTGCATACTGTACATGTACTATATACACCTGTACATGCAGTCCACAATGTGCATTGTATGGAGGCACCCTTTAGTCTTACCGTTCAGACCTTGCATTATCCGTCACAACAGGCAATGATTTATGAATTCAAACTTTGGTGTGCGGTGCGGACCTAAAGAGCAGTGTAAAATTGATGAAAGAATATGCTACAGTAGTACGCAATCTATGGAGGAACCTTGGAGTCTTACCACTCAGACCATGCATTATCTATTGCAACTGACACAGGTTTATGCGTTCAAACTTTGATGGAGTTTGCTATAGCCCAAATGGCAGTGTATAATTGATGAAACAGGGTGATGGAGTTCGGCTGACATTTATCCTATATTTATGAACATACCGTCCTCTTGAAAACAGTATTCATTAGCTCAGACTCCTGTGTGGTTCAGAGAATACATTCTAAAAGGGTAGAAATGTTTGTGAGTGTTTAGGAGAATACATTCTAAAAGGATAGCAATGTTTGTGACTGTTTCAGGAATACATTCTAAAAGGGTAGCAATGTTTGCGAGTGTTTCAGAGAATACATTCTAAAAGGTAACAATGTTGGTGAGTGTTTCAGAGAAAACATTCTAAAAGGGTAGCAATGTTTGCGAGTGTTTCAGAGAATACATTCTAAAAGGTAGCAATGTTGGTGAGTGTTTCAGAGAATACATTCTAAAAGGTAGCAATGTTGGTGAGTGTTTCAGAGAATACATTCTAAAATGTAGCAATGTTGGTGAGTGTTTCAGAGAATACATTTTAAAAGGGTAGCAATGTTTGTGAGTGTTTCAGAGAATAAATTCTAAAAGGGTAGTAATGTTTGTGAGTGTTTCAGAGAATACATTCTAAAAGGGTAGTAATGTTTGTGAGTGTTTCAGAGAATACATTCTAAAAGGGTAGTAATGTTTGTGAGTGTTTCAGAGAATACATTCTAAAAGGGTAGCAATGTTTGATGAACAGCTTTGAAGTTAATACAGTGACAACATAACATGTGGACCTGACCGGTAAATAAGAGTACCTTTTTTGCCGGCGTAAAGGCCGCAGTATTTTTGGAAGAAAAAATATCAAAAAGTTAGGGTGCAGCCTTTACGGCGAAAGAGTAAAAAAAAAATTTTTTTAAAAGTCAAAACCAGCACGAATTTGCACATATGAGACTGGGAACGGTAAAATAACTATACCACTATAATACAGGACATTTCTACACATCTTACCGACAATTTTATCTTGCATTGTTGACACGAAGACGAAGAAATCCTAACACAGCATTTGCTGATAGATCTTGATCTAAGTTCGTGCCAATGCATTGCAAAAGTAAAGGAAGGGACTGTTTAACGGAGCTGACGCGAACATCCATCCGAAGTCGCCACTTTGTTTTCCATTTCATGCAATTTCGCATATACACCGTACATTGTGGTAGGGGTATAAATCAGACACCAAATCTGCCTGCGATCACTTTTTTAGCTATACTTCCGGTAAATTATAAGAATAGTGTTGAATTTGGTATCAGTTTGTAAAAAAAACTTGTGTTTTCGAGAAAATGATGATTATTTTGTTTTGTTTGCTTGTTTTTTTTTCCTCTTTGAAATGTCAAAGTTGGGGTGCGGCCTATCCCTGATAGCAGACTGACGTCTTAAAGACGTCATAAATTAGTCGTAAAGTGGTAAACACGTCGTACGTCGTATGGATGACGTAATTACGACGTCATTATGACGTCTTTAAAAGACTATTTTTTCCAAGATAATTTTTGTCGTATTAACGATGTCATAAAGACGTCATTTTGACGCCTTTAAAAGACTATTTTTTCCAAGCTAATTTTTGTCATATTGACGACGTGATAATGACGTTATTATGACGTCTTTAAAAGACTATTTTTTCCAAGATAATTTTTGTCGTATTAACGACATCATAAAGACGTCATTTTCTCGTCTTTAAAAGACTTTTTTTCCAAGCTAATTTTTGTCGTATTGACGACGTGATAACGACGTCATTATGACGTCTTTAAAAGACTATTTTTTCAATGTAATGTTGTCGTACTGACGACGTGATAACGACGTCATTATGACGTCTTTAAAAGACTATTTTTTCTAAGCTAATTTTTGTCGTATCGACGACGTCATTATGACGTCTTTAAAAGACTAATTTTTTCAATGTAATGTCGTCGTATTGACGACGTGATAACGACGTCATTATGACGTCTTTAAAAGACTAATTTTTCCAAGCTAATTTTTGTCGTATCGACGACGTCATTATGACGTCTTTAAAAGACTATTTTTTCCAATGTAATGTTGTCGTATTGACGACGTGATAACGACGTCATTATGACGTCTCTAAAATACTAATTTTTCCAAGCTAATTTTTGTCGTATCGACGACGTCATTATGACGTCTTTAAAAGACTATTTTGTTTCCAATGTAATGTTGTCGTATTGACGACGTGATAACGGCGTCATCATAACGTCTTTAAAATACTATTTTTTCCAAGCTATTTGTTGTCGTATTGACGACGTCATTACGACGTCATTATGACTTCTTTTAAAGACTATTTATTCCAAGATAATTGTTGTCGTATCGACGACGTCATTACAACGTCTTCAAAAGACTATTTTTTCCAATATATTTTTTGTCGTATTGACAATGTCATTACGACGTCATTATGACCTCTTAAAGACTATTTTTCCAAGATATTTTATTGTCGTAAGGACGACGTTATAACGACGTCATTGTGACGTCTCTAATAACTTTTTTTTTCAAGATAATAATCGGGTTAAGACTACAACATCTAATATGAGCATAAGTCAAAGTAAATAGGGCAATTATCAGAATTAAAAATAGGGAACACCCCCCCCCCCCCCTCAAATGTCATTAGTAATTATATTAATAGTGGACCAATTTCACACCAAGGTCTGCAATATCGATCAAGACTATACATGCTCGCATCTAGTTTGCTATTTCAAACGGGAATGTGTACGTACTGTGTGTACAGGTACATTCAGCACTCAAGGCAATGCGTAGGACTACAATGCACTGCATTAATGTATTTGAATTCAGAGTGAAAAAGCCGTTGCAAGAAGTAACATCCTCCTGAATACTCTCGTTTTCTCCTGCAAATTTACAGTATGGGTAAGTCCTAGAATTACCTAATTTATTTACGAAAAGTACATAAATCCATAGTTACTGTTTTTTATTCTGAAAAGTTGATATGTAGACTCTTTGTTACTGTAATGCATGATCTTATGTCAGTGATAGTGAGCTCGGACTTTCAACATTTGCTGACAAGATTCGAAATGTATGATCCCATATATGTATTTTTATGTAGGGTCTTGATTGATGGGATGCATGGCATGAGGCATCATTTAAAGCAAAAAAGTTTACTCATTTGCCTACACATGGGCTGCATGGCTTTAAAGGGAAATCTAACTCGAATATACAACTGCTCTAAAACTGAAAGAAAGCAGAAAAATAAGAGAAGCAAACTGATGAAAGTTTTGGCACTAGATCTAGGTCTACTGGTAAGTCACACCTAAGATGGATGGAATACATGCAGTCATGCATGACACAGTGTGAGAGTGTCTACTTTATTCCAAGCAATACTGTAGATCTACTACTAGTTCAGAATCATATCCAGACTTTTTGACCAGTGACCCATGGCGTGGCCGGTGAGAGTCCTAAAAATCTAAAACATAGGTCTAGAGTCTAGATCGGCCTACCCCAAATCAAGCAAATATTCATGAAATGTTCAAATAATGCCGGTCATGATTTAAAAGTCGTTATGTTTCTAACCTGTTTCTGGTCAATTTTTCTTATTTTGGGGGGAGTATTTTTTCGGGAAAAACGTTGATTGTAGTATACACTTTCTGACAGGTTGTACGGCAAACCGCTGCACAATACAAGTGCATACAGATGGAGGGTTGCGGGGGCACGTAAGTCTGCGTGAAGTGATCTACCTCCTCATTGTACGGTAGATAACTTCACACAGGCGTGCACCCGCCCGCAACCACCATCGGTATGCACTTGTATGTGAGAAAGTGTACTATAGTACCGGCCCAGGCCCAGATGTCTGAAAATTGAACATTGCGTGTCGATACGTAGAGGAATAAAGCAGTGACTTGTGTCACAAACATATAACCTTAAACAATTTGTTTCTACAGTCTTTAGACAGCAAATTTAGCTTATAGGCTACCGTATACAGAAATCTTATCTGGAAATAATCGGTTAGACCTGTAAATGGTAAACAAAATTCTTTCCCCTCAAAGAAGCTTGTAGTATTTGTGTTGCACATGCATACATTATCAACCTTTCATTTTGTTTTAACTTTATTCATTTTCTCATTTATTTGTAGGCATCTTTTTTTAACATCTTTCGTCAAAGAAGTGGATTCAAAGCACATTGTGGCCTCAGTATATTGACGTGAAACCATGCAGAAAATGCTACTTTCTCTCAACCTTGTGGATGTTCCCTACTTCCCTAAGGATCAGCAGCCTCTTGAAACAGGTGAAGCCATTATCGGTAAATGTGTACATGTACTTGTATTATTTCTGTACATTTATTTGTCATATTGTGCATGATCACTGAGACACTGACGAATTAGACACTACATAATGGTTCATTTCATTTGAAAGGCTTATTTCAGTTATTTGTCCTAAGTTTGAAATATATTTATAATTCAATTAATTTTAGATCACTAAAACCTGCAGGTTTGTTGCAATAACCGACAATATTATGTGAGTTTCAAACAGTGTTTTTTTACCCTTCAGCATAGGTCAAGGAGCTTTCATTCTACCCTCATCAGCAAACTACAGGAATGCCAGTTTTCAGGCAATAGCCTGAATTCAGGCCCTGAGGAGTTATTTTCATACCATAGTTTAGGTTTTCTTGTGTACAAGCTAGCTCATTCTAGGTGATTTTTCAGGTCCTCTGATCAATTCTAAATGGCATCCCTGAAACTAGAATTGTATTGATAATTAACCAAACAAAATCCTGAATCACGTTTTGCATTGCCCACAAATGTTTAAAACCCAAAGGTGTGTTGACTTTATGTTTGTGAGCAATAAGAAATTATTTCTGATAAATCTTACCAAGCAGTACTTTTCTGACAGAATTAATTATTTACGTTCCAGTTTTAAAATATATGAAAGTTTTTCTTAAATTGTATTCCTTTCTTTTTGCTTTATTCATGCATTAGAATTCCTTGCGTCTATGTTCCTTGGATCTGAAAACAGTGCATAATGCAGGAGATTCCACCCAAAAGCTAAACCACAAGTCCAAGCTGAAGTGGAATATTTCGCAAAATTTGATCTACACTCACCCGATAGCTTTACTGCTAGATAAAGGTTATTTTTTCACTTCATTATACTTTATAGAGAGAGATTGGGGGAGGGGGAGGGGGAGGGGTGAGGTGTAGCCACAAACCTGAATGGATAAGCTGTAGAACTGAAATTTCCAGTCATGTTACTTGCAATTTTAATGAATTACAGGATTTACGAACTGACATAATAACGATTTGGGTAAAAGTCTAAAAGATTCCAGTATTTTGAGTATATTTGTAATTACTATTCATGAAGTTGACCTGTTTCATAATGTCTCATGATCACCCCCCCCCCCCCTCCCCCCACCCCATCCACTTCATATCAGTTCTTAAAACATGTTGCAAATTATATATACATTGTAAGTTGGTAATAGAGAAAAATTGAGTGAGGTAAATGCAATACAAATCGAATCCATTATTAAGCAATTAAGACTTGTACAGGTACGGCACGTGAACCTCCAACAAATTTCAAAAATGATGCAGTTTGGTTTTATGTGTAAAGTGAATGGCAACAAAGGACCTACCGGTGCGTGTCTTTGTATGTTTTGTACTGCGCATATTCAGTGAGCTCTTTTTAATAATATACACTGTGTAAAGCGTATTGAACTCTATGTCACCATTTAAAAAACTCTGCGATTTTGACTGTTTTGCAGCATCATATCTGAGCGAGCCTTAACGGGACTTGGTAAAATTGTTCAGATGAGAGACAATTGTGCTAAGGTATTGACTTCAATGCTATATGTACACTTAAAAGATAATCTGAAAGTTTGAGTGAAAAAAGACCATTATTGATGATAAAAATTGGGAACAACTGATCTGATCGATTCCTTAATTCTTCCAACTATATTATTATAATTTAATTAAATTTTAGGTGAATGTAAATCATCACAAAGAAAAGAATTGGCTCTAATACCTTAGATTTTTAAAGGCCTGTTTTATATCTTATTTTCATGAAAAAACAGTTGGGGGAAAATTCAAAAATTTATTGGGAGAATGAAGTGTTAAAGAGTGACACACAGTGGCGCCTTCAAAGAAAACCATAAATATCTTTGTGGTTTGAGAATTTTTTGGTAGTTAAAAGTATAAAATTCTTGGATTGTATCTGTGATTTTGAGAGCACTATATGGCTTACCTTTATTGAATTCGCTGTTAAAATTTAAGTTAAATTAATAGTTTGTGAAACTCCCCCAGGAGTTTCAAACGTGCCAAATGAATGTTGTGACATTAGCAATAGAATGTATCTCTTTGTGCTAAACTTGTTCAGCATGTTTGCTATTTTATCTTAAACTTGGAAATATCTTCTGAATAATTATTGCACAGTCACCTTGGAATTGCCCAACAAAGCCACTCGTACTGGCGGGAATGTTATCTGATAGAAATTGTATTTTTATACTTGAACTTCAGCTTCTGTATTTGCAACAATTTTTTTTTGGATGATATTTATAAAATATGAATGTTGCCACTAATGCCTTTTCTTGTATTTAAGTCATATCATGTGCCAGTAAGAAGCAGGTTTCTAGCACAGAAAATAGGTACAGTTGAGCTGATATCTGCACAGTTTTCTAATATGCTGTATCGCCAAATGTGAACATCGTGGTTTCAACGGGCAAGCAACCATCATCAGAAAACTCTGCAGGTATCAGTGAAGCTGTCCCTGTTCCCCTTGCTGCCAACTTGTTCCTTTTGAGTGTAAGAAATAACTTAGCTAAGCCATGTGTTTATCATTTGTGCCATTTTTCTCTTGTGTGTGATTTAGATTGTATAGTTTTATACTTTATACTGAATTCTTGCCATAAACTTAGATATTCCCCTTGTATGTAACAAGTATTGATCTTTTATGCTCAGGAATTGTTTCCAACAACCTTTTGTTTTATGTTATAGTCTTTATCTGCATTAAAGTATTGGGGTTGTGAGGAGCAGTGTTGCAGCATGGAGAAGAAATAGAGCTGCACTGATGAATGCCCAGCTTTCCACTATGCTGTTTTGCTGAATATGAGGAACTTCCCCAGTCTGATGTTTTCTTGTCTACTAAACAACTGCGGGTATTAGTGTAGCTCTACCTAGTCTCTATGCTGCTAACCTGCTTCTCACAACCGCAAGACTTATAAGTTAAGCCAATATATATCATAGTTTCTTGTAACTGAATTAAATTTGAAATGAAATAGCACAATTTATAACGAAACAAATATCTTTGTGATGGCCTGTTAACTTTCTTAAAATCAATTATGAGACTGACAGAAATACACTAGGTATTTATACAGCATGTTTTGGAAGAAGTTTCAGGATGGTGATGGAAAGATTTTGTATTTATAGAAGACAAGTTAGATAGAAGAAGGTATAAACATAAGTATTCTATATTTTTATTATCCATTTTCATACCATATAAATGAACATTAAAAATATGAAAATTACTTTCTGTCTGGCATGTGTATATATTATGTGATGCAATATTTGTTGCTCTATTTTTACTGTGTGAATGTTCAGAATGTATTCATGAAGTGACTTTTACACTTTCTTCCTTCATCAGGTGGTCATATACACTGTAGATGTCATTTAGAGGACAAAAAAGACGTAAAGATCATGTAAGGATAAAAGGTACATCGAAATGACCAGTAAGATGTAAATATCACGTCAAAATTTGATGTCCATACAACGTATACACGTCTTTCTTGGGTAAAAGTTGACGTCTTTTAAAGACGTCTTTCTTGGACCAATAAGACCAGAAAAAAATATGACTTCCATACGACGTCTTCCATGGTACAAGTTGACGTCTTAAAGATGTCTTTCTTTGACTAATAAGACGTTAAAATCACGACAAAATATGACGTCCATACGACGTCTTTCTATGGCACAAGTTGACGTCTTAAAGACGTCTTTCTTTAACTTATAAGACGTAAAAATCACGTCAAAATATGACGTCCTCACGACGACGTACGCGGGTGCAAGTTTACGTCTTTTTGACGTAAAGTTATGTCGTCTTAAAGACGTCTTTCTTTAACTAAAAGACGTAAATATGACGTTCATATGACGTCTTCCTATGGTACAAGTTGACGTCTTAAAGACGTCTTTCTTTGACTAGTAAGACGTAAATATGACGTCAAAATATGACGTCCTCATGACGACGTGCGCGGGTGCAAAATCATGTCTTTTTGACGTCGTGTTATGTCGTCTTAAAGACGTCTTTCTTTAACTAAAGGACGTAACTATGACGTTCATATGACGTCTTCCTATGGTACAAGTTGACGTCTTAAAGACGTCTTTCTTTGACCAGTAAGACGTAAATATGACGTCCATACGACATCTTCCTAAGGTACAAGTTGACGTCTTAAAGACGTCTTTCTTTGACTAATAAGACGTAAAAATCACGTCAAAATATGACGTCCTCATGACGACGTGCGCGGGTGCAAAATCATGTCTTTTTGACGTCGTGTTATGTCGTCTTAAAGACGTAGTACAAGAAGTAAATATGACGTGATATTTACCAGTCTCTGCTATCAGGGATGCGGCGGTGCGGCCTTATCGCCGGCAAATACGGTATTATACTTGAGCTTTCACTGAATCCTGGAATGGACATGTACTGTATGATGGGTGTTATGTATCAGGATGCATGCTTAGCAACAAATAAAGCTGTCACTTCCGCTTTGGATTTGATGGCAAATATATCCACCAAATAGCACCACCCATCATATTTCTACTTCTTTAATGTTGTCCAATGTGAGATGTCAAATATTCATGAAATATTGCATGTGAACAAACTTCTTCAAATGACTGTTAGAAATCAGCTGTCCAGGGGCCAGTTTCACAAAGCTTTTTCAATGACAATTGAAAAAAATTAGTGACAAATGTTATCTGTTGATAACCAATCAGAAGCAAGGATTTCAGTAGCTTATAATAAAAAAACTGTCATTTGTCACTGATGACAAGTTTTGTGAAACGCCCCCCTGATGTATACACAACCTACCAAGACACAACATGTGGGTGCATACATGTACATGTACACACACATTTAAATGTACATTGTACGTTGTACGTAAAGCATGCATTACAGCTACATGTACATGTAGGTGCCCTTTAGTCTCATCAATCTCCTTCATCAAATAGAGATCGCTTCCGTTTCAACCGCCGCTAAAACATACATGTTGGGCTCGTTGTGCAATCACTCTCTTTATGTGTGCCTTGGGAATGCATCTCCTTTCATGTCTTGGCTTTGAGATGAGTGAGGGGATGTCAGGCCCGTTGCCTAGCAACCCATCATCAATTGAATTCTTGGGGCAAGAGCAATCACTGTTTTCCATGAATTTGTCATTTTTACACTACATCCAGTACCCTGTACATGTGTATGTGCATATGCATGGTGATAGAGCAAGTAGAGAAATATTTAGTATTGTACAACACCTACGTGAATCCTTGTCATTTGATTGGAAGATTGTTGGTCACATGATATTCAATAGATGTTATATTGCACAGTCGTGCATTTTTCGTTATATGCACCGTGCATTTTTCGTTATATGCACCGTGCATTTTTAGTTATATATGCAGACTGCGTATCTCTCTGCCATGCGCGCGCGTGTCCCTGCGTACTGACGCGAAGGCAATCTGAATGTAATCGAGAAGGCTCGACTCCAACTTTAATTTATCTTTAATACGAGGAGTAAGCATAATTTGTTGATTAACGTTCTATTAGATCTTCTTTGATGTTGTATAAAACAAATAATGAATGTTTTTCATTCGTTCAATGGTGCGAATATTTTCATGAGTTAAAAGATTAACATTCTATTCAACGAGGCGTCAGCCGAGTTGAATAGAATTAACGTTAATCTTTCAACGAATGAAAATATTTGCACTATTGAACTCATAACCAATCATTATTTGTATAATAATCTTTTACATATTTTCTAATAATGGGTTCTTTTTTCTCTGTTGAAACATTTATCTCTAGAACAAAAGACCATGTATCTAATAAAAAGGGATAAGGCAAAAAAATTATGCTTAAAACATCCCTGCCTGCGTTCTTTCTTGAGGCCAGCTGCTTATTTTTGTAATCTTTTTGTTTTAATGAAAAAACATGAAAAACATATTGCTAAACTGATCCTTTTTAGAAGAAAAAATAAATAAAGTACAATATTAAAATCATCATTTAGGCCTCATTTTCTGTCGCATCTTTCCCATGCATACCTCATTTGTCATTACCTGAGTCCAATTCGTGGCCATTTTGATAACAAATAAAATAAAATAAGGGCCTCCTCCTTTCTTTCTTTTTTCTCCAAAAGACAGCAGTGTTTGTTTTATATTTGGCATTACAGATCGATATACTTGTACATGTGCATTGAAAATTGGATTGAATTTGTAGATTTTAATGTAAATCTCGACCCATTGTATGATATTGATTTTTGTTGCTGCTGTGCTGTGCCGCCTTGGAACAGAAAAACACTGAGATTGGTCAAATATTGACATCACAAGTCTGAGGGTTTAGCTGTAAAAACACTGCTCTGCTAAGATAACATCAATGTGCTGTGCATATACAACCCAAACAGGCAATCGATGGAAGCTACAATGTAGGTGTTGTGGTAAAGGGCAGGTCCAAGCTATTTGGATAGTGACGTACAGGACATTCAGAGACTTTAAACAAGAAATAACAACAGATGAAATTATTTATATGGCTATATTTTGGTATGAGTCTGTGGCAATTATGGGCTAGTTCATGTGGGGAAAGTTTTAGTTCTGACAAATTCTTTAATTAGTTTTTAATGTAATTAATGTGCTGCGTGACGTATAAATAATTTCATCTGTTGTTATTTCTTGTTTTTATCTCTGAATGTCCTGTACGTCACAATCCAAATAGCTTGGACCTGCCCTAAAACTAAAGCAGTTCAGAGGTTTTCTTAACCCTTTGAAGCTTCACCGCACTAGTTTGGCCAGGAGGGATTAGACCTCCCTGCATGGTCACTGACAGATGGTTATCTTATCAAATAAGCTCTCAATTAACATAAGAAAAATAGGATCATTGGGGACCAATTTTTACAGATTAGGCAATGATTGCTATATAGAGGGCGCAATTAGCTTTAAGAAGTGCAGTGGGACTTTAAGGACAGGATATATTTGAAGGGTTCAAATGATCACATTGCTCTTCAAATTGGCAATAGTACTATTTTTATTTTATCAACAAAATGATAGAATAAAATGCAACACGGGCGGGGACGCTGCCGAAATGTTCAATTTGGCCATTTTTTATTGAGAACAAATTGTTGCAAGTTAAAGGATTTTAAAACTGATTTTCCTTCACAAAAATCCTTGCATTACATGCAATAGAGTCTTGAAACAAAAATGAATGCAGTGTGTGAAAAAATGTAGCCCTTTGTACACTATATTCATTAGGGCTCTGAATACAAAATGAAGTAGAAGTGTATGAACAAAGTTCATGAAGAAAGAACGCTTATTTGCACATTAAAAAGTGATTAAAAATTTAACATCACGTTGCCAATTTACACACTTTATTGAGGCCAATTAAAGCAGTATTTTGTAATTATCCTTCCATTATTGGTAAAGGAACAGAACGATTAAAATAACTGCTCATGTTGTTTTAATCAATTTATCTTTGTACGTACATTAATTTGTATAAGTTTTTATTTAATTAAAAAAATAGAAAATTTTACCAAAATTTATTAAAGCAAACTTCATTGAATTTTATAGTAGTTTACATGTACATACTGTACATGTAAATACCTGCATATCAAATTCTAATTAAAAATGCCTTTTTAAAAAGCTCATAGCATTAACCCATGGATAAAAGTTGGTATTTTTCTTCTACTCTTTAGATTGTACATGTTTTTCTTTTAAATTCATGTTAAAGATGTCTTTGAAATCCTAACAGATTTGATAAAACTACACTTTTACTGAGGTTTTATAATTGTTTAGAGGTAAATTAAATTTGGAGGTAACATTCTACCTTTGTACTGAACGTACATACATGTACATTGTACATGTAAGCTGTTAATTACATTACATCCCTGACGCCTCTGCCCAATACATTAACACATGTACACGCACCTGTGAAAATAATAATTTCTGTATGGTCCAACGGCCTGCGGTCATATTTGAAGCCTGCATGTATGACTATTAGATTGACTTCTATAATCCCATGTTAGTCTTCAGAAACAGACCATTCTGTACATGTATGTCATTCCTCACAGAATGGGTTGCCTGTAGATTAAATACCAATTTAACAATGATGAATTTGAGAAGGAGTCTGTACTATGAGACTAATCTCACATAGTCTTGATTGTAGAAGGCTGTAAACAAAAAATGCAAAAAAACAAAGAAAGAAACAACAACTAAAACAACTTAAACAAAATAAAAAGAGTCGTAAGGGATATCAAAGTGATATTTGATGGGTTTAATACAGAGTTGTGTGTTGTATTCATGTGCACTACCCCCCCCCCCCCCCCTCCCAAACCAAACCTGCCATTCTGGACATGTGTTTCTTGTTTTGCTGGTTGTACGACGCATGCTCTTTTAAATAATTGCTCCATAGTCAATATCCTACAAATTCATATTCTGGACCAAACGAGCTAGATTTAATCCTAAATAGCTTCTTCTCCACTCCTTGGGGATTATTCCTACCAAAGTCACCGTGAGGGCATATTACATGTACACTGTCGCTCATAAAGGTGGAATATTTTAGGGATTACCCCAATTAATGGAATTATTTTAAAATTATTTAAAATAATAGATCTAGATAATAGTATACATTTTCAGATTTTATTGAATAATAATTTGCTAATGTGTGTTTTGCGTGACTGCTAAAGCATGTGCATGCTACTATGCTTATCAACTAGGGGACTTACGCCCTCAAGTCATAAATGACAGTAATGAGGATTAATGCCCCACAAAAGGGCACTAATATAGCACATCGACACGGTTTTGATCCTGGGGCCTCACAGTTACGAAGCCATTGCTCTGTCACTGAACCATGACTGTTCGCAGCGGGGGCTAGGGTAGGGGGCAGTTTCCATAAATTAAAAAAAAAACAGAAAATGCAAAAAATTTGCAATAATTTATTGCATTTTACCCCGGTCCCCAACATAAAAAAAATCTTCTGGACTGCCATACATTATGGCTCAAGGCATGGGCACACAGAAGATTTTTTTATGTTGGGAACCGGAACCGGAACAATAAATTATTGAAAATTTATTGCATTTTCTGTGTTTTTTTTAATTTATGGAAACTGCCCCTACCCTAGCCCCCGCTGCGTACAGTCATGGTTCAGTGACAAAGCAATGGCCTCGTAACTGTGAGGCCCCAGGATCAAAACCGTGTCGATGTGCTATATTAGTGCCCTTTTGTGGGGCATTAATCCTCATTACTGTCATTTATGACTTAAGGGCATAAGTCCCCTAGTTGATAAGCATAGTAGCATACATATGCTTTAGCAGTCACGCAAAGCACACATTCGCAAATTATTGTTCAATAAAATCTGAGAATGTATACTATTATCTAGATCTATTATTTTTAAATCATTTATAAAATAATTCCATAAATTGGGTTAAAAAAAAATATTCCACCTTTATGAGCGACAGTGTATATGGCAATTATTATTTTATAGGCTGCTATCATCCTAATAGGGCCCCATTTCACAAAACTTGTCATCAGTGACAAATGACAGTTTTTATTATTGAGCTAGTGAAATCCTTGCTTCTGATTGGTTACATCAGCTGATTGGTTAGATTGTATCACCAGATTTGTCATTTGTCATTGAAGAAAGGCTTTGTGAGACTGGTCCCAAGTCTCCATTTTTCTCCTGGGTATAGAGTGGCAAATGTAAATTAATAATTATAGTGGGTTCTTGTATAGCGCACATGTCTGTCAGACTTGACACTCGTCGCGCTCCCGATTATTACCCTGGCTTTAGCACGGCTGCCATTATGGCGATCTAGCATTCAAGGAATTAATTCCTGCCAGGTACCCATCACCTGGGTTGAGTGTGGCAAATGTACATTGTAGATCAATGTCTTGCCAAAGGACATTAGTGCCGCAGCGGGACTCGAACCGCGAATCTTCTGCTCGACAGTCAGGTGACATATCCACTCAACCACAACACCTCTACACCCCAAAGACATTAGTGCCATGTGGGGGATCAAACCAACGACCCAAAAAATTCTTTTCAAGTCAAGTGCTTAAACCACTCAACCACAACATCTCTACAACCCTTTATCTTTGGTGAAATGAAGGCTACAGCAACAGTTGCCAAAGAAAATGTTGAATCACTCCGTTTTTGCGCCACTTTCTTTGTACAGATTTTTATTTAATATGCAACTTGTTTTAGCTTTACAAGATTAGAGAGGGTCTGCCGGGTAAGACTACTGATAAACCAGTTATAAAGCACTGAAAGAATGCATAGAGGCGTGTTAATGGAAAGCCTGTCATGGGCAGAAATCTTTTGTGGATTGATTGATAGGTTTAGATGCAATATACACAGAGAGAGAGAGAGAGAGAGAGGGGGAGAGAGAAAGAGAGAGAGAAATAGAGGAAGAGAGAGAGAGAGAAATAGAGGAAGAGAGAGAGAGAGAAATAGAGGAAGAGAGACAGAGAGACAGAGAGAGAGAGAGATAAGAGAGCATGGTTACCATAGTCACCATCCAGTACATGTAAAATAAATCTGTATCATTTTTTTTAATTTCATGAACGTTCATTTGTACAGTGTACATATTCTACATGTACTGTACACTGTGCAATATTCCAATTCTGGTGAATTGCCTTATTTCATGTGGTTAGACTTTATGTTGCTTTCAACCACATAGCAATATTAGCCAAAGCATAAATGACTTGTATACATCTGTATACACCTGAACATGTAAATACACACTGCATTAAAATAGAAAGAAAATGTATACAGTGGTCATTTTCAGCATTCTGTCATTTTGACAATTATATTAACGCATAATTAGTACATGTACATGTACATGTACGTGAGCCTCAAACAGTGCTTCAAAACCATTTGAAGACTGTTATAGTTTCTTTCTTATTGTACCTGTCAATGTACATTGGCAGAATGCTGAATATCAGGGGAAGATATGAAACCACTCTTAACTGCCATTACCACAGTGAGTTCAATTACATTACATGTACTGCACATGTACATAATACAATCTATTTATAAGTTGTTCCTGAAAAGCATTGTACATGTATGTACTGTACATAGTGAGTTGTATACAGTACATGTACGTCACATGCATGTGTATTCATAATCACAGAACTGAACAACACAAGATCAGCAATGAATTGCATGGCCTCAAGGGCACAATGAATAGAAACATGAGATTATATATTTATGATCAATTAAAGGACAATTTGCAATTGATCATCCATAACCCAGCCCAAGGCTTGGGCCCTGGATTGCGATAATTCTATGTACAATGTACATGTAGCATATGTGCATCACAATCCTATGCAATAGAGAGAGTATTGTGATGATGTCAGAAGTGCTTAGTGCATCCATGTATATGATGTATGCTAGCTATCATAGCAATGGATTGGTCGAGGTACGAAGCAAGTCAGGATGTTAAACAACAACTCATAAATTTCCCCCTCAATGAGCGAGCGAGTCCCCTTCGTTTGTCCACTATACAAGCTCTACGGTGTGCATAGTGATGACTTTATAGCCTGTTTGGGTGCAAGCAGAATAGTTAGCACTTGAGTGAACCTAGCTGTGTGATGTGAGGTGTGTGTACATCCTCTATGCCTGGCAGGAGAATGATTGCATCCACCCAGCTTTGTGCTCATCCCATGCATACCGAGAGAGACCTGAGCACAATTTAAAATTTATTTCCCAGACTGTGTAATAATTCCATAGAGCCCTAACAACCATTCCAATTTTGGAGGAATGAGATTATTTTTTGGGCTTTAAGCTGGTTTCATGAATCCTATAGTATGTCCTCTTGGTTTCTTGTTGGAATAAAACATGTGGAATGCATTATTTACCTAATGTTGGCTTTAGAAGGTTGGCAAGCATGTGATCCCTCTCTTGTGTTTATATTCGTCTGTTTGGAGCCAGAAGGGTGTTAACTCTATGTTAAATAATATAATAATATTTAGCATTTATATAGCACTTAATACAATGTCTCTAAGCACTTTACAAATATACTATTATAAGTTAATGTCCTCCAGTACCTACATTCATTTTGCCCCTCTCTCTAATTCTTGCCCCCTCTCTCTGTTTTGATATTATGTTCTCTCTATTTCTCTGACCCTCTGACCCCCTCCCACCTCTTTCGCTCTCTCTTTTTCTCTCTTTCTCTCTCTCTAGTTTCCTCTTCCTCCCTCTCTTTGTCCCGTGTCTCTCCATCTTCCTCTCTATATTCTTATGTCGCAACCATCCCCCCTTTCTCCTGTTTATTTCCTTTTTGACAATTTTCTTGTTTTATTCTTTTCACCTTTATCCTTGTCTGAGAGAGCAAGAGAGCGAGAAGAAAGAGAGATAGAAAAAGAGAGAAAGAGAGGGAGGGGAGAGAGAGAGAGAGAGAAGAGAGAAAGAAAGAGAGAGAGAAAGAAAGAGAGAGAGAAAGAGAGAGAGAGAGAAAGAGAGAGAAAGAGAGAGAGAAAGAGAGGGAGAGAAAGAGAGAGAGAAAAAGAGAAAAGAGAGAGAGAGAGAAAGAAAGAGAGAGAGAGAGAGAAAGGGGGGGTATAATTTATCAGCAATATTGTGAGATGAGAGTCTGTGAAAGAGAGCTTGTGGCTAGCTGAATGGTAATCAAGCACAGACTCTGTACACATCATCATTTTAACATAATTGGGCTGCTGAGTTTTAATCAACCTTTTATGAAAATTGCACTGGGAGTCCCCAATGTATGATCAGTACATCGTATTCATGAAAAAGCAATTTGCCATTTCAAAATGGTGCAACGTGCTAGCTTTTATTAGTGAACATACGTGCATAAACAGTATACTCTACAGTATCAATCTGTTTCATCAATCTTACACTGCACTTTGGGTCAGCACCTTACACCAAAGTTTGAATGCATAAATCCTTGCCTGTCGCAATGGACAATGCAAGGTCTGAATGGTATAGACTACATGGTGCCTCCACACTGTGACAGTGATAGTGTCTCCATCAACCTGTTTCATCAATTATACAATGTAATTTGGGTATAAAGGAACGTCCATCAGAGTTGTACAAGCACAAACCCTGATCAGTTGCAAAGGATAATACATGTACACTGTACATGGTCTGAACGGTAAGACTACATACACTGCCCCCATAGCTCATGTGTTCAGTCATGCTATAACCCTGTTTCATCAATTATCCAAAATTGTTCTGGCTCAAATATATGGATGCTTGCTGAAAAAACAAATGTATACAGTACACGTACCTGATATAATAATAATAATATTCCACTTTTTTAAAGCGTTTTACAGATACCCCGGTCATTGGATTCAATCTCCAGACCATGGAGTGCATTCCAGCTACATGTAGGCGTTATTTACATCTAGTTACATGTACATGTACATTATAGGCGGTGTCACACAGAGGCCAAAAATCCGGATTTTAGTTATCCTCTTAATTGCCGTCTGTCATCAATTATCCCATTAAAAATCCTCTAATGAAGCAAGAAAAATTCTCCCCTTGAAAGGATTTTTCAAGGGATTTTTCTGTGTGACACCGCCTTATGTGTAAATTTATGTTAGTCAGTTGTAAATTAATGTAGGCAAAGCTGAATTCCAAACATGCATGTACAAAGCAGTATGCCTGAACTATGAGCTCCTCTGTATCCTTCTCTATGGTAAAAAGTCAATGTCTGTTTTGCATTGAAGGCATGATCAGATATGGTGTGGTAAACCTCCACAAAAATAAAGTCACGTTTTATTCTTTAAATGAATAGCAACTGCGCACAATAAAGGGCTTGCGCATAATCACGTCATCATATAAAAACGGCAGTGGTTTTTGCCTCTCCGAGCTCTGTGTTAAAGATTCAGAAATGAAAAGGGAATTGAAATTACGTCATATAAAAACGGCAGCGGTTTTGCCGCGTCATCATACATGTATCTCAACGAGCCTTAACTCAATTGGGACCCACAATGAAAACCCTTCTGGCGCTGAACCGACATGCTACATATACATGTACAGTACATGTACTTACAATGTATGTACGTTGTAGCCGCAGTATGACTGCACATATAAAATGTG
This sequence comes from Strongylocentrotus purpuratus, assembly GCF_000002235.5. NCBI lineage: Eukaryota > Metazoa > Echinodermata > Echinoidea > Camarodonta > Strongylocentrotidae > Strongylocentrotus > Strongylocentrotus purpuratus. Next base: position 50,665,406 of record NW_022145606.1, on the reverse strand, counting down.
AGAGTGAGGGGTGGATTTCATGCACGAACACAAACTACATGTACCTACAATGTATACCTGTGGGCATATCACAAATGTGAAATGCAGAAGAGTCAAGTAGTTGTTCTAATCATATTAGAACAGCATGGAAGAGCACACCTCCCTTTCTTTCTCTCTCTCTCCCTTCCTCCCCCCCCCCCCCCTCTTTCTCTCCCTACCTCCCCCTCTCCCTCCCTCCCTATCTCTCTCTCTATCATTTTCTTTATCATTCTCTCTCTCCCTCTCTCCCTCCCCCACTCTCTTTCTGTCACTCTCTCTCCCTCTCTCTCTCTCTCTCTCTCTAGCATTCATTCAATCTCAATCTTCATCCATCTCTATCAATCTTTCTCAATTGATTTGAATCCCTCTCTGTCATCAAAAATATTTCCTCTCCTTGAAGACGTCAATTCATCTTGATACCTTCCAACTGTATCCTCTTGCTATCTCCCTTCTGCTCTCGCTCTCTCACTCTCTCTTTCCCTTTCTCTGTCTCTCTGTCTCTCTTTGCCTCTAGTGTCTGTCTGTATATCAAACCCCTTGTACAACCCCCTCCTTACATGCATGTGGCATTTTGGGAGAAAGTGGCTCAAATTATCGCCATGATATGGTATACGTACTTCTATTAATCATGTTTTTCCCCTTAGGCTTTTTTAAAGCATATCATTTGTAAATATGATATGCATTCCCTATCTAAGGCTTACTATCCCCTCAACCTTATTTACTCTTTCTCTCTCTCTCTCTCTCTCTCTCTCTCTCTTCTCTATGTAGACTGTTAAAGGCCCACTGCACTACTGGTAGCTACTTGTGCCCTCTATATAACAAACAATTCCTAATCGGTGACCATTGGTCCCCCATGATCCTCTTTCTCTTATGTTAACTGAGAGCTGAGTTGATGAGATAACCACCTGTCCAGTGACCTTGCAGAGCGGTCTAATCCCTCCTGTAAACTACGGCAGATAAGCTTTAAAATACATGTACATATAATCTTTCCAACCTTCTCCACCTCTGATGCGTGTAACTTATTATCCATGCGATACACATAATTTCTCTCCAATGCTCCCTCTCCCCCCCCCCCCCCCTCTTCTCTTTCTCTCTACCTTCCTCTATCTCTTTCTCCCTCTCTCTCTCTCTCTCTCTCTCTCTTTCACTGTATCCCTCTCTCATCTACCTTTCCCCCCTTCTTTCGAATGCGTGTTACTTACCGATACAATAGACATGGTCTCTCTAATGCTCCCTGCTGCTGAGATGTTTGCTTTGTTGGGTAGTTCTCTGAGTAGTATATCCTCAACGTTGATCACTTTGAATCCATACATGTGGAGCATGTCATCCACAATGCGTCCCTTACGAGATCCTGGTCCACCTGGAACAACAAACAATTAATGGTCTTTAAATGCATCGTTTATGTTAAATCTGCACGGCCCATCATGTTATCAGTGTTTGTGATGTGGTGTAATATTGAAGCCCTAAAAAAAATTGCTCTTCAAAATGATCATGAAGTTCCTCAAAAAAGTAAAGAAATTGAGTGACCTGTTTGACCATACTCATTTTCCCTAATAGACTGCAGTGTTATGAAAACCGTTAAAAAAGCAAAACATGATTTCGATTTACAATCATAAATATCTTGGTAATCAGACAGGCAATTGGCTTTAAATTCTCAATGGGATTCATGTATGCCCTAAAGGTTTATTATTATGATTGCAGCATGACCTAAATCAAGGATTTTTCGAAGGATCTGAGACAAAGTTACCCAATCCCTTTTTATTAGAGCATAACAATGTGCTTTCAGATGATAATAATGCACCATCGCCACATGAATAATGTGCTCAAGGTGCAAAAGAAAAGTAAGACACAATAGGAAGATAAAATTATAAAATACATAGATGTATATCTACTGGAAAGCAATTACAGTGTAAAGATTAATTTTTAAGGCATTTTCACAACAATCTACACTTGAAATATAATATCTTGTTGCAACTGATTCCATGTCACAACATGTACATGTAGGTAAGGTCCAGCATGCAGATGACCGATCCCCTCAAGATTTCTAAGTGATGATTTTCACTGTCATAACAAATATATGTGAACTTTGAACTTTGAACTGCAACTCTTCATTGATGTTTGGACAGTTCTCTATGCCCTTCCAATTGACCTTTTAACTGAATCCAGTGCAAGGTTAATCTTCACCAGTAATAACAGGGTTGTAATGGAACTACACTTTACATGTAACCAAGACTGGAAATTGTTAATTTTGCAAAGCCATTGTGTTGCGCCAAGCAATCATTTCATGAATTGGTGTCTTTTGTTCGGTGCAAATTGGTGCTGAACGTGCAAGCGTGCCGAGAGGCAAAGAAAGCAATTAAAGTATACATGTACTGTACGTGTACACCAATTAAACACCCTAAATTCTTGACAATGGAAATCTCTGTAGCTAATATGAAAATCACTTTCAAAACAATACAGAAAAATTGCTTTACACTAGTGCTGTAGCCGAACCGAATGGAAGTTAGCTGAACATGGCACTTCCGAACCGAACCAAACCGAACTGAACGCAAAGGCCTGGTTCGGATGTTCGGCAGAAAAATGTAAACCTTTTCGCAAGCTAATAAATTTGTCATTTTGTATCTAATTTTCATGTTATGATTGCTCATTTTATATTTACTTTTTTCCCATTTTCCGCCTTTGCGTTTTATGCCTATCCAGTGGTGGGCGCAACTTCACTGGCGCCATTTAACCCATAGCCTGCCATGAGGCTGCATGCACGCTACCTATTGAGTGCCATGTGCGTGCAAGGGCGCATTCATAGTAGCAGTTATTGTTCATGCTCATTGGGCTGTGCTGTGGGTTTTGCACTCGCCATTCATAGAACCATCGCGTTAATCAGATTATCTCCAAAACAACCTGGCACAGTGGGGATTAGCCCTGTGGCACGATAAGAGTTAAATCCCAAATCCTGACCACGCTACGTCGCGATCGCAAGCCATAAACAAGAATACATGTGCGTGATCTAGGCGCTGGTCAAAACAAGTTTAGCTCAAACCCATTCAACAAAAAAATTAATTTTTTAATTGTAACAATATCGGACAAATTTTACAATATAAATAATAAAATAAATATATATTATAGTATGGTATTTATTTATTGAAAATAAACACTTATAAAAAACAGTAATCGACGAGCCTGAATTGCTATTCAAGAGGGCAGCTTTCATGACTCTAACATTAGACAACCGTCAAAAATATCATTTATTGACAAATTGAAAACATGATTCTTTTAAAATTGCAAATAAAACACGATTCAAGACGGAAATACAAATGTAAGTAGTACTTTTCTTCACAAATAATTACGTTTAGAGCAGTTTTTTAATGTGAAATTCGTGCTTGTCGGAGGCACTGTTTTTCATCGGGAGTGGGCAGAAGTCTTCCATGCTGGTTTGGCCCGTCCGGCCGGCCCGCCGAGTGCCGACCGCCGTGGCTATAACGCTGCTTGCTATTATATTACCGAACCCGAATCGAACCAAGTTCGGGTGAAAAATTGCCGAACCCTGCCGAACCGAATCAAACACGAACATAGCCTCCGACTTACAGCACTACTTTACACTATAGTCTACAGTATGTAGATTGTAGAATGTAGCATTTTTCAAGGGTCAATAGGTTGCTAGATTCAATGCTAGAAATTTTTTCCCATCATTCACCCACTAAATATTCTAAAAGGAACTTTGGTTAACAGGATCATGAAAATATCCAAGAAGTGTAGTACTATTAAAATCATTAATAATGTTTTGGCGGGAGTTATCTCCGTAATATCAAGTTGAAAAAAAAACAAAGTAAATGTTTGTGCAAGTATCAAAAATAGTTTTTCCTCTCTTGAGCATGCATGGTATTAAAGAATGAGTTAACACTGGAGCCAGAATTTTTCTTTAACTTTTATAAAGATAAATTTTAGTGTTTCACCCAATCGTGGTCTAAAATTTGCTTTCCTTAATAATGATTAGTATTAGTATCGACTAATGTCTTAATGCAAAAATTAATAGATCTAGAGTCTAGATCTAGAGACTAGATTTAGAGTCCAAACATATTTTTGTAGAAAATGATAAGACTAGATCTACATGTAGATCTAGTCTACTTATGAACTGAGATTGAATTGAATTGAATCTATTTCCACATTTGTCAAATTGTCACGTTCCTAACACTTTGTAACACTATTACAGGTTCAATCAATTGAAATGCATGAAAAGAGCCATCCCATGAACAGTTGTGAAGTTGAATGAAGGCATGATTATGACCGAGTCTGACTCTGAGAAAATGAAAGTTTAGGCAAACACTAGATCTAAATGAAACAGATTAGAAATTAGAAAGCATCACAAGGGGTCAAGGCATCAGGATAGCCAAAGAAACGAGGAATTGCCTGACCATAAATAATATTGCATATCTGGAAAACAAATTTGTTTAATTTTGTGAGTAAATGATCCTTGACTGTGGAAGGATGAGGTTGGCGAGTTGTGAACGGGAATTTAATTTCAGCCATGAAATTGGTTTGATCATGTTGACAGTTGATGTCAAAATTCAAATTCAAAGTTGACTCAACCACAGCACACACACACACACACACACATGCTAAATTAAGCACATTGTGTAAGGTAAATATAAACATGCTCATCTATGATATATGCTGAAAAGCATGCACTATTTAGCGATTTAATCTTAAATAATTTAACATAATGTTTGCAGCTAGTATTTTCACATCTTGCGTAGATCGCCAACCGCAGCTCATCCACACACACCACGCAAACGTACACTGTACATGTAACACACGCACGGCTTACCGAATATAAAAACAATTGTGGTTTCGTCAGTGGACAACTTGACAGAATTCCCAACTCGAATGCTGACTTTCGGTCTGCGATGGAAAAATCCTTTTTCTCCATCTTCGCCCTTCCCATCAGTACTATTGCCACATCCCATGGTAAATCCGTAATCCTAAGATGAATTAGAAAGTCTAGAAATATGCACAAGTTATCCAAGTCCTAAGCATCCGGCATTATTTTATACGGTGGTTTGAGTTCCATAGCAGTCTTTTTCACTTGCACACTAGTACAGCTAGTCTCGATCGTGCGCGCGGCCGATGCATACAAAATGTACACAAGTTCCTGTACAGTATATACGAGCTATCTGACGCGCGTATAGCAAATTTAATACACAGCTAATATGCATGCGCTACTTTGTACGTACTGTATTGCGTACAGTCGATCAAGTCTGCAAATGCATGCAGCGTAATGATCTGAAAATCGGCGCGTTATCGCTTGTTGAAAGAAAGCGCCCTCTTACGATAAATGCATGTCATCGTCACTGAATCCCATACCGTCAAGCCATGAATTCTGCGAGCTAAAAAGTTGGTAAATTCACTGATCACTAGTTCAAAAGAAGAATTGTGTTTCTTTTCGTTTAGGTTGATGACGTCCTACCATATGATTTTCCTTCTCATTTGCCTTTTTTTCAATCTCATCCTCTTATCTTTTGTAAAGTAGCTATATCTGCTCTTTGTTTTCCTTCTCTATTTCTCCGTTTCATTTTTATAACTAGTTTACTTCATCCTTTTGTAGTCCCCCCTCCCAATCTCATTCAGTTGTTTCCATTTTATAACTTCCTTCTCCTTCTCAATCTCCTTCTTTCCATATATTTTCCCATCGATTTTCCATCCATGAGCTCTGTTCTTCTTGAATCTTCTGCTCCACCCCACTCTTAATTTAGTGTTATTCTCCACTTTTCTTTCCTAACCTCACGCTCTCATCCATCCAAAGACGTTTAAATATAATTACTAGACGGAAAGCAGCACGCGCGGAAGCCATGACACAAATGGGATTAGGCTCCGCCTCTTTTGGATCATTTGATAATTTCCCTTTTAACAATGATACGTGTCCTTTTACTTTCTAATAAGGGACCTATCCATCCCCTTTAAAATGCCCACTTTCACCTCTTAAAAATGCCCCTATCAAAATTTTATCGGTGCCCATTTTCCGTCGACAAATTCCTATTTCCCATTTTCATAAGTGTCTTTTTCATCCCTGGCGTGTGCCTCTTTTTATAAGTGCAAGAAGTGCCCAATTATCACCTCTTTTGATTGCCCTGTGTACTTTGACACTGCTCCTTTTCTTTCGTAATAAGGGTCTTATCCCTTATTCAAGTGTTACCCACTATTTGTGTATTGTTCGACGTTTTTCATCTGTTTTTACCTTTTGTAATTATTGTGCAGTGATTTTTGTAATGATTATTCTTATCATGATGTATGTGCGAACAAGAAAGAAAGAAAGTGTCCCCTATTAATGTGCCCCTAATTTCAAGCGGCTAAGAGCGATTTTCCCCAAAAGCTCTCTCGCTCGCATTCATAGATGATATTATATATTATGTTACTTATGACATCTTATGGATTTAGAGGGAAAAAACCCATCCTGATGGGAGTGTAAACGACATTTTTTCGTACTGCGACCTCACAAATCTTGTTTCCCTCCCCATACCTCTCCGGACGGACAGTAACTAGGCTTATGGTCCGGTCCAACTACGTTTGTTTTTCAGTGTTCGGAAAGTTTCAGAAAATCAAGATTGTTAATCAATATGAGTATTCTGAGGTATGATAATTCCTGGAAAAAGAAAAAACTTTAAAACTCTGGAGATGTCATCTATTGAAATGTCCCTCTCAATGCGTCTCACTTTTCTCTGTATGTTTTTTTCATTTGCTCTCTCTCTCTCTCTCTCTCTCTCTCTCTCTCTCTCTCTTCTCTCAATCTCATAATTGAACTCTGTTCCCTCTCCTTTCAATTTGCTTCCCTCTCGCTTTATGGCTCTCTACTTCGTTTCCGCTCCCTTTCTAACTCTATAATTGTGTTTTATTTTTATTCGAAATGTCAAAATAAAAAAAGCATTCCCAAAATATTGGTAATTTTACTTGTTTTGTATAAATAGTATATATGTATTTTGAAATGGAATAATGAAGTCCCTTTGAAGAGGTAAAGAGACAAAAAAAAAAACCTCTATAATTGTGTTGCAGCATGCACCCTTGCAATGTTAATGCAAAAAAAGGGATTTGTTCGTATTTCAGCAAATATTTATTTTGCTCTTGAAAATAATAAGATGTGAGACCATTTGATACCATCTTTTATTTTGAATTATTCAATCAATCAACAGAATCATAAGGCCTAAAATATGAGCTCTTTTTGTTTCCAATTTAATTGTTCGTTACACGCAATCAATAGGCATAAAACACGAGCTTTTTCGATAACATCTCATTTTCAATTAATTCATTACACACGCTCCAATTAGGCATAAAAACACGAGCTTTTTCGATAACATCTCATTTTCAATTAAATCATTACACACACTCCAATTAGGCATAAAAAAGCTCATTTTATAACACTTATTTTCAATTCAATCATTCATTAAGCAAAATCAATAGGCATGAAATATGAGCTCATTTTTTTACATTTCATTTTCAATTCAATCATTACACACAATCTATAGGCATAAAGCACGAACTCATGTGATTAATTACATTTTGTATCCAACTAAATCACTCTCAACTTCTAGGAAATTTTTGAAATGTCAACAGTTATGCTAACTGATAGTACATGATAGTACATACATGGAAGTCTGAAATAAGAAGGGAAGTGGACATCAAAACCGTGTGAACTTAACATTAATGACCTGGAATATAAGAGATTCATATGCTTCAAGCCTTCTTTTACACATCTTTCAAACAAATGTGTTTGTTTTAAAGATTGTATGACAGCTGGAATCCAACATGATGATTTAAGCGAAAGTCATACATATTTCATTGTGATTTTAATTTTGACAGAAAATAATGTATCAGACTTGAAAGGTTAAGGAACATTATTAAACACGACACTAATTTAACAATCCATAGATAAGTAAATGGCAGCCTTAATTGTCATATCAATGTAGGTTCCACTCATTCCACATTATGTCACACCAAGGAGTTATAACACTCCTTGGTTTAATATACAGTATGCATTCATCTCAAGAACAGTAAATAAATAGTATCATATTGTAAGCTCGGATTTGATTCCATTCAAGACTTTATTCCAGACTCAGCTGCAAGGGCAGAGGTGCATATAACATATTTACATGTAGATATTACAATTCACAATCATTACGTGACTCTTGTTCGCATTATATTTAACATCATTGTCTTAAACATTTAGCAAGCTCTGTGAACCTGCAGTTGATGGACTAAAACTAACAAGATCATCAGCATATAATAAATGATTTACTTTGGTACTACCAATAAAACAGCCAGTACCACAGTTATTAAATTTTACAGATAAATCATCCATATAAAGTATGTAATATCTTAAAAACAGTACATAAATAACACTACATAAAGAGTATCATATTGTAAGGCTTAAACAGTATGTATTCGTCTCAAGAACAGCACATAAATAACACTACATAAATAGTATAATATTGTAAGGTTTGAGTGACACATATTATTTCCTTTCATGCATCTCGTGGGCAATTTATTACTAAAATTATCCTATTGTAATGTTTGGAGTATAAACACAATATCATTGGAGGGGGAACAGAGTGATATATAATTATAAAGACTACATGATGAGAATACAACACATGGGCAATGTATCATACGGAACATATTTATTGTCAGGTTTGATTTATACATGATTATATTTGAGTCTATGAATACTTTCTAAACTCATGTGAAAAGCATTCAGTACATAGAAAATCACATTGTAAGGTTTGAGTTATATATCGAAAGTAAATTTCATTCATCTTTCATACTGTGTTACTGAAAATATAACATTACTAAGGATTGAGTTTCAAATATGAAAGTTTCATACATCTCAGAAGCAATGTCTTACACAGAAATAGTGTAAGGTGAGCTATGTATCATAAAGAAGTGGCAACAAATACATCACATAAACAATGTATGATAAAGAAGTGGCAACAAATACATCACCTGAGCATAAACATATACATCACATGAGCAGTGATTCATACAGAACAACATATTTATTGTAATGTAAAGGTATGTACGTATACACAATATCAAAGAGGAGGGGCAAAGTGACTTGAATTGTTTTTTTTTAAAGGTGTGGAGGAAGTGGCAAAAAATACATCACATGAACAATGTATCATAAAGAAGTGGCAACATACATCACATGAACAATGTATAATAAAAAAGTGGCAACAAATACATAACATGAATAATGTATCATAAAGAAGTGGCAACAAATACATCACATGAACAATGTATGATAAAGAAGTGGCAACAAATACATCACATAAACAATGTATCATAAAGAAGTGGCAACAAATACATCACATGAACAATGTATGATAAAAAAAAGTGGCAACAAATACATCACATGAACAATGTATCATAAAGCAGTGGCAACAAATACATCAATTGAACAATGTATCATAAAGTGGCAACAAATACATCACATATAAAGCAATGTATCATAAAGAAGTGGCAACAAATACATCACATGAACAATGTATCGTACGGAACAATATATATTGTAATGTATAAGGTATGTACGTATACACAATATCAAAGAGGATGGGCAAAGTGACTACAATTGTTTTTAAAAGAGGTGTGGAGGAAGTGGCAAAAAATACATCACATGAACAATGTATTATAAAGAAGTGGCAACAAATACATCGCATATGTATCATAAAGAAGTGGCAACAAATACATCGCATAAACAATGTATCATAAAGAAGTGGCAACAAATACATCGCATAAACAATGTATCATAAAGAAGTGGAAAAATATACATCACATGAACAATGTATCATAAAGAAGTGGAAAAATATAAATCACATGAGCAATGTATTTAATATATAAGGAAGTGGAAAAATATACATCACATGAGCAATGTATTATAAGGAACCAGAAAAATATACATCACATGAGCAATGTATTATAAGGAATCAGAAAAATATACATCACATGAGCAATGTATTGTTGTAAAGGAAGTGGAAAATATACATCACATGAGCAATTTATCATACAGAACAATATATTTATTGTAATGTATAAATTATGTACACAATATCAAAAAAGAGGGGCAAAGTAACTTTAATTGTTTATCTAAAAAAAAGGTGTGGAAGAAGTGGCAACAAATACATCACATGAACTGTGTCATACATAACAACATATTTATTGTAAGGTTTGGGATATGTATACAATATTATAGAGAAGGGGAAAAGTGAATATTATTGCAAAAACTGGAGGAAGAGGCAACAAAGACATCACATGGGCTCACTGAACCAACTGACAACTGCACAAAGGCAACAGCATTCAAGACAGGTAGAAGTATGAGGGGGTATGAAGGAACATCGCCATCACAGATAGAGAGGGAAAGGCAAGAACACATCGCTGCAAGTATTCCACCATATACAGAGAGAGAGGGAGAGAGGGAGAGAGAGAGGGAGAGGGAGAGAGAGAGAGAGAGAGGGAGAGGCAAGAACATATCACTGCAAGTATTCCACCATATAAAGAGCAGTTTGGAGAGGAAGGATCGAGGAGTACAAACATATCTAGGACTTTATTTCTCCATCAAGAGCTTGGTTAGTAGGGCAAAGGACATATCACTGCAAGTATTCCACCATATAAAGAGCAGTTTGGAGAGGAAGGAGGAAACATATGTAGGACTTTATTTCTCCATCAAGAGCTTGGTTAGAAGCGCAAAGGACATATCACGGCAAGTATTCCACCATATAAAGAGCAGTTAGGACAGGAAGGAGGAAACATATCTAGGACTTTATTTCTCCATCAAGAGCTTGGTAAGAAGCAGTTAGGACAGGAAGGAAGAAACATATGTAGGACTTTATTTCTCCATCAAGAGCTTGGTTGGGAGGGCAAAGGACATATCACTGGAAGTATTCCACCATATAAAGAGCAGTTAGGACAGGAAGGAGGAAACATATCTAGGACTTTATTTCTCCATCAAGAGCTTGGTAAGAAGCGCAAAGGACATATCACTGGAAGTATTCCACCATATAAAAAGCAGTTAGGACAGGAAGGAGGAAACATATCTAGGACTTTATTTCTCCATCAAGAGCTTGGTTAGAAGCGCAAAGGACATATCACGGCAAGTACTCCAACATATAAAGAGCAGTTCGGAGAGGAAGGAGGAGTACAAATATATCTAGGACTTTATTTCTCCATCAAGAGCTTGGTAAGAAGCGCAAAGGACATATCACTGCAAGTATTCCACCATATAAAAAGCAGTTAGGACAGGAAGGAGGAAACATAGTGTGGCGTTTTTGGACCCCACCCCTCTATTTTTTTTCTTTTAATTAAACAATTGGTGGGTAAATAAAATATACATGTTTATCTTTCATATGGACTTGGATAGATAAATAAACTTTCAATAAATCTTTTTTTTTTACCACACCAAATACAATGTGTGGGACTGGAATTCCTCTCTTAAAGTGAGACACCTTATGTCACCTTTTTAAACTTTAATGCTCAAGAACTACACATACATGTATAATGTTATGGAAGCAGGTACTCACCTTTGGTATTTCTCGTAGTATTAGATTTCCTTGGTAACTATTTTGTATTGTTCCTGTGAGATAATGTACACATGTATGCGCGTTCAGGAATTTACCTTTTAAACTTCCCGCGAGAGATTTTGAGTTGCATTGAATGTGACGTAGAGGGTGCTATTTTATTCAGAGATTTGGTTATCTGGCCGGTCGGCCTGGTTAAAAGTGGCGCGTAAATATGTGTGAACTTTTGACCAATCACGTTGCCGGATTGGAGGGGTATAAATACGGGGCGGGAGACACAAATTTGGCACAAGTTCTCAGATCGCCATTTTGGAAGACCATTCGGATGCTCTCAATTCATTCTTATTCTCTTCTCAGCTTTCACCCAAAGAAGCATTGTAAGTACCAATTTTATTCAAATTAAATAAGAATAATTAAAGGGAAGATGGAAAATTAATATGGAATGCAGTTCTTACTGATTTAATGAATTTATTATCTAAATGTGGGATTTTAGGAGGAAATTGAATTCGATTTACAAATTCAGATTTTAGATTTGGATCGTTGGTAATATAATTCCCGATATAGTTCTTCAGTACTTTCACATCTAATGGAGATAATAATATTGATGTATGAAGTGTATGATGTGATATTTTCAGACTGAATTCTGGAATTAATTGTGTGCTTATTGAAATATGTTGAAATGTCCAAATTATTCTAAGTGTCGACCTTTTGGTCTCTAGAGTCTACTTACACTTCTGAAATATTCTAAGTGTCACTGTTTTGGCTCTGATAGGACTTACACAGAAAAGACAACTCATTCATTGCATCCTTGTATATAATTATTTATTATAGAACTGAACAACATGTGTGGAAGGAACATATGTCCTCGTTCGTACTGCAGGGTCTGGGACCCTGGCATTATTTATTCAGACCTTTACTGGTTGGAAATTGATGGATTTTCAATACTTTAAGACTTTCTAATACTTCAATACTTTAATATGTTAATACTTTGACATCTTAAATCTTAGTCTTCTGACTAAGCTATCTGGAAGAGTTAAGTGTGTCTCAAAAGTGCCTTTATACATAAACTTTTACCTTGTTCAATATGGTTGTAGAATATACATACAAATATTCTAAGTGTAGACCTTTCGGTAACCTGCACTAAGTATTTTTGGTAACTGTTAACCTTAGAAAATATTCTAAGTTCAGACCTTTCGGTCACTTGTATTATTAAAATATTCTAAGTATTCTAAGGTAACTGTTTACCTTAGAAAATATTCTAAGTTCAGACCTTTCGGTCACTTGCTCTATTAAAGTATTCTAAGTATTTTTGGTAACTGTTACCTTAGGAAATATTCTAAGTTCAGACCTTTCGGTCATAAACTTGTACGGAATTGAAGTACATGTATTCATAAATGCTTACTAGATATCATAATCAATGCATGTTTAGTCTTAGGCGGTGTCACTAGTTCCCCCCCCCCCCCTCCCCTTTCAGGATATCAGGTCAGATGATTTTTGGCTACAGAACAGAATGCAATTTCTGTTAGATGAACATGTTATCAGACTGCCTTCAGTTTTGATGATCAGTTAGATGATTTTGGCTACAGAACAGAATGCAATTTCTGTTAGATGATCATGTTATCAGACTGCCTTCAGTTTTGATGATCAGTCAGTGAGGTACTAGAACCAAGATCAGAGGACTTGGAAGTTGACCATCTCCCCCCCCCCCCCTCCCTTCTCTTCCTGCTAGTCCACCGCCATGCATTGATTTAGTAATTACATTTTATATATTTGTGAATTTAGAGTTAAACTCTGAGAAGTTATTATTCAGAATAAACAATTAGACAGAGTATCAGAGTACAGAATATTTACCAGTATTTCTTGACTTGTTCCTTTTTAATCTACAAGAAGCTGAATGCATCATGAGGAACATCTTGGTGAATTCTGTCGGGATTTCTTGAGCACACTAAGACGAATGGCTCCTAATTTGTAACATGGGCGCATGGTGTCTGATTGAATGGCACTTGGCACGCATTACTCTTAGCCAATCAGCGGCAATCCTTTCCCCCCATTTTCTATGCATAATTAACTCTCTTGCAGTCTTGCATTGTTACGTCACAAGGAAAGACAATTCATATTGTGACGTAGTTTTCCATTTAGATTGGGATCAACTGGAGAAACCTCAGTTGATCCAGGGGTCATGTCCCTATATCACCATGTGGTGGCAGCAATTTCTATTTAGACTCATTTGTTGAGAAGGTGTTTTGCGTCCCGCGTCACAATATCTAGGACTTTATTTCTCCATCAAGAGCTTGGTAAGAAGCGCAAAGGACATATCACTGCAAGTATTCCACCATATAAAGAGCAGTTAGGACAGGAAGGAGGAAACATATCTAGGACTTTATTTCTTCATCAAGAGCTTGGTAAGAAGCGCAAATGATATATCACTGCAAGTATTCCACCATATAAAGAGCAGTTTGGAGAGGAAGGAGGAGTACAAACATATCTAGGACTTTATTTCTCCATCAAGAGCTTGGTTAGAAGCGGAAAGGACATATCACTGCAAGTATTCCACCATATAAAAAGCAGTTAGGACAGGAAGGAGGAAACATATCTAGGACTTTATTTCTCCATCAAGAGCTTGGTAAGAAGCGCAAATGATATATCACTGCAAGTATTCCACCATATAAAGAGCAGTTTGGAGAGGAAGGAGGAGTACAAACATATCTAGGACTTTATTTCTCCATCAAGAGCTTGGTTAGAAGCGGAAAGGACATATCACTGCAAGTATTCCACCATATAAAGAGCAGTTTGACTTTATTTCTCCATCACGAGCATGGTTATGGGGCGTTCACACATAAAATCTGGGGCCCTTATGGTCAGTAAAACAGACATTTTGGGAATGTTTCTCTTACAGTTCCTACGGCGCTAGGATATTTTTTCACCAGCCGTATTAAAGGGCGTCGTGGTGCTGAATTGGCTGCTCCCAATTCTCCTGGCGTTTTAATCTGACCGTGAGGGCGTAGAAGGCTCGAAAAGGGCCTGTGGGCCCCTCAGGCCTTATTCTGTCAATTCTTAATGTAGAATGCAGCTTTAAATACAGGAGACGCAGATGTCAGAGGACACATATTTCAGTGCACCGAACGGCACCCAGCCGGGCGCCTTGAAGACCCTGACTGGGCCCCGGTAGCCATGGGGTGCACCTCTTCATGGTACGGAGCCCCTAAGCTTACTGGCCGGCATCTGGCCGGCACCCCTATGGGTGCCTTGCATTTTCACTCAACCAATGTTCACCGGGCACCTCCTTGGGGCCGCAGAATATGTGACCACACATGCCGTAGAAATGAAAATCGGAAGAGTCCAGTATGGTCTATAAGATCCAAAGCAAGCTGCCGGGTAGGAAAAAATCATATGGGGTCAGGTGCAAATTTATGACCTAGGCATAAAGAGGGCCAAGAACATATCACTGCAAGTATTCAACCATATAGGCCCGAATTCACAAAGGAGGTTAGTCGACAAACCTTGGTTTTTGTACGTCATATGACGCGTTTTACACGTTTTTTACAAACCTGGTTTGTAAAGAACAAAAGGAGGTTTGGCGAAACAAAAGGAGGTTTGAGCTCAAACCTTGGTCTGAGCTCAAACCTTGCTTTGTGAATTCGGGCCATTGAGAGCAGTTAGGAGAGGAAGGATCGAGGAGTACAAACATTTGGAACATACAGAACATACAGATGGAAACAGGGGGTGAACATTCTCGACAATATTTGTTCCCCACCTGTGATAGAAATGGGAAAGGGAAGTGGGGTCAAAAAACAATGTATCCCATAATCACTAGCCATTGTTGAATGAATAGGGGAACTAAGGGCATGTAATACAATCTGTGCTCCTAACGTTGCCCACTTGCGACAGAAATAAAGGAGGAATGCATCACACAATTTTCATTCCTTCACTACTGTTGTTGAACAGGGCAGAAGAATAATATATCATATAACCGTTTTCCCACTATAATAATGGAAAGAGGAGAACGTCACAAAAACTTTATCAGCTTACTGCTGATGGAAATTAGAGCCTATCACAATCTTTATTCCACCATTGTGAACAGAGCAGAGGAACACATCAAACAATTTTTATTCCTCCAATGTTGCTGAAAGATCAGAGGAACGCATCACACAATTTGTATTCCTCCAATGTTGCTGAAAGATCAGAGGAACGCATCACACAATTTGTATTCCTCCAATATTGTTGAAAGAGCAGAGGAACGCATCACACAATTTGTATTCATCCAATGTTAATGGAAAGACTAACACTTCATCCTAATTTTATTCTTCCAATGTTGCTGAAAGAGCAGAGGAAAGCATCACACAATTTTCATTCCTCTGCTGTTGATGGTTAAGATGGGAGCAGCGCATCATACAATTTTTATTCCTCCATTGTTGGTGGAAAGAACAGACGAATGCACCACACAATCTTAAATCCCCCACTGTTGATGCAAAGAGGCCAAGAATGCACCATACATTTTTTTAAATCTTTACACTGTTGATGAAAAGAGCAAGGAACGCATCACACAATCTTTATTCCCCACTTTTGATGTGAAGAGCACTGGAACTCATCACGAAATTTTCCTTTCTCCACTGTTAATGCAAAGAGAGAAGGAATCCAAGCATACAATTTTTATATCTCCATTGTTGAAGGAAGAGCAGATCAAGGAATGCATCACACAATCTATATTTAGGAAGAGGGGAGTAAAGCACCACAACGTTTTACTTCCTCAACCGTTGATAGAAAGAGGGCAGGAATATATCACACAATCTTTATTCCCCCACTGTGAACAGGGTAGAGGAACACATCAAACAATTTTTATTCCTCCAATGTTGTTGAAAGAGCAGAGGAACACATCAAACAATTTTTATTCCTCCAATGTTGTTGAAAGAGCAGAGGAACGCATCAGACAATTTTTATTCCTCCAATGTTGCGGAAAGAGCAGAGGAATATATCACACAATTTTTATTTCTCCAATGTTAATGGAAAGACTAACGCTTCATCCAATTTTTATTCCTCCAATGTTGGTGGAAAGAACAGATGAATGCATCACAAAATCTTAAATCCCCCACTGTTGATGCAAAGAGGCCAAGAATGCATCATACAATTATTATTATTATTATACAATTTTATTTGTATTCCTCCTCCATAGTTGAAGAAAGAGCAGATCAAGGAATGCATCACACAATCTATATTTAGGAAGACTCAAGAGGGGAGGAACGCACCGCAACATTTTACTTCCTCAACCGTTGATAGAAAGAGGGCAGGAATATATCACACAATTTTTATTTCTCCATTGTTGGTGGAAAGAGTAGACGAACGCATCATACAATTTTTATTTCTCCATTTTTGTATGTGAAGTGGGAAGGAATGCATCACATAATCTTTATTCTTTCTCTGCTCAAAGAGTGGAGGAACATACAACACAATCTTTATTCCCCCACTGTTAACAGGGCAGAGGAACGCATCATACAATTTGTATTCCTCCAATGTTGCTGAAAGAGCAGAGGAACGCATCACACAATTTTTATTCCTCCAATGTTGCTGAAAGAGCAGAGGAACGCATCACACAATTTTTATTCCTCCAATGTTGCTGAAAGAGCAGAGGAATGCATCACACAATTTTTATTCCTCCAATGTTGCTGAAAGAGCAGAGGAATGCATCACACAATTTTTATTTCTCCAATGTTGCGGAAAGAGCAGAGGAATATATCACACAATTTTTTTTTCTCCAATGTTGCTAAAAGAGCAGAGGAACGCATCACACAATTTTCATTCCTCTGCTGTAGATGGTTAAGATGGGAGCAGCGCATCATACAATTTTTATTTCTCCATTGTTGGTGGAAAGAACAGACGAATGCATCACAAAATCTTAAATCCCCCACTGTTGATGCAAAGAGGCCAAGAATGCACCATACAATTATTATTATTATTATACAATTTTATTTGTATTCCTCCTCCATAGTTGAAGAAAGAGCAGATCAAGGAATGCATCACACAATCTATATTTAGGAAGACTCAAGAGGGGAGGAACGCACCGCAACATTTTACTTCCTCAACCGTTGATAGAAAGAGGGCAGGAATATATCACACAATTTTTATTTCTCCATTGTTGGTGGAAAGAGTAGACGAACGCATCATACAATTTTTATTTCTCCATTTTTGTATGTGAAGGGGGAAGGAATGCATCACATAATCTTTATTCTTTCTCTGCTCAAAGAGTGGAGGAACATACAACACAATCTTTATTCCCCCACTGTTAACAGGGCAGAGGAACGCATCATACAATTTGTATTCCTCCAATGTTGCTGAAAGAGCAGAGGAACGCATCACACAATTTTTATTCCTCCAATGTTGCTGAAAGAGCAGAGGAACGCATCACACAATTTTTATTCCTCCAATGTTGCTGAAAGAGCAGAGGAATGCATCACACAATTTTTATTCCTCCAATGTTGCTGAAAGAGCAGAGGAACGCATCACACAATTTTTATTTCTCCAATGTTGCGGAAAGAGCAGAGGAATATATCACACAATTTTTTTTTCTCCAATGTTGCTTAAAGAGCAGAGGAACGCATCACACAATTTTCATTCCTCTGCTGTAGATGGTTAAGATGGGAGCAGCGCATCATACAATTTTTATTTCTCCATTGTTGGTGGAAAGAACAGACGAATGCATCACAAAATCTTAAATCCCCCACTGTTGATGCAAAGAGGCCAAGAATGCATCATACAATTATTATTATTATTATACAATTTTATTTGTATTCCTCCTCCATAGTTGAAGAAAGAGCAGATCAAGGAATGCATCACACAATCTATATTTAGGAAGACTCAAGAGGGGAGGAACGCACCGCAACATTTTACTTCCTCAACCGTTGATAGAAAGAGGGCAGGAATATATCACACAATTTTTATTTCTCCATTGTTGGTGGAAAGAGTAGACGAACGCATCATACAATTTTTATTTCTCCATTTTTGTATGTGAATAGGGAAGGAATGCATCACATAATCTTTATTCTTTCTCTGCTCAAAGAGTGGAGGAACATACAACACAATCTTTATTCCCCCACTGTTAACAGGGCAGAGGAACGCATCATACAATTTGTATTCCTCCAATGTTGCTGAAAGAGCAGAGGAACGCATCACACAATTTTTATTCCTCCAATGTTGCTGAAAGAGCAGAGGAACGCATCACACAATTTTTATTCCTCCAATGTTGCTGAAAGAGCAGAGGAATGCATCACACAATTTTTATTCCTCCAATGTTGCTGAAAGAGCAGAGAAACTCATCACACAATTTTTATTTTTCCAATGTTGCGGAAAGAGCAGAGGAATATATCACACAATTTTTTTTTCTCCAATGTTGCGGAAAGAGCTGAGGAACGCATCATGATTTTTTTTTTATTCCTCCGATATTGCTGAAAGAGCAGAGGAACGCATCACACAAATTGTATTCCTCCAATGTTGCTGAAAAAGCAGAGGAACGCATCACACAAATTGTATTCCTCCAATGTTGCTAAAAGAGCAGAGGAACGCATCACACAATTTTCATTCCTCTGCTGTAGATGGTTAAGATGGGAGCAGCGCATCATACAATTTTTATTTCTCCATTGTTGGTGGAAAGAACAGACGAATGCACCACAAAATCTTAAATCCCCCACTGTTGATGCAAAGAGGCCAAGAATGCATCATACAATTTTTTTAAATCTTTACCCTGTTGATGGAAAGATAGGAGGAACTTATCACACAAACTTTATTATTATTATACAATTTTATTTGTGTTCCTCCTCCATAGATGAAAAGAGCAAGGAACGCATCACACAATCTTTATTCCCCACTTTTGACATGAAGAGCATCGGAACGCATCACAAAATTTTCCTTTCTCCACTGTTAATGCAAAGAGAGAAGGAATCCAAGCATACAATTGTTATTTCTCCATTGTTGAAGAAAGAGCAGATCAAGGAATGCATCACACAATCTATATTTAGGACAAGGGGAGGAACGCACCGCAACATTTTACTTCCTCAACCGTTGATAGAAAGAGGGCAGGAATATATCACACAATTTTTATTTCTCCATTGTTGGTGAAAAGAGTAGACGAACGCATCATACAATTTTTATTCTCCCGTTTTTTTTATGTGAAAGGGGAAGGAATGCATTACATAATATTTATTCTGTCTCTGCTCAAAGAGTGGAGGAACATACAACCCAATCTCTATTCCCCCACTGTGAACAGGGCAGAGAAACACATCATACAATTTGAATTTTCATTCCTCATGTGTTGCGGAACGAGCAGAGGAAAGCAACTCACAATCTTTATTCTCCCATTTTTTGTTGGAAGGGGGGAAGAATGCATCACATAATCTTTATTCTTTCTCTGCTCAAATAGTGAAGAAACATACAACACAATCTTTATTCCCCCACTGTTAACAGGGTAGAGGATCACATCAAACAATTTGTATTACTCCAATGTTGCTGAAAGAGCAGAGGAATGCATCACACAATTTGTATTCCTCCAATGTTGCTGAAAGAGCAGAGGAATGCATCACACAATTTGTATTCCTCCAATGTTGCTGAAAGAGCAGAGGAATGCATCACACAACTTTTATTCCTCCAATGTTGCGGAAAGAGCAGAGGAATATATCACACAATTTTTATTTCTCCAATGTTAATGGAAAGACAAACGCTTCATCAAATTTGTATTCCTCCAATGTTGCTGAAAAAGCAGAGGAACGCATCACACAAATTGTATTCCTCCCCTGTTGCTAATAGAGCAGAGGAATGCATCACTCAATTTTCATTCCTCTGCTGTTGATGGTTAAGATGGGACAAGCGCATCATACAATTTTTATTTCTCCATTGTTGGTGGAAAGAACAGACGAATGCACCACAAAATCTTAAATCCCCACTGTTGATGCAAAGAGGCCAAGAATGCATCATACAATTTTTTTTTTATTTACCCTGTTGATGGAAAGATAGGAGGAACTTATCACACAAACTGTATTATTATTATACAATTTTATTTGTATTCCTCCTCCATAGATGAAAAGAGCAAGGAACGCATCACACAATCTTTATTCCCCACTTTTGACATGAAGAGCATCGGAACGTGTCACAAAATTGTCCTTTCTCCACTGTTAATGCAAAGAGAGAAGGAATCCAAGCATACAATTTGTATTTCTCCATTGTTGAAGAAAGAGCAGATCAAGGAATGCATCACACAATCTATATTTAGGAAGAGTGGAGGAACGCACCACAACATTTTACTTCCTCAACCGTTAATAGAAAGAGGGCAGGAATATATCACACAATTTTTATTTCTCTGTTGTTGGTGGAAAGAGTAGACGAACGCATCATACAATTTTTATTTCTCCATTTTTTATGTGAAGGGGGAAGGAATGCATCACATAATCTTTATTCTGTCTCTACTGAAAGAGGTGTGGAACATACAACACAATCTTTATTCCCACACTCTGAACAGGGCAGAGGAACACATCATACAATTTTCATTCCTTCCCTGTTGGTAAAAAAGAGCAGATGAACGCATCACACAATCTTTTATTCCTCCAATGTTGCTGAAAGAGCAGAGGAACGCACCGTGATTTTTTCTATTCCTCCAATATTGCTGACAGAGCAGAGGAATGCATCACACAATTCTCATTCCTCCACTGTTGCTGAAAGAGCAGAGGAACGCATCACACAATTTGTATTTCTCCAATGTTGCTGAAAGAGCAGAGGAACGCATCACACAATTTTCATTTCTCTGCTGTTGATGGTTAAGTTGGGAGAAGCGCATCATACAATTTTTATTTCTCCACTGTTGGTGGAAGACGAACGCATCACACAATCTTAAATCCCCAACTGTTAATGGAAAAAACAAAAAGAATGCATCACACAATTGTTATTCCCCTACTGTTAATGCAAAGATGGATGGATAGGAGGAACATATCACACAAACTTTATTATTATTATACAATTTTATTTGTATTCATGTTGCGGAAAGAGCAGAGGAACGCATCACACAATTTGTATTCCTCCAATGTTGATGGAACGACTAACGCTTCTTCCTAATTTTATTCCTCCAATGATGCTGAAAGAGCAGAGGAACGCATCACACAATTTTCATTCCTCTGCTGTTGATTGAAAGATGGGAAGAGCCATCATACAATTTTTATTTCTCCATTGTTGGTGGAAAGAACAGACGAATGCACCACACAATCTTAAATCCCCCACTGTTGATGCAAAGAGGCCAAGAATGCATCATACAATTTTTTAAATCTTTACACTGTTGATAAAAAGAGCAAGGAACACATCACACAATCTTTATTCCCCACTTTTGATGTGAAGAGCACTGGAACTCATCACAAAATTTTCCTTTCTCCACTGTTAATGCAAAGAGAGAAGGAATCCAAGCATACACTTTTTATATCTCCATTGTTGAAGAAAGAGCAGATCAAGGAATGCATCACACAATCTATATTTAGGAAGAGGGGAGTAAAGCACCACAACGTTTTACTTCCTCAACCGTTGATAGAAAGAGGGCAGGAATATATCACACAATTTTTATTTCTCCATTGTTGGTGAAAAGAGTAGACGAGCGCATCATACAATTTTAATTCACCCATTTTTTTATGTGAAGGGGGAAAGAATGCATCACATAATCTTTATTCTTTCTCTGCTCAAAGAGTGGAGAAACACACAACACAATATTTATTCCCCCACTGTGAACAGGGCAGAGAAACACATCATACAATTTGTATTCCTCCAATGTTGCTGAAAGAGCAGAGGAATGCATCACACAATTTGTATTCCTCCAATGTTGCTGAAAGAGCAGAGGAATGCATCACACAATTTTTATTCCTCCAATGTTGCTGAAAGAGCAGAGGAACGCATCACACAATTTTTATTCCTCCAATGTTGCGGAAAGAGCAGAGGAATGCATCACACAATTTGTATTCCTCCAATGTTGCTGAAAGAGCAGAGGAATGCATCACACAATTTGTATTCCTCCAATGTTGCTGAAAGAGCAGAGGAATGCATCACACAATTTTTATTCCTCCAATGTTGCTGAAAGAGCAGAGGAACGCATCACACAATTTTTATTCCTCCAATGTTGCGGAAAGAGCAGAGGAATATATCACACAATTTTCATTTCTCCAATATTAATGAAAAGACTAGCGCTTCATCTAATTTTTATTCCTCCTATGTTGCTGAAAGAGCAGAGGAATGCATTACACAATTTGTATTCCTCCACTGTTGCTGAAAGAGCAGAGGAACGCATCACACAATTCTCTTTCTTTGCTGTTGATGGTTAAGATGAGAGAAGCGCATCATACATTTTTTTTTTATCTTTACACTGTTGATGAAAAGAGCAAGGAACGCATCACACAATCTTTATTCCCCACTTTTGATGTGAAGAGCACTGGAACTCATCACAAAATTTTCCTTTCTCCACTGTTAATGCAAAGAGAGGAGGAATCCAAGCATACAATTGTTATTTCTCCATTGTTGCAGAAAGAGCAGATCAAGGAATGCATCACACAATCTATATTTAGGAAGAGGGGAGGAACGCACCACAACGTTTTACTTCCTCAACCGTTGATAGAAAGAGGGCAGGAATATATCACACAATTTTTATTCCTAAAATGTTGTTGAAAGAGCAGAGGAACGCATCACGTAATGTTTATTCCTCCAATGTTGATGGAAAGATGGGAGAAGCGCATCATACAATTTTTATTCCTCCATTGTTGGTGGAAAGAACAGATGAATACACCACAAAATCTTAAATCCCCCACTGTTGATGCAAACAGGCCAAGAATGCACCAGTTTTATTTTTACCCTGTTGATGGAAAGATAACAGAGGAACTTATCACACAAACTTCATTATTATTATACAATTTTATTTGTATTCCTCCTCCATAGATGAAAAGAGCAAGGAACGCATCACACAATCTTTATTCCCCACCTTTGATGTGAAGAGCACTGAAACGCATCACAAAATTTTCCTTTCTCCACTGTTAATGCAAAGAGAGGAGGAATCCAAGCATACAATTTTTATTTCTCCATTGTTGAAGAAAGAGCAGATCAAGGAATGCATCACACAATCTATATTTAGGAAAAGGGGAGGAACGCACCGCAACATTTTACTTCCTCAACCGTTGATAGAAAGAGTGCAGGAATATATCACACAATTTTTATTTCTCCATTGTTGGTGAAAAGAGTAGACGAACGCATCATACAATTTTTATTCTCCCGTTTTTTTATGTGAAAAGGGAAGGAATGCATTACATAATCTTTATTCTGTCTCTGCTCAAAGAGTGGAGGAACATACAACACAATCTTTATTCCCCAACTGTGAACAGGGCAGAGGAACACATCATACAATTTTTATTCCTCCTTTGTGGCTGAAAAAGCAGAGGAACGCATCACACAATTTGAATTTTCATTCCTCACGTGTTGCGGAACGAGCAGAGGAACGCAACTCACAATCTTTATTCTCCCATTTTTTGTTGGAAGGGGGGAAGAATGCATCACATAATCTTTATTCTTTCTCTGCTCAAATAGTGGAGAAACATACAACACAATCTTTATTCCCCCACTGTGAATGGGGTAGAGGAACACATCAAACAATTTGTATTCCTCCAATGTTGCTGAAAGAGCAGAGGAATGCATCACACAATTTGTATTCCTCCAATGTTGCTGAAAGAGCAGAGGAATGCATCACACAATTTGTATTCCTCCAATGTTGCTGAAAGAGCAAAGGAATGCATCACACAATTTTTATCCCTCCAATGTTGCTGAAAGAGCAGAGGAATGCATCACACAATTTTTATTCCTCCAATGTTGCAGAAAGAGCAGAGGAATATATCACACAACTTTTATTCCTCCAATGTTGCAGAAAGAGCAGAGGAATGCATCACACAATTTTTATTCCTCCAATGTTGCTGAAAGAGCAGAGGAATGCATCACACAATTTGTATTCCTCCAATGTTGCTGAAAGAGCAGAGGAATATATCACACAACTTTTATTCCTCCAATAATGCGGAAAGAGCAGAGGAATGCATCACACAATTTTTATTCCCCCAATGTTGCTGAAAGAGCAGAGGAATGCATCACACAATTTTTATTCCTCCAATGTTGCTGAAAGAGCAGAGGAATACATCACACAACTTTTATTCCTCCAATGTTGCGGAAAGAGCAGAGGAATATATCACACAATTTTTATTTCTCCAATGTTAATGGAAAGACAAACGCTTCATCAAATTTGTATTCCTCCAATGTTGCTGAAAGAGCAGAGGAACGCATCACACAAATTGTATTCCTCCCCTGTTGCTAATAGAGCAGAGGAACGCATCACACAATTTTCATTCCTCTGCTGTTGATGGTTAAGATGGGACAAGCGCATCATACAATTTTTATTTCTCCATTGTTGGTGGAAAGAACAGACGAATGCACCACAAAAATCTTAAATCCCCCACTGTTGATGCAAAGAGGCCAAGAATGCATCATACAATTTTTTTTTTATTTACCCTGTTGATGGAAAGATAACAGAGGAACTTATCACACAAACTTCATTATTATTATACAATTTTATTTGTATTCCTCCTCCACAGATGAAAAGAGCAAGGAACGCATCACACAATCTTTATTCCCCACTTTTGACATGAAGAGCATTGGAACGCATCACAAAATTTTCCTTTCTCCACTGTTAATGCAAAGAGAGGAGGAATCCAAGCATACATTTTTTATTTTTCCATTGTTGAAGAAAGAGCAGATCAAGGAATGCATCACACAATCTATATTAAAAAGGGGAGGAACGCACTGCAACATTTTACTTCCTCAACCGTTGATAGAAAGAGGGCAGGAATAAATCACACAATTTTTATTTCTCCATTGTTGGTGGAAAGAGTAGACGAACGCATCATACATTTTTTATTTCTCCATTATTTATGTGAAGGGGGAGGAATGCATCACATAATTTTTATTCTGTCTCTACTGAAAGAGTTGTGGAACATACAACACAATCTTCATTCCCACACCCTGAACAGGGCAGAGGAACACATCATACAATTTTCATTCCTTCCCTGTTGGTGAAAAAGAGCAGATGAACGCATCACACAATCTTTTATTCTCCCATTTTTTATGTGAAGGGGGAAGGAATGCATCACATAATCTTTATTCTTTCTCTGCTCAAAGAGTGGAGAAACATACAACACAATCTTTACTCCCCCAATGTGAACAGAGCAGAGGAACACATCAAACAATTTTTATTCCTCCAATGTTGCTAATAGAGCAGAGGAACGTTCATACAATTTTCATTCCTCTGCTGTTGATGATTAAGATGGGAGAAGCGCATCATACAATTTTTATTTCTCCATTGTTGGTGGAAGACGAACGCATCACACAATCTTAATTCCCCAACTGTTAATGGAAAAAGGAAGAAAAGAATGCATCACACAATTTTTATTCCCCTACTGTTGATGCAAAGATGGATGGATAGGAGGAACATATCACACAAACTTTATTATTATTATACAATTTTATTTGTATTCATCCTTCATAGATGAAACGAGCAAAGAACTCATCACACAATCTTTATTCCCCACTTTTGATGTGAAGAGCAGAGGAACGCATCACAAAATGTTCCTGTCTCCACTGTTCATGCAAAGAGAGGAGAAATCCATGCATACAATTTGTATTTCTCAATTGTTGCGGAAATAGCAATCTCCACTTTTGATGGGAAGAGGCTAGGGGAGGGACACATCACAACATTTTCTTCCACTCCGCTGTTGAATGAAAGCAGGGAAGAACGCATCATACAGTTTTCATTCCGCTACTGATGAAGGAGTGGAGGAGCATATCAAACAAATTATATTACTTCACTGTTGATTGAAAGAGCGCGGGAATGTATTACAATCTTTATTCCTCCATTGTTGCATGAAGAGCAGAAGAACGCATCACACAATCTTTAGTACGTCCAACATTTGTTAAGGGATAAAGGGTGGAACGCATCATAATAATGATGGGAAGAGGGGAGGAACACATTACAATTTTTTCCCCCGCTCCGAAGTTGATTGAAAGAGAGGAGGAACGCATCATACAATTTTCCTTCCTCCACCGTTGGCGGAAAGAGCAGACTAATATATCTCAATCTTTTTTCCCCCATTTTTTATGTGAAGGGGATCACATCACAAAATCTTTATTCTTTCTCTGCTGAAAGAGTGGAGGAACATACTGCACAATCTTTATTCCCCAACTGTTAACTGTTAACAGGGCATCATATATTTTGTATTCCTCCATTGTTGACAGAAAGAGCAGAGGAACGCATTGTACAACTTATATTACCATTCTCATGATGGAAAGAGTAGTAATGCATCATATAATCTTTATTCCCTCACCGATGATGTAAAGAGCAGAGTAACACATCACAAATTTGTTGTTCCTCCATTGTTAGTGGAAAGAGCAGAGGAAGGCATCGTACAATCATTATTCTTTCCCTGTAGATGGAAAGAGAGCATATTACACAATTTGTATTTATCCACTAGTCCAGGGACAGGAGGAATGCCTCACAAAAAAAATTTTTCAACATATTCCTCCATTGTTGATGCATGGATATGCCACTGTGTACATTTGAGACTCATTGATTATTTATAACCCTCAAACTAATTTGCGATCATGCAGGTAAAGACGTGCTTGAGAGTCCACGAACACGCTCTCTTCTAGGTGATCGATCTTTTACTGCCTCAGCATCAAGATTGCGGAATGGTCCTCCCAAATCCTTCGGTCTTGTCACCAGTTATTTACTTTTAGAACACAACTAAAGACATACCTATTTCGGATTGCTTACAATTATAGTCACTGCTTTTTTGTCTTTCCCAGTTAGAATCATGAACAGACATTTTTGGTAGTTTTTCAGTCTCATCAGTGCCTTTGATTAAGCAACTAGATATTGGCGCTTTATAAATTCCTGGATTAGATTGATGCAAAGAAGGGAGAAATGCACCACACAATCTTTAGTCTCCGACTGTTAATGGAAATAGTGGAAGAAACATCACACAATCCGGGATGAAGGGGAACAAATCATTGCAAAGACAGGTACACATTTTCTTGTCACCATACAATTTCACAGATTATAAGAATAATAATGATAACAACGAATGAAGAGATTGAGGAAGGAGTAACGTAATGACATTACAAGGATTCACAACAGCAGAGTGAGGAGAGAGAAAACTCTGGTTTTAGGACTGGACTATGCTTGATTCACAACCAAGCTGATGCTTTTTGCAATCAGTCTATTTGGAAAACTCCAATTGTAAACATTGGCAAGAAGGAAACATGAAACTTTTCGTAAAAACTTTTATCACGGAAGGTGGATGAAAAACAAAACATTGAATCAGTAATCTTTGCTGCCATGGCAATGTATGGGAATGGGCAATGACGAGAAACATAGGGGAGCGATGGCATAGTTGAAAGAGTGAGCAATGGTATTGGAATAATTAAGCTATTCTCCAAGATGTATGAAGGAGAAGGACAATGGATTGCAAAACCCAGCAATTGTTTACGTAATTGCAAGTGGAAGGTTTGGAGTACGTGTACAATGAAATATCAATAGGGTAGTAGTAGGGTGATCCTCAGTTCAAAACAAAGTTAATGCACTGAAGCCCTTTCGAAAGGTTCATAACCATGCAATATTTCTTTGGGGGAAGAAGAATATACATGTATGTATATGTAACATTGCATATCACCGCGATTGTATCGGTGGTGGATGGGAAAAGAACCTTGCAGAGATAAGAGGAGAGGAGTTGGTTACATAACAAGGACATAGAAGCGGCATGGCTTCCAAGAGGAGTGAAAACCCACTTCTGGCCTTGTAAGGCCTCGGAGGAGGAGGAGGAGGCTCTGTTAGTCCTCAAGGAGGAGGAGACTCTGTAATGCACCGAAGGAGGAGGAGGTTATGTAAGGCCTCTAAGGAGGAGGAGGCTCTGCAAGGCCTCGGAGGAGGAGGAGGAGGCTCTGTTAGTCCTCAAGGAGGAGGAGACTCTGTAAGGCCTCGAAGGAGGAGGAGACTCTGCAAGGCCTCCGAGGAAAAGGAGGAGGCTCTGTAATGCCTCGGAGGAGGAGGAGGAGGATGAGGCTCTGTAAGGCCTCGGAGGATGAGGAGTCTCCGGAAGGCCTCGGAGGAGGAATCTCCGGAAGGCCGAGGAGAAGGAGGAGGAATCTCTGTTTGTCCTCGAAGGAGGAGGAGGAGACTCTGTAAGGCCTCGGAGGAGGAGGAGACCCTGCCAGGCCTCCGAGGAGGAGGAGTCTCCGGAAGACCGAGGAGGAGGAGGAAGAGGCTCTGTTAGGTCTCGGAGGAGGAGGAGTCTTCGGAAGGCCGAGGAGGAGGAGGAGGAGGAATCTCTGGAAGGCCGAGGAGGAGGAGGAGGAGTCTCCGGGAGGCCGAGGAGAAGGAGGAGGAGGAGGAGTCTCCGGAAGGCCGAGGAGGAGGAGGAGTCTCCGGAAGGCCGAGGAGGAGGAGGAGGAATCTCCGGAAGACCGAGGAGGAGGAGAAGGAATCTCCGGAAGGCCGAGGAGGAGGAGGAGGAGTCTCCGGAAGGCCGAGGAGGAGGAGTAGTCTCCGGAAGGCCGAGGAGGAGGAGGAGGAGTCTACGGAAGGCCGAGGAGGAGGAGGAGGAGGAGTCTCCAGAAGGCCGAGGAGGAGGAGGAGGAGGAGGAGTCGTCTCCGGAAGGCCGAGGAGGAGGAGGAGGAGGCTCCGGAAGGCCGAGGAGGAGGAGGAGGAGGCTCCGGAAGGCCGAGGAGGAGGAGGAGGAGTCTACGGAAGGCCGAGGAGGAGGAGGAGTCTCCGGAAGGCCGAGGAGGAGGAGGAGGAGGAGTCTTCGGAAGGCCGAGGAGGAGGAGGAGGAGTCTCCGGCAGGCCGAGGAGGAGGAGGAGGAGGAGTCTCCGGCAGGCCGAGGAGGAGGAGGAGGAGTCTCCGGAAGGCCGAGGAGGAGGAGGAGGAGGAGTCTCCGGAAGGCCGAGGATGAGGAGGAGGAGTATCCGGCTAGCCGAGGAGGAGGAGAAGGAGTCTCCGGAAGGCCGAGGAGGAGGAGGAGTCTATGGAAGGCCTCTATGAAGGAGGAGGCTTTTTAATGCTGTTGTTTATAAAATAGTTTTTTTTAATTTCAAATAGAGGAGATTGAAAAATGGCTATTCTCATCTTGAGGGAGGAGTGTAACAAATGATGTAGTTGGAAAGATGGGGTTCCTATCAAGAGGCTAAGATGACACACATCTCTCATACTGGTAGTTAGATTGCACTCACCCATCTGTTCCTAATGTTCTGTCCCCTAGGAATGCCTCTCCCATAAGAGTGATCCATGATCCAATGATGCAGTCAGAAGTCTCTGCTTGAATCCATCAACATCTCTCCTGAATCCTGCTTGACATCTAAACTGATCAGACTCAAACAACAAGTTAGACACTGAATAGATGATGCAGGTTTCAAAGAGCCAACTAGGATGGACAGTCATCTTTCATTAGCATTTAATTGCCTACAATGCACCATTTTCTCTTTCCTTAAAATAACCAAAATGTTTCCATACCCCCGTGTAACACCCAAAACCCCCTGTTACCCCCATGTTACCCCTGCTACCCCCGTGTTACCCCCAATACCGTTTTTACCCCCCAATACCACATGTTACCCCCAATACCCCTGTGTAACCTCAATACCCCAATATCCCTAGCCCTCAATCCCCCTGTTACCCCCATGTTACTCCTATGTTACAACCAATCCCCATGTTACCCCCAATGCCCCTGTTACCCCCATGTTACCCCAATCCCCCTGTTACCCCCATGTTACTCCTATGTTACAACCAATCCCCATGTTACCCCAATGCCCCTGTTACCCCCATGTTACCCCAATCACCCTGTTACCCCCATGTTACCCAAATACCCCGTTACCCCCACGTTACTCCATGTCACCCCCTTGTTACCCCAGTCCCCCAGTTACCCCCTTCCATAACACAAACCCATCACATGTTTGACAAGTCTGATTACTAAAACCTTGGGAGAATTGTGTTTGGATATACAAATTACTTTAATGCTATGTCTGAGAAAATGTATCACTACTGTATGTTTTTTAGTACTTGTATGGTTGGGAATATATCTACTATTTGAAGAAAAAGATTAGCATACAGAGAGAAAAGATGAAAGGATGGATGGAAATAACCTAGATGGAAATGAAAATATATTATAAACAGAAATCAGACCCCACCCAGCCCCCCCCCCCCCCAAAAAAAGACAAACATGATCTTCTAAATGAATACCTCCAAGAAGGGCACATTGATCTATTTCTAACTCTAGTGACTATTGTTCCAATTAAGTTTCAAATTTTTGTTGATAACAAAAAAATATGTTTATAATAATAATAATAATAGCTAGTTCTTATATAGCGCTTTTCAATTATAGCACTTTCTGTAGATATAATAGCACAACACAATCACTATTATTGTGCACTACACAATGTATGCACCATCTCTGCTCCCTTGGGAGTGTTTGATATGCATGACAGAAAGGAGCTCCATGTATGTTAAAGAGCTAGTGCTATTAAAATATTCTATCTTATAATTATTATCATCATTACTGTTTATGAGGAGGCGCGATAGCTCTGTTGGGCCAAGCAGTGCATGGTAATCTGGTGACCCGGGTTCAAAATCAAGTCGATGAGCTAAAGCGCCCTCTGGTATTGGTAAGGCATTAACCCTCATTACCAGGTCCCTCGGAGTGGACCTAAAGCCGTCAGTCCTCTGGTTGCTTACTAACAAGCATTTATGCTTTCTTAGCAGTCAGGTAAAACAACCACCACTAAACTAAATTATGCGCACACTGGTGAGGGGTAATCAAAACATTACATTTGGTGTAGTCCACATATAGCTGGCTACTACTTGGCATGGGTGAAATTACCTCATGCCAGTTGCATGCTGTACAGCCAAATTTGGGAGTACTGTAATGTCAATGACCATTCCTTATTCTTTTTTGCAAGTCAAACTTGATTGGGGTAAAACACTTAATCTATGTAGGTTTGCAGGAAGGTGTTTCTGGCATGCAGGCATGCGGCCATGTTTGCTTTGAACAGGCAACCTCATCCAAATTGATGAAGCATTCTATATAGCATCTTTGAAACCTCAGAAAGATGCTCATAATCATCACCTCTCAAATTCCAGAAAGAAGCTTTTTCCTGAAACAATATGGGACCTAGCTCTTAATCAACATCATTTGGATATTAAGATCTGATTCTTAATCAGCAAAGTAAAGGTTAACCTCAATTTGGGGTTCTGCCCTGCCAGTCATAAGATTGTCTAGTCATACAGATGAAAGGTTACAGGGTACGCTGGTCCTAACTGTCATTATTCATAAAAATGTGTTAAGAATTCAAATAATTTATCCTTGAAACTAATCAGACAAAATTAGGACATGTCTTGTCCTTCCAGAGAACATCAAGGAATTTTCCCACAAAAATCAGCAAAGTCTGAATGAGAAAAAAACCTGAGAATGTTCCTGAGTGAAATAGCTGTGAGTCAAGAACATGGGAGTACATATGTGAATCAGAGGTCAACTAATCTCTCAGACAATGCATAATTGCACTGTCTTCTAAAACTCCTGTTTTACTTCAGAGACTAGACAAAGACAAGAAAGTTTTGTTTTTGCAAAAACAGTAGGAGCTGTAAAAATGCTGACCTAGATGACAATGACGGTCGATTTACGTATCATACATAATATTCATCACAATGAAGTTGGAATGATGTGGCAGGAGAGTCAGTCACATTGATGTGATTAAAAAATGACGAGAAGGAATTACTGTGCTTCTAATAGCTCCCATTTATTATTATTATTATCATTAAGTATTTTGCGTCACCTGTGCCTGGGAGGCGAAAAGCGAACTGAATCACTGTAACCCTCGGATCTCTCCTCCCGGTATAACTGATCGGGGGTGTGCAGATGGATCACTACACCGGGGTTTTCCCCTACTCTTATACGAATAGTGCAGTGGGTTCTTAACATGCAAAGGTGGTGATTCTCCTCTACACAGGGGCTCCATTTAACGTCCTATCTGAGGGACAGAGTGTTTTCCACTTAACACAGCAACAATGGGAGGGGCACGTTAACACACAATGCAGGCTTCAGTCATCCGCCTGGGTTGGATTTGAACCCAAGATCTTTGGTTCGACAGGCAGACACTTTACGGACTGAGCCAACTCGCCTCCTTGGGGGAACATATCAAGCATATATGACCCATCCAATTTTGAAGCTTTTGTCAGAATAACATATATATTTCAGTCAAGCATTATGAACAAATTGAAATTCAAATTCAAAAAATTGCAATGTGGATGCTTTTGATAGAGGAAGAAAAAGTGGGAGTTCTATCTATTATTTCTGTTGGCATAAATCATTGCAACAGAAAAGGCAGTGGTTTCAGACTGGTCTCCTAGCATACATGCATTACAGATTGTTGGTATCAATGACCACTAAACATCATGTACAACAATGTCCTTTGGCAAGACATTGATCTACACGTACATTTGCCACACTCAGCCCATGTGATGTAAATGGGTACCTGGAAGGAATTAATTCCTTGAAATGCTAGAGCGTTGTAATGGCAGCCGTGCTAAAAAGCCAGGGTAATAATCTCCCTCTGTGCCTTAGAATAGTTTACTAGATTGATGGCGCAATAACAAATGCTGTAGTATTATTATACCAGCTCAGGGTAAACTGAAAGTTCAGACATGACATCAGACGTGATTTACAAGGTGCAACTAAATTACAGCCATACTTCTGATATGATTCTGATATACTCCATCATCGCTTGGCATCAAATACTCAAGCATTAATTGCCCTGAACTGATGAGGTAGCCAAGATTACCATGACAACTGGTACCAATAATAATGATAATTCTTGATAAAGATTTATACATGTATATCAATACAGTCAAATTCATCATCCCTCTTTCACCAAGAGTCAAAAAAATGATGGTGAACTCTTCTAAGATGTTCTACATGTATATGTTACATCTTATAAAGGAGGTGTGGCAAAACTTGGAGGATAGCTGAATATGAAAATGCTACATCTTTGTGCAAACCAGACTGCATAAAGCAATTGCTTTCATGCCAATCTGGGCTACAGTTCCCATCGCCCCAGGGATGGGAGGTAAGACGGAGGGCCAGTACACGAAGGAGCCTTTCTCATGAATATGTCCATGACTTTGTCCATGACTCTCTGCATTTTGAATCAAGGGTACACATGTAATGCCCTCTATGATTTGCATTCCTTCCACATAGTGACTTAGACACTCTGAAACCAATTAAAAATCCTCTGTGGAATGGAGGAACCAGTAGGGAATTTGGATCAATCTGCCCTTGTTTGGGATATTTATTTTGATCATGGACTTTATTATCATTTTATCCCGTTTTGCTTCTTTTCTTAGGTTTAGTTTCTGCCTATATACAAATTGCATTGTTAGAATATAGAATGTTGAATTAAAATTATATCAAGAAATGTAGGAATGAAATGTAGAAATGAAATGTAGGAATGACATGACATGAAATGAAATGGTCTGACCTTTGTCATTATAACTAGTCTGGAAAATAGGTAAGAACTTCAACCCCCTCCTATCTTACCCATCATGTTTTACTAATCCTGCTAAACTGTGTCCAATGTGTAATCTATATATTCTAAATATTTCTTATAATTTTGTTCAATTGATAGAGGAAATGTGATCCCATTAAACCCTCCTGTTTTAACTCTCTTCCAATCGTGTCGAATGTGTAATATATAAATCCCAAATAATTTTTATTTTTTTGTACCACTGATAGAGAAAATGTCATTGCATTTGCAGGCATTAATGCTACATAAAAGTATGACTTCCTTACCTCCCGTTGACTCTAAGAACCTGCTTATCATCTACCCAGTGCCAACCTGTTGCGTGAATCATCACAGTTCAGGTGTCAGGTAGGACCCAGAAGAGTAGTTGGTGACTTCAAACACAGACTTCTTTCTGCATCATCATCACATGGATCACACCATGGAAGAGACAACCTTGGAGGAGCAGAAACATGAGGAAGAGATGGGTTTGTGCAATCCTTCTACCAGCAAAGACATGTGTGACCCCTTGGTCTCTAGATAGGATAGGGGTGAGAGAGGGAACGAGGAGGTGTGCCATACGATTGGAAGGGATGAAGGGGGAGGGGGGTCTGGTATGGGAGGAGCAGGAGAGTGTGGTTAGGGAGAGGTTATGGGAGGAATATAAGAATCATGTTCTTGTAAAGGCACTATATAAATACCAATATGTATGTATGTACAGGTGTATGTATGAATGTATGTATTCATTATAAAGAAAAGAAAAGTTATGGGAGGAATATAAGAATCATGTTCTTGTAAAGGCACTATATAAATACCAATATGTGTGTATGTACAGGTGTATGTATGAATGTATGTATTCATTATAAAGAAAAGAAAAGGGCCCATTGGGTAGCCAATAATGGCTGCACTTGTGAATCCACATGTATTATGCAAAAGGGGAAAAAGAATTTAAAGCATGAGGCTCTCTAGAAAAAAATTTAAAGTATAGTCACTTTGCCCATATTCATTTCACCAAAAAAGTGTAAAACGATATGTTTCTAATGATTAAAGTTAAACAAATCATGGGATATAAAAATTAAGTTTCCATTACAATGTGTGAGTCAGTTAAAGTAACACAAAAAAAAATTAAACAAAACCCAGCAGTAGACATGTCCATGCTTTATCCCATCACTGTAAGCTCCCATTTTTTTTACATTTCTTTTATTTTGATATTTTTTTGTATTTTCTGTTAATATCCCACAATGTATAATAATAATAAATCAGTGAAAGGCTATCCATGGTGTTTCTCACAGATAGGGCCAGTATTCCATCACAACGTTTATTGAAATGAGGTCTTGCACATATACTTTTCTTTTATAAAGACAACATTTCAATAAATACTCATTCAGTCATCACAAAAAAGATGTGAAATAATGATATATACATACAATATATACTGTTAAACAAATGATGGGAACAGTTAACATTGCAAGAGAAAAAAAATGTGTGAGTGTATATATATAATGATTAATGAAGTATAACAAGCAAAAAGTGAACTATAGGATATTGGAAAATATTTTTTTTTTAACCTAATGTACACTTTGCTAAATATGAAAAAGTTCTCTCTTCAATAAAAAGAGATACACTGTACATAAACGTGCACCATGTAGTATCAGAGATGCATATATATAAATATGCATGTATATGGAATACTGGCCCCTAAGAAGACACTTGACCCATGCCAAGTTATACAAAAAAAATCATAACAGTGAATATGAAGGAGGCTAGAGCACGGTCCGGAGGCTACGGCCAAGAGGTCATAGTGTAAAAGAACTAAAAAAATCTGTGGGAAACACCATGAATAAACAACATTATCAAATAGAATGAAACGTAAGCTTACATGAAAATGATGAATGCTGAGATGAAGTAGTTCTATGTTGATGGTGATGTTGGTGATGGCGACTATGATGACTGGATATGTAGATGTCTGTGTAGATGGCGAAGATGTGTGTAGATGAAGGTGTAGTGGCGAGGAAGAAGACTGGAGATGACGAGAGGAAAGACTGGAAAAGCTCACGATTCAGACGCTGTGAAAGATAAGACATAATTGGAATCAAATTTTAATTTAATACTTTTGACATACTGTACATTTGTGTTGACTATATAAACAGAAAAAAGTCATAGTAAAGTTATACCAGTAGGTAGATTATATGAGTATTAAATGTAATTTCATGAATCACAACCTTTCTATTACATGTACATGTAGTTTTTATAGAATATTATACAAGCTTTGACCCCAAAACACCCACATTCTCTCAATATCTACATTAAAGATACAGACTAGTTATGGTCATGCGATTGCATTGTGAAAGAAACGTTGTGGAATCGATCAGAAAAGGTTGATCATCTAGCATATATGTGTACTGCAAGGTTCTGGAATCATCAAACTGATAAGAAATTTGGCCCAGTCTTCGTAAAGTTACAAGCACTGTACACAGAAAGATGTATATGGGACTACGCACACGTGCGCGACACGTGCGTTTATCTCTCACAGTCCAATAGATAAACTAATTTACCAAATATATCAATTAGTAGGCGGTTTCCCGGCAATTTTTTTATCATCATGTATTAGTCAAAACATATTCTTTCACATGATTGTTAATAAAGAGCTTCCATTTCATTTTTTGAAATTGGGGGATTTCCAATACTGGTCTTTACCTTTAACAGAATCCCTGACCCTGTCTAAAAGCTGCATTACAATGATTTTGAGTTAACATTTGTTAATCAAGCCTTGTAAAATCAAGGATATTGGGCTATTTTAAGAGAAATTGTTCCACATTGGAATTAAAAGAATGAGAGAGCTCGTAAATCTTTTTTCACTTCTACCCCAATTCAGTCTTCTCTCATGTTCCTGAAGCTATCAATAAATTAGATTCAATCATCTTCAGACTATTATCCCTTTTACAATAAAATGACAAGCTGATTGTTTTAGTTGAAGGGTGATGGAGAGATGTACTCACGTGACCACCGGATCATATGGCAGCCTGTTGTATGAGATCTGTATAAATAAAAAGAGATATAAGTAACACGTGATATTTGAATCTATATCAAACATATTTATGAAAAGTTAGTGTGCAATCAGTAGCATATGTAGCTAAGGCATCTGGGCATGAACCCCAAAATTGTATGTTGCCCAAGGTGCCCCCCCCCCCCTCATTTGAAATTTTGAAATTTTGTAAGATCGCAATATAACATAATTATCATAATGCGAAGGAAAACTTCAATTCAATTTGATAAATTTTAATTGACAACAAAAAAAAATTAATTCAGACATTAAACAGAAAGTAAAAATAAAATGGACCGATCATATACAGTACAAAGTAGCTAGCATTTGATTAGATAACAAATAAATTTTCAAGGTGTTTATTGTAATTATTATTCCATTGTTCTCTGAGTCAATGATGTTGTGTACCATACTATAACAAGAATCA
Source organism: Strongylocentrotus purpuratus (assembly GCF_000002235.5). Taxonomy (NCBI): domain Eukaryota; kingdom Metazoa; phylum Echinodermata; class Echinoidea; order Camarodonta; family Strongylocentrotidae; genus Strongylocentrotus; species Strongylocentrotus purpuratus. The sequence goes on along the minus strand of NW_022145606.1, from coordinate 50,627,732 downwards.
AGAGCATTGTACCACTATAATAAGAATCAAAGAGCATTGTACCGCTAGAAATCATGCACATGCAAGGAAGGACGGTATTAAATAAAACCAACATTTTTCATAAAATTTGCAAAATGTAAATGTAAATATTTATAATTTTCTTAATAAACATTTATCAGTTGTTCCGTAAGCTTCAATTAGTTTCTGATATCGATGATTGTGCCAAAGAGACTATGTCAGGCTCCACTGACTGCCTCTACACAGAGACTGAAGTCTGATTGTACTGGTTAGTGAGGGGAGGTTACACAATGCAGTTTCTGTGTGATTGCCGATATCATCGTGCGCAGTAGCTTCAATAGAATTACATACTTGTAGGTTACCTGAAATTAAGTCCTTATATTTTGATGTTTTACAAATATTTTGAATGTAATTTTATAGAACAGTATTTGAAAATAAATAAAATCTACTTTCTTTCCCATCAACATTTTTTTTCTAAATCAAGCTTTATCTAAGTCTAGAAAAACATAAAGCAAACTTGTCACCGGATTCTGGCAAAAAGTGTGGCAAGGTTACCCTTTGTGTATGGGGATCAGTTTTATTACACACTTCCGGATCGATCCCCATACCAGACAATAATTTCTGTCCACGTACATGTATATTTAGACTATAATTTGTTTTCTTTTTTTGTTCATTAGCCTCTTATTTGGGTAAGGTCGGCTCCTCTCTTTAATTTTCGGTCTACTTTACATTGATTGAGTTCAGAATGCTGTGAGGCAGGTATTATACACAAATATACACACCACACAATAGGACCGATTGGGCTGATCGGCAAATTTGACACTAGACTTACAATGGAATTTTTAAATTATTCTTTTTAACATCAGTAAGTTTAAAAAAATGTATTTTACTGCTATTTAGATGTCATCAATTGTCACTAAAGTCAGGGCTGTCAACCCTCCCGCATTTGGAGGGAGTCTCACGCCACCACGCTCATTCTCCCGCCGTCCCAATAGCTCGTAGCGGGAGACTCCCGCCAGCACACCTTTCCTCCCGCTCTCCCGCTTCGATGTAGAATCTCCCGGTTTATGAAAAAACCTCCCGCCAAAGCCGGAACAAAAAAAAATGTGCTCTTACCCCCCCCCCCCCCCCCCCCCCCCCTCCCCCGCTTATTCAGCGGCTGGGCGAGTCGTTGCGAAATTTTCGGCGCGATTTTTCGGAATTTTAAATTAGCACCCCCTTGAAAAATCTTGCGTACGCCACTACCGTTCAGCAAAACAAAAATGTGCATACGACCTCCCTCGAATCAGTTCCCCAAAGTTGACAGCCCTGCTAAAGTACCGATTTTGAGTGAAATCAGTTGAGTTTTGTACAGTGGTTTTTTTAAATCAAATGTTGAGAATCAAAAGCACAGCTTTTAGTTTTACTACACAGCCAGGATAGTAGTAATGCACCTATGCGTGGGTATTTAGTTTTTTCAGCTAATTAGGTCACAGCTTGCTCCTAATGAACAGTCAACGTCTTTTTTAATTATCATTAATAGCCGAGGATGTAGTCATTTAAGTATAGTCTTTGCTTTCCAGTTTCATACGCCCAAATAGATATAGACCTATAAAAAGGCTATAGGGGGCCTACATAAATTATCATGACAAATGAGCTAAAAAGTAATACTTAATTTATACCACACATATAGGAGCATCGATCATTATCCTGGCTGTGTAGTAAAAGCTGTGCTTTTGCAATTGATTCTCAACATTTCAAACACCACTGTACAAAACTCAACTGATTTCACTCAAAATCGGTACTTTAGTGACAATTGATGACATCTAAATAGCAGTAAAATACATTTTTTTTAAACTTAGGTCTAGACTTACTGATGTTAAAAAGAATATTTTAAAAATTCAAATTGTAAGTCTAGTGTCAAACTTTGCTTACAGCTGCATCGACATGATTGTGTACAGTCTATGCGATTTTGTGTGGTGTGTATATTTGTGTATGGGTATAATAATACCTGTCTCACAGCAAGCATGCAGTGCTAGAGGTCAATACGCATTAGCATCGACTCTCTAATGCTTTGCTGGACTGGGGAACAGGCCTAACAAAAAGTTGAACGTATGGGGCTTAGGGCCTAGATCTATCGTCATTGCACCAAGTTCATTTCATTCGCTCTGTAATATTTAGACCAATCGAGACAATCACTGTTAACATTATCATTTTAATACATACTATTACAACAAAATTCATAGCAAATTACAATAGACATCATCATAATCTCATCTTCCAAGCACTAGTATTTCATTAACTCACCGCAAGCACAGCAGACACAGTTTGCTGGGTCAGCAATTATGCGCATGCTCAGATCGATATCCCAAAACAAAATAGAGCTTGTAATTGACTTTTGACACCCTCTGACAATGTAAAAAGTTACGTAATAATTCAAGAATTTTTTAAAAATTGGAATAAATCAAAGGAAAACCCATGAAAGATGGACACATGCATAATCACTTTCATGTGTTGGTGCACTATTCAAATCCTGATCCTAAATATACTGAGGAAAAGCTCAGTGAACAGCTGTCTACGTGTGTCGATTGGATGACTGATAATAAGCTTTCTTTACACTTGGGAAAAACAGAAAGCATTTTATTTTGTTCTAAAAGTAGTTCTAAAAAGTCATTTGAATTCAAAGTGAGACACAATAATCAAGCAATCAAGAGAAAAGAGTCTGTGAAGTATTTAGGCATTGAGTTGGCTAGCGCAATTTCATTTTCATCTTTAGTAGAATCAGTTGTAAAAAAAGCAAATTCTCGTCTGAAATTTTTGTACAGATATCAAAGTTGTATGGATTTAAAAGCAAGACGTACACTCTGTTTTGCTCTTATTCAATGTTTATTTGACTATGCTAACCCTGCATGGTACAGTAACATAAACAAGTCAGATCAAAAGAAGTTGAAGATTATACAGAACAAAATGGTGAGATTTATCAACTGTTCTGGTCCAAGAACTCATGTTGGCTATAGCGAACTTTCTAAAGCTGGTTTTCTTGAAGTCGACCAAAGATCAAAACAACTCGCATTGCATCACGTGCATAAAATATATCATACTAGGTCGAATCATTATATTCGATCCAACTTCGATCTTGTTACTGACGTACATGATTATAATACAAGAAATAGACGATTCAACTTTAACTTACCAGAAAGAGTAGGTAGTATTGGAAATTCGTTTTATTACAATGCCATAAAACATTGGAATTCCCTTCCCAATGGTGTAAAAGAAATAGGAAACTATGATCATTTTAAGAGGAAATTAAAGGAATACCTAATACTTGACAGTCAGAGAAGAGAAGTGAATGACATGTTATATGATTGAAATTGTTATTCTTCTGTCGGTTCATACTTTTTCATGTTGTATATACTTATGTTTTCGTACGTTATAGAAATTCTACAAATTCATCATTATTTTCCTCTTCTTCCTTCTCCTCTTTTTCTTCTTCTCCTTCTTCTTTTTCTTCTTGTACTTAATATCATTTCTATCATCAGTTTAATGTTGTTATTATTATCTTTGATAAGTAGTTCTTTTAATTTTCTTATCTGTCTGTAAATATTACTATTTTAATTTATTAATTGTATACATGTCTGTAAGGGACCCCACTGGAAATAAGCTCTCGAGCTTTCGTGGGTTATCCTGTTCAAGCTGACTTATTTTTGATCTGTTATTATTGTATATTGTTGTATGTTGGAAGCTTGTCGAATAAAAATCAATCAATCAATCACTCCGCATTCAGTGCGCTTATTACTTTTGTTGTTATTGAATAATTAATACAAAAATTATATAACGTAAATTAAGGATATTCAAAATACCCAGTGCATTTTCTAGTTTGGTGTCTAATTCTGTATTACATAATGCCAGGTTACCATCCAGGTTATTTGAAGAAAACTGATTTGCGTTCATCCCGCACTCCCCCCCCCCCCCCCCAAAAAAACCCCACGATAAACACATGCAACTGTCATCAAATCGATGATTGTCCACCATTTTAGATTAATGATTATACTTACAATGTTGCATGCAATAATCATGCAATGCGTAGCCGAAAACGAATATGCCATTGCGTTTGCATTGAGCGGCTTTCAGCGTCAATGCCAAACAGCGACGAGGTCGGCGATCGATGAAAGCTTCCATTCTGTTTAGAGAATAAATCAAACATTATAATTCGTATATGTCATCATCATTTATCAAGTCGCTCTGAGAGAAAACATAATTAGCAAGAGATCAATGGAGGCCTTTATATACTCAGTGACGTAATTATTTTGTAAACATATCAAAATGAACAACAAAACGTTTTTTCTTTAAAAGTTGAGCTGAATATATATAACGTATAATTTAGTAATTGACTAAAATAAATAATCTATCTAATTATTTTTTACTTAAACATGGTACACTGCAAATTTGTTATGTAACGACTTTACACAACATTGGGTGGTTCACTCTTTACCCAGGGGTTGTCTTAAGTTGTGTATAAAAAAATACACAACTTTACACTGCAAATTCGTTATGTGAAGTAGTGTTATTTTACACAACTTAACACTGAACCACGCAATAAAGTGGTTACACAACGAATTTGTAGTGTGGTCTTCCATGATGCCTCGTTTGGTAACAGCAAAATGCAATGACAATCATGAATATAAATCCATAATATCATAACAAAATAAAACACAGAATAAATCATGATGCATGAATACAATTTATTGGTATCCTTGTAATAAATGTGGACTTTTTAAACAAAAAATACTGTTGCATATATTTGTAATATCGTATTACATTATGGTAATCTGTTCTTAAATCAAGTGAAATATAATCTTTACTTTTTGTACATTTTTTGAATAGCCTCATAAAGTTGTTTCTGAAGCTCATAATTTTTTATAAGCAAAGTAAAAAGACAATCTTGGCTCAACATATAGACTCACATGCACTTGAGATACCAAAAGTTCTATAATATAAAACTTTGGGTATCTCAAGTGTGGATATGCAAATATTACAAGATTGAATTCCTTGTTAGGTAATAAATTTCCGTTGATTTGAATTAAAATAGCATTTGCTAAATACTAATGAACATATCAATATATTTTAAACTGATAACGAATGATGTCATTGATTTAATTTGAAAAGCTTCATGTTATCCTATTATATTAAGAGGACAATTTTTTTTTTTTTTGGTCTCGAAATTTAAAAAATTTGACATTTGGCTCCGTTGGGGGGGGGGGTAAGGTCACTTTTTTAGGTCAGCCATGGGAATATATATATTTTTTTTTTTTTTTTTTTAATAATAAAAATTTTAAAAAAAAATAATAATAATAATAATCCAAAGGGGGGGGGGGGGGGGGTGTTTAGGGGGGTGATGTGATGGGGGGGGGGGGGGGGGGGGGGGTTACACGCATACAAATACCAAAGGGGGGGTTTAACCCCCCCCCCCCCCCCCCTCCTCCTGTGTACGCGCCTGGGTGTGATTAACACAAGATAAATGCTTTGAAATATAATGAGAAATAAAAGTAAGAGTTCAAGGAATAGAATCCTCTCGGCATTCAATTTACCCCCGGTCCCCAACAGAAAAAATCTTCTGTGTGCCCATGTCTTGAGCCATAATGCATGCATGGTCGTACAGAGAAATGTTTTATGTTGGGGACCGGGGTAAAATTCAATAATTATTGAAAATTGATTGCATTTTTCTTTGGGTTTTTTTATTTGTGGGAACTGCCCCCTACCCTAGCCCCCGCTGCGTACAGTCGTGGTTCAGTGGTAAAGCAATGGCATCGTAACTGTGAGGCCCCAGGATCAAATCCGTGTCGATGTGCCATATTAGTGCCCTTTTGTGGGGCATTAATCCTCATTACTGTCATTTATGACTTAAGGGCGTAGGTCCCCTAGTTGATAAGCATAGTAGCATACACATGCTTTAGCATTCACGCAAAATAAACACTGGCAAATTATTAGTCAATAAAATCTGAGAATGTGTACTATTATTTAGATCTATTAGGAATAAATCATTGTCAAAATAATTCCATAAATTGAGGTTAAACAAATATTCCAACTAGATGAGCGACAGTGTAGTATTCCCATTACAAAACAAATGTAGAGCTGCACTCCTATCATCGGTTTTCTTCCTTTAAAAATATGATACCTGATCTGCTCAAGAAAGTCAGCAGAGTCTCACATTTTGGCGGGACCTTCAACAGAACGGGATAATTGTTTTTTCATGTTTAAAGGGCATTTCAATGCTTGCAAAATCTATAGTTATGCGTGTTTAGTAAAAACAATAAGAAAATCAGTGTTCTGATTAAAACAAAAGGATGGGACAAACAATAAGAAGATGTCTCTCGAAAACGCTTTTGAGAACAATTGGGGGGTATAATTATGTCCACCTTTCCCAACCTAATGATGCTCTTGGTCTATTCAAATGGTTATAAACATTTCCAATCCTTTGATTAAAACTTTCACTACTGTACTTTAAAAAAAGATAGATAAAAACTGTTCTAAAACTCACTCGGCATCGTCGGCAAAGTTTCTTCGATGTTGGTGGCAAATCCGTGTCGGATGCCTTGTTTTCCTTTTACATCGGTGCCCCTTCTGCGTATTACACAGACATCTCAATGCCGCTGGCATGACTCGTGGCATGATGATCTGGAGAAGGGGATGAAGAAACATTAACAACACATTATTAATACATAAATAAAGTATAGACCTCAAATAAGGTTGATGGTTATGTTCGATGTGGTCTCTCATTCTATTATTCTAAAGAAACTAATTTGTTCATGTTGGTTTTGATGATTCAACTTTACGCTTTTTTCATGTGTATCTAACTCCGTCTGAGGATATCATATTTTTTCAGTCAACGGTAATAGTTTGTTAGATTACAGTCACTTGCAGGAGAAGTACAATGGGTCCCTTGCTATTTACTATTTATCATTTTTTTATAAATGATATCTCAAATGCTATACAGTTTAGTACCATTCCACTGTAATACTGATTTTAATACAATTGAGTATGTTTACGTCTCTATGGAGATTTAAAACGGATTTCTAAGCGGATGACGCGCAATGAATTCTTGTCGAATCCTAAGAAATGTGAATTAATTTTCGCTGCAAGAGTTTATAATATAAGGCCTTCACTTTTCCAACCTCATCTTGATTACGGTTCTGTTGTGTGGTTAATGCATAAAAAATGTAGTTCATGTGATGTGTGTTCCACAAAATCGAGCACTTTGCAATTTATTACGAGTTGAACGTAGGTATATTACTATTTTTTTTTTTTTTTTGATGTTGCATGGATGCCTCTCATTACCAATTTGTTCTAAATTTTCTACTAAGACAAGTAAATATTCTCTTCGCAATTATGACTGTAAACGTTTATCTTGAATAAAAAATAATGTGACCTTTTTAAGTATAAGAGTAGTTTTAGACATTTCAATCCATTACATTGTGATATTAACCGATGAATAGACAACCTTGCTCACGTCTTTGTTAACTTAATCAGCTCTATCTATTTTTTGTTCACTGGGGGGGGGGGGGCTGGTTTCAAATGGTAAGTCTCATAGTTTTCTCGATAATTTGCATTTGTTTTGTCAATTATATGTCATTAGTTGTTTGTTTTAATAATGCACATGGGCTCCCTGAAAAGTGGTCTATTTTGCCGGGCTGATTGTGAGCCTGATTTCACAGTGTTTATATACATACATGACAGGTAAATATACATGTCAAAATAATAGTTAACCGATTCTTTAAAGATATTAATCCTTGCTTCGACTGTGGGAGAATACAATATTACTCACGAACTATAATTTGTGTTATTTTCAACTGATTTCACAGATTTTCAAATTCATAGCCTCACTCAGAATTTAAAAGGAATACTGGAATACAACAAAACAGTTGTCAGAGGGCCTTAGGTAGCATGTTTACATCCAACATTCAAGGGTTCTGAAAAGTATTCCCATTCTGAATCGTACGTAAACATTGTCTAAAAAGAAATACTATACAAATTGAAGATACATACCGAAGTAATGTGTACGAAAAAAGTCTGATATGGCGATGGCTGAAAAAAAGAAAGATACAGTAATAAATGATCAAATAAAAAATTCATTCATAGGCCTATCACTTACATTATAGACGCACTATAGTGCAAATGATGAAACCACATAAACGCGCTAACTCAAAGGTACAACATGATTAAGGATAGGGCATAACAAAGGGAAGATTACAGTTGATTGTAGTCCTAATTGAACAGATAGGTTTTAATATTCTTTGAGAATGCTTCTACGTATTACGGCAGAACCATTTATTTGACAATATTCCTGTTAGTTCACTAACCAGGTTTTCAAAAAAAACTTTGGTATCGGATAGTCAATGTATTATAGCACAATGATGGAAAAGCTGATGGATAGATAGAATTCCTTTCCTTCTAAATTTTAACCTACTAGGAACGGTTTGCTTTAGAAACCATATATACATGTTGTTTAGAATTTAATTGTATATATATCCTTAACGAATCATTACAGTTGTTTTTTTCCTTAATTAACCTTGAAACTTGAAACAGATTAAGAGAACTTTCATAAAAAAAGAAAAGAAAAGGAACATTATCGTGGTTATATTCAAAGGGAAAACAAATTTGAATATACAAATAAATAACTATATTCTTTCATAACTTTCAAAACAACTTAAGAAAATGAAAACTTGATTTGCCCATATTTGATTGGCAAAAAAAATAAAAGTTACAATATTGTTTTTTTTTTACAATATTATTGATATCATGCCCCTCATCTTTGTAGAACTAAAATATCCATGAAAATTGTTTCAAGTCGTGTTGATTGCGCAATTCGTCCCTATTTCACGAAGTGACGGTAGTGAGGAAAATCGTAACGCAAAGTGAATGCAATTTTTGTTCACTACCGTCACTTCGTGAAAACAGCGACGAATTGGGAAGTAAAAGTTCACTATCTAAAAATCAGGTTATCCATTATGAGTATTTTTATACATCGAAATTATTAGAAGTACAAAAGCAAGTCTGTAATATAATGATAGACCATTACAACCATAGCATTATTTCACAACTTCTATTCCGCTTTGGACCGATATTATCCACGTATTTGAGGATTTAACTGCACATGACCGGTTTACGTTACTATTACGTTTTAGTTGTGAAGAAGAATAGTCTAGGTGTGGTCAACAGGCTGGTACGCAGGAAGGGGGGGGGGGGGTTGGGGGTTAACCCCCCCCCCCCTTGGTATTTTTTTTATGTGTGTATTTTGGAGGAAAACCCTTTGTATTTTTTGTTTTTTATTTAATTAAAAAAAATTATACCAAAAAAGTGTCCTCTTACCCCGATTTTTTTTGGGACCCCCCCAAAAAAGTATCCTCTTACCCCCCCCCCCCCCCCACTTATTCAGCGGCTGGCTGAGTCGTTGCGAAATTTTCGGCCCGATTAAAAATGTTCAACCCCCCCCCCCCCCTTGAAAAAATCCCGCGCCTGGTGGTCAATATGTAATGTGTTTACCGTAAAGAAAACGAAAATCTTCATCCTATTCATCAGTCAAGTTATAATAATTACATATATTCACTATTTTTTGCATGGAGATCCTTGTTTCTTATGGATAATAATAATTGAATTCATATACATATATTTACACGGATTAAATTAATATAATATGTCGGTGATTTGTTTGAATAAATAATGCGACCAAATAATGTATCTAGTTCTCTGTTTCCAAGTTACTTCCATGAAAGAGATATGCATTCAATTACAAAAGGACCTCGTATAAAATTAAATGTTTACATTGTCCTCTGAATCAATCGTAATTATCACAATGAAAGAAACAAGAGCATGATTAAGCTTTTAGTCGTCTTGCTTCTATCAGAGCTTTAAAAATAATCAATAAGGAGTTACACATTCACATTCCGAAGATTACGTGACAAATCATTACGTATCGTTGCATGCACACGGACATCTCCAATCACGCATAATCATTCATTAAGAGACAGATAAACAACTTGATCATTATTTCAATTCATTACGATAAAACAACTGAATGAGGATATGTCTCATTATCTCGTAAACGACATTCTTAAGAGTCTTGGTTGAAATAATCTAAATCAAAGTTCATACACAAGCATATTGGCAATATGGCGATAAGCAGTTTTGTTAACAATAATATATCACAATAGAGAACATCATTACAAGATCATATTTTGATCAAATACAAACATACATGCATAATGTTAAAATAAAAGTTCGTCTATATAACAGCAACCTAGCAACAACCTGACAGTATTTTATGATAAAATAAGTTCTCGATTAATAATATATCTCTCCTACATAACACCAGTACTGTGATAGCATACACACGTGCATAATTATGCTACTAGAAAAAGTAGAGAAGATAATAATATATGTACTTACCAAATACGAAGCGAAAAGGGAACTGAAGAAAACGCTCGAATTCGGGGGTCCAGCAGTATCTTGATCGCTCCATTGTCCCTATTCATACAATTAAATCTATTATCATGATTTCAAAGACTTTCACATACTTGGCGTTTAAACATGTTAATCGTTTCTAAGCTGTGAGACTGAACTCGTATATATTCATTCTTGGTCTATATCAATTAACGACACTCTTCTCATAATGTGCATCGTCACCAGTCTCGTCCATAGTTTGGAAGAACTATTCTATGGTTGTTAACCATCGGAGCATGTAGCCATGGTAATACAATTCGCTAACCACGTGACGACGAGAAGTGAAGATGGGTGAATTCCCTGTTCATAACTAAGCCAAAGTCAGAGCATCTATTGATAGACAACCAGCTATTGTGTATTGTGCAAGGTTTACAAAGTAGAACGGGTGAACGTCGTTCATAATTATGAACATTGCATAATGAAAGAATGGAAGCGCTTTAATACGTTCCTTAATAAAACAAAACTTTAAATTCGAGCGAGCGTAGAGAGCGAGTTTTAGATGAAATTTGAAAAAAATTGCTTTCAGTCGCTTTAAATTGGGAGAGGCTTTTGTTTTTTGATTTTTTTAATGTGAATGAGATTTGGCAATGTTAATGCTGTTGCCGACGAACACACCTTCATTGTCTAAATCTGTATATTCTTTAACAAAGGGCACTTGGTTACCTTGTCATTCTGTGAAGTTCAAAGGTCATGGGGTTTAAGGGATAATAGGTTCAAAGATGCTTCTTTTATAGCAGTTGAGTAGATTAGCCTACCCAGGCGCGCCGGAAGCACCTTGGGATTGGGAGGTGGAGGGGGGGGGGGGGGGGGACAAACATTACATTGGGCTCGCCTTTCAGGGCAGTGGCGTAATGAGCAAAATAGTTTTGGGGCAGAAAAATCTGTACCACCACTCTTACATGTTAAATGCAGGCCCCGTGGCAGTGGACCGTTTTTAAAAGTAACGATCAGGAAGAGCATATATATTCGATGTTAGTGTCGTCAATCCCTGGCTGGGAGACGGTCACCTGTGAATGATGAACCTACCGGGCCCTGCCCCTTAAACTATAGGTAAACGGCACGCCCAGTCAGATTTGAATTTAATTTAATTGAATTTAATTTAAATCTAAATTTGTTTTCATTTTTATTGCTTAGTCAATGTTAGTGTTGTTAATTCCTGGCTGGGAGACGGTCACCTGTGAATGATGAACCTACCGGGCCCTGCCCCTTAAACTATAGGTGAACGGCACGCCCAGTCAGATTTGAATTGAATTTAATTTAATTTAATTTAAATCTAAATTTGTTTTCATTTGTATTGCTTAGTCAATGTTAGTGTTATTAATTCCTGGCTATTTTTAGGCTAGGAGATGGTGACCTGTGAATGATTAACCTACCGGGCCCTAGTGAAAGGCACGCCCACTCAGATTTATATATTTTAAATTATTTGTATAGCTTAGTCGATGATAGTGTTGTTAATCACTGGCTGTAAATAAAGAACTTACCGGGCCCTGCCCCTTGAACTGTAGGTGAACGGCATGCCCAGTCAGATTTAAAAAAAATAATTATTTGTATTGCTTAGTCGATGTAGCCTATATGTTGTTAATTCCTGGCTGAGAAAATCTGTATTCCGTTAGATCACAGTGATACCAACGGAATACAGATTTCCTACAATATTTACTTGTACATTATTTTAGGAAGATATTATGCGAGGGAGCGTAGCAACCGAGCAAAAAGTTTGTTCGCATTTGTATTAGTCTAAACGCTGCACTCTTATGCCCTCCAGAGCCTTAAAGTATGTTACAGTCTTTAGTCAGTATTTGCTATACATTTTTAGGGCACTTTTCAAATTTTCCGGTGGGGCGACTATCCACCCTAAATCCCGCCCATACCCCCTATGGGAATAATTTGTCGGACATCAAATCTCTTTCACATACACTCTCTCTCAAGGATAATTTTATGGAACAAAGGGTTGTCTTGGGAATTACTTATTCTATCTCAACGGATGTGGTCTTGGGGCCCGCATTAGGAGCCCTGATGAGTTGCCAGGACAGAGCTTCCCATTTTGTTTTTCATTTTCATTTTCTTTTTTTTTGGGGGGGAGGGGGGGTCCAGGGCTGGAACCCCCTTACGCTCTAGAATTAAACCCCAAAAAAAAAAAATCAAGATGGCCGTCACGAACGATAGAAATGGTAATTTCTCCTTGATATTCACACGACCTCTATTATTTCATTTTGTTAAAATAAACTTTATTTCAAATTCATAGTACAAACACAGTGGCGGATCCAGGAATTTCTAACGGGGGGGGGGGGGGCACAAAATCGCATTGGGTGAAATATATGTAAAACGATGGAGCGAGGCGTCAGCGGGGAGGGAGCGGAGCGACCAAGCAGGGGTGGGTCTGGGAGAACCACATTAGGCGCATTTTCAGGCTCTTCCTGGAGTAATATGACGTTAAATTCCGAGCGAAGCGCAGAAGCTATGACGTTAATTTAATTATAAGAGAAAGAAGGCGTACCGTTCTTGTACCGTTCTCTACTCTTAATCCTTGTCTGAATTCAGTTTCCCCTTCCCGCGCGATTCGCAAAAGCTTTGACGTTTCATTAAATTATTACTCTTAATCCTTGTCTGAATTTAGTTTCTCCCCTCCCGCGCAAAGCAGCTTTTACGTTTCATTAAATTATTAGAGAGAAAGAAGACGATTCGTTGCACCGTTCTCTACTCTTGATCTTCGTCTGAATTTAGTTTTTCCCCTCCCGCGCAAAGCGCGGAAGCTGTGACCTTTTATTAAATTATTAGAGAAAGAAGACGATTTGTTGCACTGTTTTCGTTTCTTAATCCTTGTCTGAATTCAGTTTACCCCTCCCGCCCGAAGCGTGGAAGCTTTGACGTTTCATTTAATTATTAGAGAAAGAAGACGATTCGTAATATACCGACTCTTAGTCATTGTCTGAATTCTCAAAAAATGTTTCTTTGTCCGATAAAAAGTCACAGTTCGTAGGGAAAGAAATTTGCCGGACGACCGACATAATCCATCTTACCGACTTCAAACTTTTGCATTGATATAGTACACGGTGATCGAGTAAGAATACCGACACAGTGGACCCTTTCTTGCCCCCCCCCCCCCCCCCCCAACGTGGTGACTCCACCCAATATCCCCCTCTCTCTCTCTCTCTCTCTTACTCTCACCCCTCTTCTCCCAGGCTCTGACCCCCATCCCCCTCCTCCTACTCCCTCTCTCTCTCTCTCTCTCTCTCTCCTCTCTTTCACCCCCCCCCCCCCCCCCCCCGTTTCTCTCGTTTCCCTTTTACCTTCTTTTTTCCATTTCTTTTATTCTTTTCTTTTCTTTCCCTTTCCTTCTCATTTTTCCCCACAGCAGAGCAATTTTACCGACAATATCCTAACAGGTGAGGGTGCCTGTCCCATCCCCCCACATCCCCCTTTAGCGACG